>NC_138223.1:61144353-61174353 GCF_964197995.2 Scardinius erythrophthalmus | reverse complement strand
GCCGTGCATTCATGCCGTCCAGAAGCAGCTCCGCTGTCGGCACCTGCCGGGTTCCCAGCTTATCCTTCAGCCTCTGAACCTCAATCCCGTTAGATGAGCCGTCAGATTCCCAGACCTCCGCCAGGAACAGAGACAGACCCCGGCTGCCCTACACACACACACACACACACACACACACACATACACACACAGAGAGAGAGAGTCAGTCATGTTGGAACAGTAACATCCCCATAGTTTTCCCACAAAGTTGGGAGCATGAAATTGTCCAAAATGTCTTGGTCTGCTGAAGCTTTTAGAGTTCCTTTCACTGGAACTGGCCCAACCCCTGATAAACAACCCCACACCACCCCCCCTCCACAAAACTTTACTCTCGGCACAATGCCGTCAGGCAAGTACCGTTCTCCTGGCAACGGCCAAACCCCGACTCGTCCATCGGATTGTCACACAGAGAAGCGTGATTCGTCACTCCAGAAAACATCCCACGCTTTACTCCACTGCACCCCACGCTTTACACCACTGCACCCCACGCTTTACTCCACTGCACCCAACGCTTTACACCACTGCATCCCACGCTTTACACCACTGCACCCCACGCTTTACTCCACTGCACCCAACGCTTTACACCACTGCATCCCTCGCTTTACTCCACTGCATCCCACGCTTTACTCCACTGCATCCCTCGCTTTACTCCACTGCATCCCTCGCTTTACACCACTGCATCCCTCGCTTTACTCCACTGCATCCCTCGCTTTACTCCACTGCACCCCACGCTTTACTCCACTGCACCCAACGCTTTACACCACTGCGCCCCACGCTTTACACCACTGCATCCCACGCTTTACACCACTGCACCCAACGCTTTACACCACTGCATCCCACGCTTTACACCACTGCACCCCACGCTTTACTCCACTGCACCCAACGCTTTACACCACTGCATCCCACGCTTTACACCACTGCACCCCACGCTTTACTCCACTGCACCCCACGCTTTACTCCACTGCACCCCACGCTTTACACCACTGCATCCCACGCTTTACTCCACTGCATCCCACGCTTTACACCACTGCATCCCACGCTTTACACCACTGCATCCCACGCTTTACTCCACTGCATCCCACGCTTTACACCACTGCATCCCACGCTTTACACCACTGCACCCCACGCTTTACTCCACTGCACCCAACGCTTTACACCACTGCATCCCACGCTTTACTCCACTGCACCCCTCGCTTTACTCCACTGCATCCCACGCTTTACACCACTGCATCCCACGCTTTACTCCACTGCATCCCACGCTTTACACCACTGCACCCCACGCTTTACACCACTGCATCCCACGCTTTACTCCACTGCATCCCACGCTTTACACCACTGCATCCCACGCTTTACACCACTGCACCCCACGCTTTACTCCACTGCACCCAACGCTTTACACCACTGCATCCCACGCTTTACTCCACTGCACCCCTCGCTTTACTCCACTGCATCCCACGCTTTACACCACTGCATCCCACGCTTTACTCCACTGCACCCCACGCTTTACACCACTGCACCCCACGCTTTACACCACTGCACCCCACGCTTTACACCACTGCACCCCACGCTTTACACCACTGCACCCCACGCTTTACTCCACTGCACCCCACGCTTTACTCCACTGCATCCCACGCTTTACACCACTGCATCCCACGCTTTACACCACTGCACCCCACGCTTTACACCACTGCACCCCACGCTTTACACCACTGCACCCCACGCTTTACTCCACTGCATCCCACGCTTTACACCACTGCACCCCACGCTTTACACCACTGCATCCCACGCTTTACACCACTGCACCCCACGCTTTACTCCACTGCACCCCACGCTTTACTCCACTGCATCCCACGCTTTACTCCACTGCATCCCACGCTTTACTCCACTGCACCCCACGCTTTACACCACTGCACCCCACGCTTTACACCACTGCACCCCACGCTTTACACCACTGCACCCCACGCTTTACTCCACTGCACCCCACGCTTTACTCCACTGCATCCCACGCTTTACACCACTGCATCCCACGCTTTACACCACTGCACCCCACGCTTTACTCCACTGCACCCAACGCTTTACACCACTGCATCCCACGCTTTACTCCACTGCACCCCACGCTTTACACCACTGCACCCCACGCTTTACTCCACTGCATCCCACGCTTTACACCACTGCACCCCACGCTTTACACCACTGCACCCCACGCTTTACTCCACTGCAACCCACGCTTTACACCACTGCACCCCACGCTTTACTCCACTGCATCCCACGCTTTACACCACTGCATCCCACGCTTTACACCACTGCACCCCACGCTTTACACCACTGCACCCCACGCTTTACTCCACTGCATCCCACGCTTTACACTTACACCACTGCATCCCACGCTTTACTCCACTGCATCCCACGCTTTACTCCACTGCATCCCACGCTTTACTCCACTGCACCCCACGCTTTACTCCACTGCACCCCACGCTTTACACCACTGCACCCCACGCTTTACTCCACTGCACCCCACGCTTTACACCACTGCACCCCACGCTTTACTCCACTGCATCCCACGCTTTACTCCACTGCACCCCACGCTTTACACCACTGCACCCCACGCTTTACACCACTCTTCACTCCACTGCACCCCACGCTTCACTCCACTGCATCCCACGCTTTACTCCACTGCACCCCACGCTTTACTCCACTGCACCCCACGCTTTACTCCACTGCACCCCTCGCTTCACTCCACTGCATCCCACGCTTTACTCCACTGCACCCCTCGCTTTACACCACTGCACCCCACGCTTTACTCCACTGCACCCCACGCTTTACTCCACTGCACCCCACGCTTCACTCCACTGCACCCCTCGCTTTACTCCACTGCACCCCTCGCTTTACTCCACTGCACCCCACGCTTTACACCACTGCACCCCACGCTTTACACCACTGCACCCCTCGCTTTACTCCACTGCACCCCACTCTTTACTCCACTGCACCCCACGCTTTACTCCACTGCACCCCACGCTTTACTCCACTGCACCCCACGCTTTACTCCACTGCACCCCACTCTTTACTCCACTGCACCCCACTCTTTACTCCACTGCATCCCACGCTTTACACCACTGCACCCCACTCTTTACTCCACTGCACCCCACGCTTTACTCCACTGCATCCCACGCTTTACACCACTGCATCCCTCGCTTTACACCACTGCACCCCACGCTTTACTCCACTGCATCTCACGCTTTACACCACTGCACCCCACGCTTTACACCACTGCATCCCACGCTTTACTCCACTGCATCCCACGCTTTACTCCACTGCATCCCACGCTTTACTCCACTGCATCCCACGCTTTACTCCACTGCACCCCACTCTTTACTCCACTGCACCCCACGCTTCACTCCACTGCACCCCTCGCTTTACTCCACTGCACCCCTCGCTTTACTCCACTGCACCCCACTCTTTACTCCACTGCACCCCACTCTTTACTCCACTGCACCCCACGCTTTACTCCACTGCACCCCACGCTTTACTCCACTGCACCCCACGCTTTACACCACTGCATCCCACGCTTTACACCACTGCATCCCACGCTTTACACCACTGCACCCCACTCTTTACTCCACTGCACCCCACGCTTTACTCCACTGCACCCCACGCTTTACTCCACTGCACCCCACGTTTTACTCCACTGCACCCCACGCTTTACACCACTGCATCCCACGCTTTACTCCACTGCACCCCACTCTTTACTCCACTGCACCCCACGCTTCACTCCACTGCATCCCACGCTTTACTCCACTGCACCCCTCGCTTTACTCCACTGCATCCCACGCTTTACACCACTGCACCCCACTCTTTACTCCACTACACCCCACGCTTTACTCCACTGCACCCCACGCTTTACTCCACTGCACCCCACGCTTTACTCCACTGCACCCCACGCTTTACACCACTGCACCCCACGCTTTACTCCACTGCACCCCACTCTTTACTCCACTGCACCCCACGCTTTACTCCACTGCACCCCACTTTACTCCACTGTATCCCTCGCTTTACTCCACTGCATCCCACACTTTACTCCACTGCATCCCACGCTTTACTCCACTGTATCCCTCGCTTTACTCCACTGAATCCCACTCTTTACTCCACTGAATCCCACGCTTTACTCCACTGCATCCCACTGCATCCAATACTTTACTCCACTATATCCCTCGCTTTACTCCACTGTATCCCTCGCTTTACTCCACTGTATCCCTCGCTTTACTCCACTGCATCCCACGCTTTACACCACTGCATCCCACGCTTTACTCCACTGCATCCATCGCTTTACTCCACTGCATCCCACGCTTTACTCCACTGCATCCCTCGCTTTACTCCACTGAATCCCACGCTTTACTCCACTGCATCCCTCGCTTTACTCCACTGAATCCCACGCTTTACTCCACTGCATCCCACGCTTTACTCCACTGCATCCCACGCTTTACTCCACTGTATCCCTCGCTTTACTCCACTGAATCCCACGCTTTACTCCACTGAATCCCACGCTTTACTCCACTGCATCCCACTGCATCCAATACTTTACTCCACTGAATCCCACGCTTTACTCCACTGCATCTCACGCTTTACTCCACTGCATCTCACGCTTTACTCCACTGCACCCCTCGCTTTACTCCACTGCATCCCTCGCTTTACTCCACTGAATCCCACGCTTTACTCCACTGCATCCCTCGCTTTACTCCACTGAATCCCACGCTTTACTCCACTGCATCCCACGCTTTACTCCACTGCATCCCACGCTTTACTCCACTGCATCCCACGCTTTACACCACTGCACCCCACGCTTTACATCACTGCACCCCACGCTTTACTCCACTGCATCCCACGCTTTACACCACTGCACCCCACGCTTTACTCCACTGCACCCCTCGCTTTACTCCACTGCACCCCACGCTTTACTCCACTGCATCCCTCGCTTTACTCCACTGAATCCCACGCTTTACTCCACTGCACCCCACGCTTTACACCACTGCACCCCACGCTTTACTCCACTGAATCCCACGCTTTACTCCACTGCATCCCACGCTTTACTCCACTGCATCCCACGCTTTACTCCACTGCATCCCACGCTTTACACCACTGCATCCCACGCTTTACTCCACTGCATTCCACGCTTTACTCCACTGCATCCCACGCTTTACACCACTGCACCCCACGCTTTACACCACTGCACCCCACGCTTTACACCACTGCACCCCACGCTTTACTCCACTGCACCCCACGCTTTACACCACTGCACCCCACGCTTTACTCCACTGCATCCCACGCTTTACACCACTGCATCCCACGCTTTACTCCACTGCATCCCACGCTTTACTCCACTGCATCCCACGCTTTACACCACTGCACCCCACGCTTTACTCCACTGCACCCCACGCTTTACACCACTGCACCCCACGCTTTACACCACTGCACCCCACGCTTTACAC
This sequence comes from Scardinius erythrophthalmus, assembly GCF_964197995.2. NCBI lineage: Eukaryota > Metazoa > Chordata > Actinopteri > Cypriniformes > Leuciscidae > Scardinius > Scardinius erythrophthalmus. The sequence goes on along the minus strand of NC_138223.1, from coordinate 61,168,831 downwards.
CACTGCACCCCACGCTTTACTCCACTGAATCCCACGCTTTACACCACTGCATCCCACGCTTTACTCCACTGCACCCCACGCTTTACTCCACTGCATCCCACGCTTTACTCCACTGCACCCCACGCTTTACACCACTGCATCCCACGCTTTACTCCACTGCATCCCACGCTTTACTCCACTGCATCCCACGCTTTACACCACTGCATCCCACGCTTTACTCCACTGCATTCCACGCTTTACTCCACTGCATCCCACGCTATACACCACTGCACCCCACGCTTTACTCCACTGCACCCCACGCTTTACACCACTGCACCCCACGCTTTACACCACTGCACCCCACGCTTTACACCACTGCACCCCACGCTTTACTCCACTGAATCCCACGCTTTACACCACTGCATCCCACGCTTTACTCCACTGCATCCCACGCTTTACTCCACTGCACCCCACGCTTTACACCACTGCATCCCACGCTTTACTCCACTGCACCCCACGCTTTACTCCACTGCATCCCACGCTTTACACCACTGCATCCCACGCTTTACTCCACTGCATCCCACGCTTTACACCACTGCACCCCACGCTTTACTCCACTGCACCCAACGCTTTACACCACTGCATCCCACGCTTTACTCCACTGCATCCCACGCTTTACTCCACTGCATCCCACGCTTTACACCACTGCATCCCACGCTTTACACCACTGCATCCCACGCTTTACTCCACTGCATCCCACGCTTTACTCCACTGCATTCCACGCTTTACTCCACTGCATCCCACGCTTTACTCCACTGCACCCCTCGCTTTACTCCACTGCACCCCACGCTTTACTCCACTGCATTCCACGCTTTACTCCACTGCATCCCACGCTTTACTCCACTGTATCCCTCGCTTTACTCCACTGCATCCCACGCTTTACTCCACTGCATTCCACGCTTTACTCCACTGCATCCCACGCTTTACTCCACTGTATCCCACGCTTTACACCACTGCATCCCACGCTTTACACCACTGCATCCCACGCTTTACTCCACTGCATCCCACGCTTTACTCCACTGCATTCCACGCTTTACTCCACTGCATCCCACGCTTTACTCCACTGTATCCCTCGCTTTACTCCACTGCATCCCACACTTTACTCCACTGTATCCCTCGCTTTACTCCACTGAATCCCACGCTTTACTCCACTGAATCCCACGCTTTACTCCACTGCACCCCACGCTTTACTCCACTGCACCCCACGCTTTACTCCACTGCACCCCTCGCTTTACTCCACTGCATCCCACGCTTTACTCCACTGCATTCCACGCTTTACTCCACTGCATCCCACGCTTTACTCCACTGTATCCCTCGCTTTACTCCACTGCACCCCACGCTTTACTCCACTGCACCCCACGCTTTACTCCACTGCATTCCACGCTTTACTCCACTGCATCCCACGCTTTACTCCACTGTATCCCTCGCTTTACTCCACTGCATCCCACGCTTTACTCCACTGCATTCCACGCTTTACTCCACTGCACCCCACGCTTTACTCCACTGCATCCCACGCTTTACTCCACTGCATTCCACGCTTTACTCCACTGCATCCCACGCTTTACTCCACTGTATCCCACGCTTTACACAACTGCATCCCACGCTTTACACCACTGCATCCCACGCTTTACTCCACTGCATCCCACGCTTTACTCCACTGCATTCCACGCTTTACTCCACTGCATCCCACGCTTTACTCCACTGTATCCCTCGCTTTACTCCACTGAATCCCACGGTTTACTCCACTGAATCCCACGCTTTACTCCACTGCACCCCACGCTTTACTCCACTGCACCCCTCGCTTTACTCCACTGCACCCCACGCTTTACTCCACTGCACCCCACGCTTTACTCCACTGCACCCCACGCTTTACTCCACTGCATCCCACTGCATCCAATACTTTACTCCACTGCATCCCACGCCTTACCCTGTTGTGATTTTTGCCCAATTGCTTCCACTTTGTTATAAAACCACTAACAGTTGACCATGGAATATTTAGTAGTGAGGAAATTTCACGAATGGACTCATTGCACAGGTGCCAACCGATCATGGTCCCATGTTTGAGTTCACTGAGCTCCTGAGAGCGACACATTCTTTCACAGATGTGTGTAGAAGCGTCTGTATGGCTAATGTTTGAGTTTATACAACTGTGCCCATTTAGGTGATTGGAACACCTGAATTCAATGATTTGGAGGGGTGTCCCAATACTTTTGGCAATATAGTGTAGATATATATATATTAGTACAAGAGCATCAACATTCTTAATTTTTATAAGCAATATAGTCATGATAAACAGTTATTATAACATAAATACTATAAAGCTATAAAAGTATAAAGCAGCGTTCTGTACTTAAACATTCATCTGTGTCTCTTTTATGAAGGTTTTTGACGTACAGATGCTGTTGACATCGTTTTAGCCCAAACACAAACCTACAATGACCTGAACTCTATATCAGTCACATGTGTGTGTGTGTGTCGGTACCGGTGTAGTGCGCCCGTGTTCATCTGTGACCCGGGCCAGCGTGAGCGTCATATCAGCATCTGTCGCCGACGTGAACCATTTAAAGCCATACAGCTTGAACCATCCATCCTGCTGTCGCTTGGCAACCGTCTCCGTACCGCTCGCTGTGACAACAACAGCATCACATCAGAGACTGATGAGTGACTGTATCACAAACATGTGTGAGTGTGTCTGTGTGTGAGGACGCATGCGTATTTGTGTGTGTGAGAGGGTGTGTGTGTGTGTGTGTGTGTGTGTGTGTGAGTGAGTGTGTGTTTATCTCACAGACGTCAGATCCTCCTCTCCTCTCAGTCATCCACTGTCCTGAAGTCCAGAATCTCTTGTCATCACGTGTGGTCAGACGCTCAAACGCTTTTCTGGCCGGCATACCTAAAGTCTACACACACGCAGACACACACACGTGCTCGCGCACACACACACAAACACACACACTCTTCGGTGAAGCTCATCTCAAAGACATGGCTGATCCATCAGAAGCAGGACTTTTATTTTGACGGTGCTGAGAACACCAGTGTCTCCATGTTCATTAGTTTATGTCTCCGTTCAACAGTTCTTAAAACTTGAGCTGAATAAAAATAAATTAAACCTAAATAGCAGTAAGTAAGTAAACGCCTTAATAACACTGCCCGGCGACAGCCTATGACGGCACTACCGGTGCAACCAGAGTATAACAGGGCCGGTAGAAGACGTCTACAGCTTACTTGGTCTGAAGGAGACGTGGGCAAGCAAACCTGAAGCAGTGTCTCATTCCCCTTCTCATGGAACCAAGCTTACATTTGGTAACAGAGACGTTCCCTTTCTAATGGGAACTTGCACTGCATCCTAGGGCATTTTGTGAACAAATACCCACGCCGCCATGCTGAAGGATTGAGTGCCGTCAATGACTCCACAGAGCTAGATCCGGGGTCATCATTCCCTGCCCTAGATAGTACACACCAGCCTAACCCCGGCTACATACCCCACAAGCAGAGCTTAGGGCCCGGTATCATAACCAATGCATGCATAAATGTGAAAAAAATTAAACATTTCAAATAATGTCTCCATATTCTTGTCCATACTGTGCACATTATATAGTATATACAGTATGGAGTGCTTTACCTCGATGACTTTAGCAGCTCCGTCCGTCATGGCCAGTGGGCAGGTGTAGAGTCCAGCCGACGGAGCAAACAGGTACATCTTACTCATCTGAAACACACGACTGCACACACACACACACACGCGCACACACACACACACACACACACACACACACACACACACACACACACACACACACACACACACACACTAGTGAAACTGCCAGTGAGATGTGAGGAATACTCAGTGGCTACGTTTATATGCAACCAAATACTCCGTTAGTAATGGGATTGACAGCTCAAGCGGACTGAAAAGCCTTCATGTAAACGCCAAATCGATCCGACTGAGCTCAATCTGAATTAAATTTCGATCGGATTTAAAGGAGTGGTTTATTCCTTTTCTAATCCGATCAAGAGAACGTGAACAAATGAAAAACGAAACTTTAAGGACTGCGCATGTGCAATGATGTAGAAATAGCGTAATGAAGTAGAAATAGCGTAATGATGTAGAAATAGCATAATAACGTAATGACGTAGAAATAGCGTAATGACTTAAAAATAGCGTGATGTAGAAATAGCGCAATGACGTAGAAATAACGTAATGACGTAGAAATAGCGTAATGATGTAGAAATAGCGTAATGACCTAGAAAGAGCGTAATAACGTAGAAATAGCGTAATGGAGTAGAAATAGCGTAATGACGTAAAAATAGTGTAATTACCAAGAAATAGTGTAATTACCTAGAAATAGCGTAATGGCGTAGAAATAGCGTAATGGCGTAAAAATAGCGTAATGACGTAGAAATAGCGTAATGACGTAGAAATAGCGTAATGGCGTAAAAATAGCGTAATGACGTAAAAATAGCGTAATAACGTAGAAATAGCGTAATGGAGTAGAAATAGCGTAATGACGTAAAAATAGTGTAATTAACAAGAAATAGCGTAATGGCGTAGAAATAGCGTAATGGCGTAAAAATAGCGTAATGACGTAGAAATAGCGTAATGACGTAGAAATAGCGTAATGACGTAGAAATAGTGTAATTACCAAGAAATAGCGTAATGGCGTAGAAATAGCGTAATGGCGTAAAAATAGCGTAATGACGCAGAAATAGCGTAATGACGTAGAAATAGCGTAATGACGTAGAAATAGCGTAATGACGTAAAAATAGTGTAATTACCAAGAAATAGCGTAATGGCGTAGAAATAGCGTAATGGCGTAAAAATAGCGTAATGACGCAGAAATAGCGTAATGACGTAGAAATAGCGTAATGGCGTAAAAATAGCGTAATGACGTAGAAATAGCGTAATGACGTAGAAATAGCGTAATGACGTAAAAATAGTGTAATTACCAAGAAATAGCGTAATGGCGTAGAAATAGCGTAATGGCGTAAAAATAGCGTAATGACGCAGAAATAGCGTAATGACGTAGAAATAGCGTAATGGCGTAAAAATAGCGTAATGACGTAGAAATAGCGTAATGACGTAGAAATAGCGTAATGACGTAGAAATAGCGTAATGGCGTAAAAATAGCGTAATGACGTAGAAATAGCGTAATGACGTAGAAATAGCGTAATGACGTAGAAATAGCGTAATGACGTAAAAATAGTGTAATTACCTAGAAATAGCGTAATGGCGTAGAAATAGCGTAATGGCGTAAAAATAGCGTAATGACGTAGAAATAGCGTAATGACGTAGAAATAGCGTAATGACGTAGAAATAGCGTAATGACGTAAAAATAGTGTAATTACCTAGAAATAGCGTAATGGCGTAGAAATAGCGTAATGGCGTAAAAATAGCGTAATGACGTAGAAATAGCGTAATGACGTAGAAATAGCGTAATGGCGTAAAAATAGCGTAATGACGTAGAAATAGCGTAATGACGCAGAAATAGCGTAATGGCGTAGAAATAGCGTAATGGCGTAAAAATAGCGTAATGACGTAGAAATAGCGTAATGACGTAGAAATAGCGTAATGGCGTAAAAATAGCGTAATGACGTAGAAATAGCGTAATGACGTAGAAATAGCGTAATGATGTAGAAATAGCGTAATGGCGTAAAAATAGCGTAATGACGTAGAAATAGCCTAATGACGTAGAAATAGCGTAATGACGTAGAAATAGCGTAATGACGTAGAAATAGCGTAATGGCGTAAAAATAGCGTAATGGCGTAAAAATAGCGTAATGACGCAGAAATAGCGTAATGACGTAGAAATAGCGTAATGACGTAGAAATAGCGTAATGACGTAAAAATAGTGTAATTACCTAGAAATAGCGTAATGGCGTAGAAATAGCGTAATGGCGTAAAAATAGCGTAATGACGTAGAAATAGCGTAATGACGTAGAAATAGCGTAATGACGTAGAAATAGCGTAATGACGTAGAAATAGCGTAATGACGTAAAAATAGTGTAATTACCTAGAAATAGCGTAATGGCGTAGAAATAGCGTAATGGCGTAAAAATAGCGTAATGACGTAGAAATAGCGTAATGACGTAGAAATAGCGTAATGGCGTAAAAATAGCGTAATGACGTAGAAATAGCGTAATGACGCAGAAATAGCGTAATGGCGTAGAAATAGCGTAATGGCGTAAAAATAGCGTAATGACGTAGAAATAGCGTAATGACGTAGAAATAGCGTAATGGCGTAAAAATAGCGTAATGACGTAGAAATAGCGTAATGACGTAGAAATAGCGTAATGATGTAGAAATAGCGTAATGGCGTAAAAATAGCGTAATGACGTAGAAATAGCGTAATGACGTAGAAATAGCGTAATGACGTAGAAATAGCGTAATGACGTAGAAATAGCGTAATGGCGTAAAAATAGCGTAATGGCGTAAAAATAGCGTAATGACGCAGAAATAGCGTAATGACGTAGAAATAGCGTAATGGCGTAAAAATAGCGTAATGACGTAGAAATAGCGTAATGACGTAGAAATAGCGTAATGACGTAAAAATAGTGTAATTACCTAGAAATAGCGTAATGGCGTAGAAATAGCGTAATGGCGTAAAAATAGCGTAATGACGTAGAAATAGCGTAATGACGTAGAAATAGCGTAATGACGTAGAAATAGCGTAATGGCGTAAAAATAGCGTAATGACGTAGAAATAGCGTAATGACGTAGAAATAGCGTAATGGCGTAAAAATAGCGTAATGACGTAGAAATAGCGTAATGACGCAGAAATAGCGTAATGGCGTAGAAATAGCGTAATGGCGTAAAAATAGCGTAATGACGTAGAAATAGCGTAATGACGTAGAAATAGCGTAATGGCGTAAAAATAGCGTAATGACGTAGAAATAGCGTAATGACGTAGAAATAGCGTAATGATGTAGAAATAGCGTAATGGCGTAAAAATAGCGTAATGACGTAGAAATAGCGTAATGACGTAGAAATAGCGTAATGACGTAGAAATAGCGTAATGACGTAGAAATAGCGTAATGGCGTAAAAATAGCGTAATGGCGTAAAAATAGCGTAATGACGTAGAAATGGCGTAATGACATAGAAATAGCGTAATGACGTAAAAATAGTGTAATTACCTAGAAATAGCGTAATGGCGTAGAAATAGCGTAATGGCGTAAAAAATAGCGTAATGACGTAGAAATAGCGTAATGACGTAGAAATAGCGTAATGGCGTAAAAATAGCGTAATGATGTAGAAATAGCGTAATGACGCAGAAATAGCGTAATGATGTAGAAATAGCGTTATGATGTAGAAATAGCGTAATGATGTAGAAATAGCGTAATGACGTAGAAATAGCGTAATGACGCAGAAATAGCGTAATGACGTAGAAATAGCGTAATGACGCAGAAATAGTGTAATGACGTAGAAATAGCGTAATGACGTAGAAATAGCGTAATGATGTAGAAATAGCGTAATGACGGAGAAATAGCGTAATGATGACGCAGAAATAGCGTAATGACGTAGAAATAGCGTAATGACGCAGAAATAGCGTAATGACGCAGAAATAGCGTAATGACGTAGGAATTAACGTAATGGCGTGTGACGCGCTGAACGAGCTGTTCTTCGGCTGAATAAAGTGTGGTATAAACGAGTTACTCGTCCTCCTATAATCCTCCTCTTCTGCGTGTGTGGAGTGGAGCAGGACGACGGTCCTTGAAGCTTGTGACACATAAACGCGCACATCGACCCGATCGCATGTTTAGCGTAACGTTCAGATTCATCAGTCCGACTGAAACAGAAGTAGTGCATGTGAACGTGGGCAGTGCCGCAGTGACCTCTGACCTCCACTCCCCGTAGGTGCGCTCGTAGGCGGCGGCCACCAGGCCCTCGTGCGCGGAGATGCGCCTCAGGTGTGCCCAGGCGTCGCAGGTGCGGATGCGGTCGAGGCGGCGGCCCCAGGGGTCGTAGCGCTGCAGGGCCGGCGGGTTGAGCTCGCACTGGCGGCCCAGAGCCTCCACCTCACACACCACTCGCTCCCCGAAGCGCGTCAGCTCCTCCTGCACCCCCCGCACAGGCAGGTGGCGCTGCAGGTATGCTCGCAGCAGTGCATCCTGGGTAAACGGGTTGGTGAGCAGGGGCCGCTCCTGGAAGAACGTCCCGATGGCAGAGCGGGAAAACGCAGTGTGTGTGTGTGAGTCCAGCTCACTGAGGGTCTCGACCGACACACTGCTGCGGGACACGCTCCTACTGAGCATGTGCAGAGCCACGCGGTTACCACGGCAACACACACGCACTGCCATGCTGAGGCTGCAGAAACACACACACACACACACACACACACACACACACACACACACACACACACACACACACACACACACACACACACACACACACTGTCTGAGCACAAACTACATAAACATTCTCAGGAAATGGTCAAGCACATATTACTAAAGCAACCAGCTCCTCCTACAGGTCAAAGGTCATCTTATCATCAACATCAGGGGTTGTAGGCCATGGATCCCCAAATATGATCATCCTAAAGCTTAAAAGGCAGCTATATATTTTACACGGTATAAACTATTTATACTAATTTAAATTGTATACTATACCAGTTTAAAGTATTATTTGGAAAGCATTTAGCATCTGTGAAGTTACATTAAGTTTTTATTTTGCAAACTGTTAAATATGTTATTAAATTGTTTTGTTTATTTTAATTTGTAATATGTATTTATTAAAAACACATTTATTGTTAGTCATCTAATATATATTTACTATATACTATAAACATTTGAATCGTTCCTCTAAAACTGTTTGCTCGTTCGACTCATTGAATCATTTGATTGCGCAAGTAAAGCTGTGAACTTTCACCCACTAACATGAAGCCTTCCGCTGTTTAATTTCTCTTTCTCTGAACGTTCATCCGTCACTTGTCATCCTGCTCTTATTATACAGAAAAATCACTTTAAAAACACAGCAAAAACACACACAAAAAGCGCTGACAACAGGCAACTCTCAAGCACCAAACACACTCGGAGACATCAGCGCTGTATTTGAGCCGTGTTTAAGCAGATTTAAGCTCTGTTTCTCTGTTACTTCTGGCAGATTTGAGCAGCTCACCGACCGTTCGCGTTCCGAGTTTCCAAACGGGACAAACAAACTGAAGACTGGACTGACTCAAGTCATTTAAGGAGTTGATTCTTTCAAACGGAGACCAGCGACTGAATCCACGGCGATTCACTGAAGGAGTCGATTCTTTTAGACGCGAGTGACGGCGCATGCGCTGTTGATCTACTGCGGGCTCAGTCGACACAAACACACCACAGACTCGACAGTTTTTGCTCTTTATCTGTTTAATGTCACTGAGGGAGAAGTTAAGCGAAGAGTCCGTTCAGTCCAGAGCTCTTCAAGAGGTCTGGATGAACTTATTTCAGAAGGGTAAACATAAATATAACACTGACTGTTTTAACGTAACTGAAATAAACACAAGTAGTAGATTAAAGCAGAGGAATAGTCCTGCTTACTGATTGAGTGCAGTCATATTGTAAATGAAAAGAGATTAATCTCGATTCAGATTCAGACACTAAACATGAAGCGGCAGGTTCCTAAAGCCTCGTTTTATTTGAATAGTTTAATGAACCTCAAGGTTCTTCATACGCCAACAAAGATGCTTTATTTTTAAGATTGCAGGAATCATAGATCCAGAAATTCAGCCCGTTTTCACCACGGAGTAAAATAAAATAAACAAAAAATGTAATTCTGCTTGGTATCTCACAATTCAGACTTTTATTTTTAATTCTGAGCTGTAAGAAGTCAGAATTGAGAGATAAAAGCTAGGAATTGTGAGAAGAAAAGTCTCAATCACCTCTTAAAAAACTGTAATCACTGGTGGAAAAAACAGAATTCCGCGATGTAAATGCAGAATTCTGAGAAGGGAATTAAGTTATTTATTTATAATTCTGTGGCATAAACAAGCTGCCATACATTATTATTTACAGCTATTTGCAGAATAACTTTGACACTAAAGGTCTTCTAACAGCGGCCTGATTCGATCTCCAGCCGGTCTTCCTGAATCATGACACAGAGGATCCGGGGATTATTTATCCGTAGGTAAAGAAAGGAGTCGCAGGCGGTGAAACGTCACAATGCGTTTAATGCAGACTCATGCAGCGTAAAGCGAGCACATGCTAGATATACCAGAACCAAAGCCAGTAGATAATGAGATCCCACGATCCCTGCGCACAGAAGCATATCATATCACCATAAAAATAGCATTTCAGCATATACTTGATAAAAAAATGTAAAAATGGAGGTTGATGTTGAAAAAAAAAAAAAAAATGGAGGTAATAAATCTGCTCTGAAGTCTCTTCAGGTCCTGAGGTCATTGTGTTTCTGATGAGTCCATGAAAACACGTAAGAAACAGATTACAGACGTAAAACACTGACACAGACGTTAGCCCCGCCGCGCAGGACTGCGTTTAGTGTGAGTCGCTCCATGAGGTTTGTGTGTTTCATGAGGTTTTCTGGGTTGTTGTGAGTGTGAGGAGTGAGCGAGTTAAAGGAACACGCCGACTCTTTGGGACTCTATCTTATTCCCCGTATCCCCCAGAGTTAGATGAGTCCACACACACCCTTCGCTTATTCCCCGTATCCCCCAGAGTTAGATGAGTCCACACAAACCCTTCGCTTATTCCCCGTATCCCCCAGAGTTAGATGAGTCCACACACACCCTTCTCAGCTCCGTGCTCGCAGAAGAAGGCGAAGCACTGCTACTCGGGCGGAGGGATCTGCTCGCAGCGCCTGAGACGCCCGTGGTGAGGAGCAGAGAGTTCCTCAGAGCTGGAGTAAATCACTCCGCAGAAGTAGCAGTGCTTCGCCTTCTGAGAATATAGTTCCCAGTGTGTGTACGGCTAGAAGATGGCTGTGTCTCATGAGACCTTGTTATTCGTACACACTGTGACTATACACATCACAACATGTAAATAGGAAAATGTTGGTGTTATTTTGTCACTGATTGGGAGCAGTGTGCTAGCTGGAGCCATTTACCTCCAGTCTTTGTGCTAAGCTAGGCTAGCGGTGGGTCAGACAGAGTTACGGCACGCACAGAGATGAGAAGGGTGTGTGTGGAGATGAGAAGGGTGTGTGTGGACTCATCTAACTCTGGGGGATACAGGGAATCAGCTAAAGTCCCAAAAAGTCGGCGTGTTCCTTTAAAGGGATAGTTCACCCAAAAACATTAGCCCAGATTTACTCTCCCTGAACTCATCCTAGGTGTGTATGACACTCTGCTCTCAGACGAACACAATCTGAGTTATATTTATAAAAGTCCTGCTCTTCCAAGCTTTATAACGGCAGTGAATGACCGTCTGCCGGAAGCTGTTATTTTAGTTGATTAAGTTTTAAATATGGATATTTTTCTTACACGAATGCATCGCTTCACTTCAGAAGGCCTTTATTAACCCCCCGGAGCCTGTGGAGCACTTTATCAGGGATGCACTTTTATGATGGATAGATGAGCTTTTATGATGGATAGATGCACTTTTATGATGGATAGATGCACTTTTATGATGGATAGATGCACTTTTATGATGGACAGATGCACTTTTATGATGGACAGATGCACTTTTATGATGGACAGATGCACTTTTATGATGGATAGATGCATTTTTATGATGGATAGATGAGCTTTTATGATGGATAGATGCACTTTTATGATGGATAGATGCACTTTTATGATGGATAGATGAGCTTTTATGATGGATAGATGCACTTTTATGATGGATAGATGCACTTTTATCATGGACGGATGCACTTTTATGATGGACAGATGCACTTTTATGATGGATAGATGCACTTTTATGATGGATAGATGAGCTTTTATGATGGATAGATGCACTTTTATGATGGATAGATGCACTTTTATCATGGATGGATGCACTTTTATCATGGATAGATGCACTTTTATGATGGACAGATGCACTTTTATGATGGACAGATGCACTTTTATGATGGATAGATGCACTTTTATCATGGATAGATGCACTTTTATGATGGACAGATGCACTTTTATGATGGAAAGATGTACTTTTATGATGGATAGATGCACTTTTATCATGGATGGATGCACTTTTATGATGGATAGATGCACTTTTATGATGGATAGATGCACTTTTATGATGGATAGATGAGCTTTTATGATGATAGATGCACTTTTATGATGGATAGATGCACTTTTATCATGGATAGATGCACTTTTATGATGGATAGATGCACTTTTATGATGGACAGATGCACTTTTATGATGGACAGATGCACTTTTATGATGGATAGATGCACTTTTATCATGGATGGATGCACTTTTATGATGGATAGATGCACTTTTATGATGGATAGATGCACTTTTATCATGGATGGATGCACTTTTATCATGGATGGATGCACTTTTATGATGGACAGATGCACTTTTATGATGGATAGATGCACTTTTATCATGGATAGACGCACTTTTATGATGGACAGATGCACTTTTATGATGGATAGATGCACTTTTATCATGGATAGACGCACTTTTATGATGGACAGATGCACTTTTATGATGGATAGATGCACTTTTATGATGGACGGATTCCCTTTTTTATGATGGATAGACGCACTTTTATGATGGATAGATGCACATATGATGGATAGACGCACTTATGATGGACAGATGCACTTTTATGATGGATAGATGCACTTTTATGATGGACAGATGCACTTTTATCATGGATGGATGCACTTTTATCATGGATAGACGCACTTTTATGATGGACAGATGCACTTTTATGATGGATAGATGCACTTTTATGATGGATAGATGCACTTTTATGATGGATAGATGCACTTTTATCATGGATAGACGCACTTTTATGATGGACAGATGCACTTTTATGATGGACAGATGCACTTTTATGATGGATAGATGCACTTTTATGATGGATAGATGCACTTTTATCATGGATAGACGCACTTTTATGATGGACAGATGCACTTTTATGATGGATAGATGCACTTTTATCATGGATAGACGCACTTTTATGATGGATAGATGCACTTTTATGATGGATAGATGCACTTTTATGATGGACGGATGCACTTTTTATGATGGATAGATGCACTTTTATGATGGACGGATTCCCTTTTTTATGATGGACAGATGCACTTTTATGATGGATAGATGCACTTATGATGGATAGACGCACTTTTATGATGGATAGATGCACATATGATGGATAGACGCACTTATGATGGACAGATGCACTTTTATGATGGATAGATGCACTTTTATGATGGATAGATGCACTTTTATCATGAACGGATGCACTTTTATGATGGATAGATGCACTTTCATGATGGATAGATGCACTTTTATGATGGATAGATGCACTTTTATGATGATAGATGCACTTTTATGATGGATAGATGCACTTCTATGATGGATAGATGCACTTTTATCATGGATAGACGCACTTTTATGATGGACAGATGCACTTTTATGATGGATAGATGCACTTTTATCATGGATAGACGCACTTTTATGATGGATAGATGCACTTTTATGATGGATAGATGCACTTTTATGATGGATAGATGCTCTTTTATGATGGATGGATGCACTTTTATAATGGATAGATGCACTTTTATGATGGACGGATGCACTTTTTATGATGGATAGATGCACTTTTATGATGGACGGATTCCCTTTTTTATGATGGACAGATGCACTTTTATGATGGATAGATGCACTTTTATCATGGATAGACGCACTTTTATGATGGACAGATGCACTTTTATGATGGATAGATGCACTTTTATCATGGATAGACGCACTTTTATGATGGATAGATGCACTTTTATGATGGATAGATGCACTTTTATGATGGATAGATGCTCTTTTATGATGGATAGATGCTCTTTTATGATGGATGGATGCACTTTTATGATGGATAGATGCACTTTTATGATGGACGGATGCACTTTTTATGATGGATAGATGCACTTTTATGATGGACGGATTCCCTTTTTTATGATGGACAGATGCACTTTTATGATGGATAGATGCACTTATGATGGATAGACGCACTTTTATGATGGATAGATGCACTTTTATCATGGACGGATGCACTTTTATGATGGATAGATGCACTTTTATGATGGATAGATGCACTTTTATGATGATAGATGGACTTTTATGATGGATAGACGCACTTATGATGGACAGATGCACTTTTATGATGGATAGATGCACTTTTATGATGGATAGATGCACTTTTATCATGGACGGATGCACTTTTATGATGGATAGATGCACTTTTATCATGGATAGATGCACTTTTATGATGGATAGATGCACTTTTATGATGATAGATGCACTTTTATGATGGATAGATGCACTTTTATGATGGATAGATGCACTTTTATCATGGATAGATGCACTTTTATCATGGATAGATGCACTTTTATCATGGATGGATGCACTTTTATGATGGATAGATGCACTTTTATGATGGATAGATGCACTTTTATCATGGATGGATGCACTTTTATGATGGATAGATGCACTTATGATGGATAGATGCACTTTTATGATGGATAGATGCACTTTTATCATGGATAGATGCACTTTTATGATGGATAGATGCACTTTTATCATGGATGGATGCACTTTTATCATGGATGGATGCACTTTTATGATGGATAGATGCACTTTTATGATGGACAGATGCACTTTTATGATGGACAGATGCACTTTTATCATGGATAGATGCACTTTTATCATGGATAGATGCACTTTTATCATGGATAGATGCACTTTTATCATGGATGGATGCACTTTTATGATGGATAGATGCACTTTTATGATGGATAGATGCACTTTTATCATGGATAGATGCACTTTTATCATGGATGGATGCACATTTATCATGGATGGATGCACTTTTATCATGGACGGATGCACTTTTATGATGGATAGACACACTTTTATGATGGACAGATGCACTTTTATGATGGATAGATGCACTTTTATCATGGATAGATGCACTTTTATGATGGACGGATTCCCTTTTTTTATGATGGATAGATGCACTTTTATGATGGATAGATGCACTTATGATGGATAGATGCACTTTTATGATGGATAGATGCACTTATGATGGATAGACGCACTTTTATGATGGATAGATGCACTTTTATGATGGATAGATCCACTTTGATGGACTTTGATGAAATATAGAGCCATTCACTGCCATTTTAAAGCTTGGAAGATCCAGGACATTTTTTACAAAACTCTGACTGTATTCGTCTAGGAGAAGAATGTCATACACACCTAGGATGTCTTGAGGGTGAGTAAATCACGGGCTGATCTTCATGTGTGTGTGTGTGTGAACGGTCCGCTGAAGTGTCTAGGAGGCCCCCCCCGGCCCGCCGGCCCCGCCCTGCTCCAGGTGGCTGGTGTGGTTGCTGGGTTTGCTGGGCGTGTGCTGGTGCTGCAGGGCGTGTCTCTCCAGCAGCGTGCGGTGGGTGAAGGCGCGCTGGCACACGGCGCAGGTGAAGGTGCGCTCCACGCGGTGCGTACGCATGTGCACGTTCAGCGAGCTCTTCTGCGTGAAGCGCTTGCTGCAGACGGAGCACTGGAAGGCCCGCACCCCCGTGTGCACCACCATGTGCTTCAGCAGGTAGTCCCGCAGCGAGAACGAGCGCCAGCAGATGCTGCACTGGTGCGGCTTCTGGCCTGCGCACACACACACACACACACACACACACACACACACGTTATGCTGGCTGAATGTATCGTCCTGACAGCAATCAAATGTTAAGTGGTCTAAGTGTGTTTATATGTATATACAGGGCTCTACAGTGCGACCATATCTGCTATTCTTTAACATGATCTTCATCGTTATTGTCCTTGGAGTGAGCGGGCTTTATTCCTTCACTGAGCATGAGGCGTGTGTGTGCGTACCGGAGTGTGTGAACATGTGAATGAGGCGTGTGTGTGCGTACCGGAGTGTGTGAACATGTGAATGAGGCGTGTGTGTGCGTACCGGAGTGTATGAACATGTGCTTGCTGTAGTTCTTGCGCGAGCGCAGCGACTTCCCGCAGTGGCTGCAGTCGAAGGACGTCTCGGAGCCCTGCGGCGCAAAGCTCGGACCTGCAATGCATGCTGGGGTGGAGGGGGGCGGAGCTGGGGTCAGAGGGGCAGGGGGCGGGGCCTGCTGGCACGAATCAGCCAAGCCGTCAATCACCATGGGTCCGCCCACGAAGAAGGACTGGCTCTGTGATTCGCTGGCAGGAAACTGGAACAGCATCTGAGGACAGAGAGACGGCGTTAGCAGAGCGGCGGTGACGCGTTACACGACTAGCGGCGGGTCAGACCTGGCTGCCGAGGTTCTGCGAGGCCGGCGGCGGCGGCGAGAGCGGTTTGTTGACCCGGCCGCGCGGGTTCGAGCCCAGAGACGCCTGCGGATCCGCCTGAGACCAGAAGCCGCCCGGGAACACGCCGGAGTCCTCGTAGAACCCGCCCTGAAACACACAAACACGCTAGTTGCTGCCGCCGCATGTCACAGCGTGCGTGTTACCTGTGCGCAGCTGAGCTGGTGTGAGCCGCGTGTCACAGTGTGTGTGTGTTACCTGTGCGTAGCTGGGCTGATGTGAGCCGTGTGATGCGTTTCCTCTCTCGTCCATCTCGAACAGCCCCTCCCCTTCCTGCACGCCCTCGTTCTTCACCACCACCTGCTCGCCGCCCAGCACCTGCACACACACACGCATCACAGCTAATGCTAATCTCTGCTAATCTAACACACACTCAGCAGAGCTAATGCTAATCTCTACTAATCTAACACACACTCAGCAGTGCTAATGCTAATCTCTGTGTAGCACCTGCACACACACATCACAACTAATGCTAATCTCTGCTAATCTAACACACACTCATCAACGCAAATGCTAATCTCTGTTTAGCACCTGCACACACACACACCACAGCTAATGCTAATCTCTGCTAATCTAACATTCTCATCAGAGCTAATGCTAATCTCCATTTAACACCTGCACCAACACACACACATCAGAGCCAATGCTAATCTCTGTTTAGCACCTGCACAAACACACACACGCATCACAGCTAATGCTAATCTTGGCTAATCAAACAGACTCATCAGAGCTAATGCTAATCTCTGTTTAGCACCTGCACACACACATCACAGCTAATGCTAATCTCTGCTAATCTAACACACTCATCAGAGCTAATGCTAATCTGTGTAGCACCTGCACACACACACACACACACACACACACACACACACACACGCATCACAGCTAATGCTACTCTCTGCTAATCTAACACACTCATCAGAGCTAATGCTAATCTGTGTTTAGCACCTCCACAACACACTCATCAGAGCTAATGCTAATCTCTGTTTGACAAAAGTGAGCGTAGAAGTACCTGCAGTCTCAGCGGCTGCCTCTGTTTGCGCGTGTGCGCGGTCTGTCTGTCTCTGTCCGCGTCTCTGTCGGCGTCGTGTGCGTCTCTCTCGTCGTCTTCGCTGAAGCGCTCCACGCCGCTCACCAGCTCCTCCGCCACGCCGCCGTAGTCCTCCGCCATCTGCCCGCGCTCGTTTGCTGCGCCGCGCTCCGCGCTCAACATGTAGCTGATCTCCTGCGAGCAGCTCGAGGGCTTCAGCATGGCCCCGCCCCCTGCTACGCCAAGCCCCTCCCCTCTACACATGGCCCCGCCTTCTAACTCGCCGAGTGGCATCAGAGTGGCCACTCCGCCCCCTTCCAGACCGCCGCCCTCCGACTGAGCTCCGCCTCCCAGAGCGGCCGCCATGTCCGAGCCGCAGTCGTAGCCGTAGCCTGTCAGCGCCGCGCTCTCCCGCCCCTTTCCGTCGGCCCCGCCTTCCTCCTGCTTAGGCCCTGCCCCCCCACCGGAGGCTCCGCCCCCGCGCCTCTGCGAGATGATCTGCGTGCACTCGTCGATGACGGTCTTGATCTGCAGGATGGAGGCGGCGGTGAGGATGCAGAGCGCCTGCGAGTGTAGCACGACTAGCGAGCCGCTGTACATGAAGTCCACGAGCTGCCGCACCGTCTCCGCCGGCACCAGCGGCGGCACCGAGATCTCCGAGTGGCCCAGCAGGAGCTTGTCCTGGAAGAAGGGGCTCCCGGCCGCCAGCACGCAGGCGTGGGCTCGCAGCGAGGCGTCGTGGATGCGCACCGTGACGTCGCAGAACAGGCCTTTGCGCCGCTGGGATCTCAGGGCTTCCAGAACCGACTGGCTGGAGTTGTGGAGGTGGATGTAGTGGACGGCCTCTGGACCCGACGCCATGACCCGACCCGACTCACTGTGACTCTAAACACATTCAATAACACCAACAACACATTCAGAAATAAAATTATAAACAAGGTTTGAAATTCACACCCGCCTAGCCGCCACACGCGGGTAAAACCCAACCGTGCCGGAGGTCAACGCTGTCCGATCACGAGGCAGTTTGGCGTGTTACTATGTTTAATCACTTTGCTGGGGGAGTTCATGTAAGACAAATCTGCGCAGATTTAGCGCAAATACTTGTGAGTCCTCATGATATATTAAATACAGCGTATTGCAGAATCTGTGCATATCTGGCTTGCTTTAACACGCCCGTCACTACGCAACAAATTACGGTGTGCTTGTTCATCTGCATTGACGCAATAGCGGAGATTAAAAAGCATTTGGTGAACAGAAAATACATTATTATTTTCCAACATCCTAACTTTGTTTTTGATGTTCTTTGTACTGTCCACCTAAAACATGTTTTTGGAGAAAAGGATGAGGATGAAAGCGGAAGGCTGGAGATGGCTGGATTACAGGATTTTGTTTAAATAATAAATTGATGTATGAAATCCAAATTTGATAATATACACTTTTTTTTTTTTTTTGGCTAATAGAAGTTCTGAATAGCCGGTCACTTAAACAGATTATATATCATTAATGCTTGCTCTAGCGGTTAATGAACACAACTGAATGCGTCTCGCGAAAGAACATTAGCCGGAGCTACTTCTCTGTGTTTATGACGCGTCACGCAGATACTGAGTTCCTCCGCAGCGGTACGACCCGACCGGTCTAAAATAGTCCCAATATAAACACTTATTATAGGTGTACTGTAGTGATTCAGGATAAGACAAAAACTCGGTTTGGAAAATGGATTCATGATGTACTCAATTATTATTTAAATGTTGTACATTTTTAACACAAAAAAGTAACAGACTGCACCTTTAAATATAAAATAAATAATTATAAAAACACACAATTTGTTGTATAAAGCACTATATAAATAAAGGTGACTTGGCTTGACAAACACACAAACACACACACGTCTTCAGGATCACTTATCATTAAAACTCCTGTGACTGAAACTCAATGTCTACAAGCTGTCACGTGTAATTAACACTATATTAATGCAGAATGAATCATTATGCTCACTTCTGCTCTACGTGTTTATGATTCACACTGACATCTATAGAGCTGAAACGGACGGTCACACGCTCACCTGCAGATGTGTTTAAAGTGCACTAACACGCTGCTGCGCGATCATTACTGCTTTATTATCGATCTCGGTTAGATTTGCGAAGATTCGCGACGGACCGAAGCTTCTCTGCGCTCACGGGCCCCGATATCCGCGAGCAACCCGCCAAAATAAAAGCCTTGAATATCATATAACAACCCGCCAAAATAAAAGCCTTGAATATCATATAACAACCCGTCAAAATAAAAGCCTTGAATATCATATAACAACCCGTCAAAATAAAAGCCTTGAATATCATATAGCAACCCATCAAAATAAAAGCCTTGAATATCATATAACAACCCGTCAAAATAAAAGCCTTGAATATCATATAACAACCCATCAAAATAAAAGCCTTGAATATCATATAACAACCCATCAAAATAAAAGCCTTGAATATCATATAGCAGCCCGTCAAAATAAAAGCCACCAACATCATGTAGGAGGCCGTTAAAAATAAAATCCTCGAATATCATGTAGAAGCCCAGACTGTCGAAAAATATTCCTTACATATTTTTTTTTTTTTGTTTGTTTTTTGTTTTGTTTTAAATAAACGTTTTAAAGCTAAAAGTTTAATAACTATTAACATAAATTGTGCTGTTGCATCATACTTTTTGTTTAAGAAAGGAGTCAATGGGTCGTATTAGAGCATAGTAATGGTCTATAATACCTGGATGAATTTCAGTGAATGAATATAAAGAATACATGTCAAAAATCAAACTGGGCCAGAAATGTCCTTTTATAACCGCAAAATCCATCAAGTTAATTCCATGGTTGATTTGACAACTGAATGTTTGCAACTGTTTGCCTGAGTAAACTGACTCATTACCAAAGTGGCCAACAGTAGTTCAGTCCGAGTTAATCAAACACAGATAAATTCTCAGCATGGCATCCATAAATGTTCTGTATTCTGATGTTTCTTGGGTTTATTGTGCAGATGGTAAAGCAATTCACTCACAACCATTAAATATATTCTCAAAACTTTTATACATTTTGTAAACACAGAGTAAAAATCACACTAATAAGACATTAGACAGTGAATGTAGTAAACAGGGTGTAGTGTAAGGCGAGTTAGTGTGTTCAGGAGCGCTGCACTGAGCGAGTGTGTTGGGTAGCTGGGTCACTGGTTCGATGGGTCGCTGGGTCACTGGTTCGATGGGTCACTGGTTCAATGGGTTGGGTCAGGCCTGAGTCTCCAGAACCACTGACGGCTCCACTAAACACAGTCCAGCATCAGCTCGGTTCCTGCGCAAACCCTTGGCGTCTGCAGAGCGCCCGTATGTGGCCTGCTGGGCCTGATACAACTTCTGGATGAGGAAACGCTTGTCCCGGCCCTCCTGCTCACACAGAAACACACACTCATCATCGTCATCATCATCATCATCATCATCATCATCATCATCATCATCCTCATCATCATGTGGAGACTCACCATGGCCAGCTGATCTCGGAGCTGTTCAATCACACGCTTATGAGCTCCAGCCAGGGCAATCACATAGAACATCCCCAGACTGCAACACACACACACACACACACACACACACAGAGTTTATCCCACATGTGTTTTGGTCACTTTGACACGGATGGGTTTTGGGTTTCCTGCGAATGCTAGTTGATGTTATCGTGTTGGACTAAAACTTAATGACTAAAAATTGCTCAGTTATCACAGAATACTGGATTCAAACTTTTATCAACCTGTTTTCTTTGGGTTAGCAGAGGTTTTTTGGTGATAATGGCATAGTAAGAGATTTACAAGCAATCTCTTGTAGATGGGTCATACTGACCCAGAACACAAAATTAGGTAAAGCACAAGTTTGTACAAATGTTAACTGAACAGTAAAATGAAATGTTTGTGATTAACTGCACATGATGAAGATGATGATGATGCTGCTCACCAGGTGATGACGAAGAAGGACACGGCGAAGGCCTCGGAGGCGAGCGCTAGCAGGAACGAGCGCAGGCCCAGGGGCAGCTGGGTAATCCCCCGCGGCACCACCTGCCAGGAGGTGCTGTAGCTGACGAACGGGCCACACGCTCGCGACGCCTGGATCCTGCACACACACCGCAGAGGAGAGTTAGCCAACACTGAGAGGTGTGTTTAATACTGGAGCGCACACACACCGCAGAGGAGAGTTAGCCAACACTGAGGAGTGTGTTTAATACTGGAGCGCACACACACCGCAGAGGAGAGTTAGCCAACACTGAGGAGTGTGTTTAATACTGGAGCGCACACACACCGCAGAGGAGAGTTAGCCAACACTGAGGAGTGTGTTTAATACTGGAGCGCACCGCAGTGAGGAGATCGGGCCGATGCTGAGACGTGTGTTGTGACGTGTTAGTATGTTATGTTAATACTGTGAGGAGAGCGTGTTTAACACTGGAGCACACCGCAGTGAGGAGAGCGGGCCGACGTGTGTTGTGAAGCGTGTTGTGATTAGTGGTCGACTGATATATCGCCAAGGCCGATAATTGGCATTTTTGAAATATCGGCATCGGCCGATAAGTTTTTCTGATAGGCCGATGTGTTGGAAGCGGGACTTTTATTTTGACGGCGCTCCGGACTTTTATTTTGACGGGCGGCGCTGAGAACACCAGCGCCAGAAGAGAACGGCAGCTCCGACCTCAGATCAAACAGCGCTCACTCACATTCTCCGTCTTCATTAGGTTACGATCTCTGTCAGTCATATCTAATACTTTGTTAGACAGAACTGGTAAACAAAGAAAGTAAATGGTATGGGAAGTAAAGTAAAGCGTTTGCTTTTATATTATTTGTAACAGAAAAGGCAAACGATCAGGCTAAAATAATGCCGTCAACATTCACCAAATGCGCATCTACGTCATTTAAACAAATCTCTGAATATCTAATAAACATTTAATTTCACAAACCTTGCAGATTTAATCGAATCCAGCTGTGAGTGATATCTTGTGAAGCGTGCATTACTGTCAGCGAGCGACGGTCGGTCCGTGCGAAGTGAGTAATGCGAACAGAAGATCAGCTTCACATGAGATGCGAAATACTTTAAATCCTTCATTTTAAAATATGCTGTGCAATATCCAGTCATGTCTGTCATATTCATATCTGTGATATATCCAGTTGCCAACTGTGTCATATTCATATCATTTTCATTGTGCTGTATGTAAAATTATTAGCGTGACCTTGTCTTTATTTGGAAAAATATGATTACCAGCAAGAAAATAAACCAGATTACTGAGTGCCGTTACAGTGTTTACTTTCTTTTTATTCACATATTCATATATTTCTAAACAATTTGTGAAAAATACTGTAATAGGATTGCAAATTTAAGAAGTTGCCATCTAAAGTATAAAAGCATGTTTATTTTAAAAATTTGTTTTAGAATTTCTTTAGAATTTATTAAAAATTGATCAAAATAAATATATATAAAAATATCGGCTTTATATCGGCCATCGGCCACCCTGCTCTCTAAGATATCGGCATCGGCCATCAAAAAAACTATATCGGTCGACCACTAGTTGTGATGCGTGTCGTGAAGAGTGTTGTGAAGCGTGTTGTGAAGCGTGTTGTGAAGTGTGTTGTGAAGCGTGTTGCGATGCGTGTCGTGATGCGTGACGTGATGCGTGACGTGAAGCGTGTCGTGAAGCGTGTCGTGAAGCGTGTCGTGAAGCGTGTCGTGAAGCGTGTTGCGAAGCGTGTCGCGATGCGTGTCGCTATGCGTGTCGCGAAGCGTGTCGCGAAGCGTGACGTGATGCGTGACGTGCAGCGTGTCGTGATGCGTGTCGTGATGCGTGTCGTGATGCGTGTCGTGATGCGTGTCGTGAAGCGTGTCGTGATGCGTGTCGTGAAGCGTGACGTGATGCGTGTCGTGATGCGTGTTGTGATGCGTGTTGTGATGCGTGTTGTGATGCGTGTCGTGAAGCGTGTTCGTGTTGTGATGAGTGTTGTGATGCGTGTCGTGAAGCGTGTCGTGAAGCGTGTTGTGATGCGTGTCGTGAAGCGTGTTCGTGTTGTGATGAGTGTTGTGATGCGTGTCGTGAAGCGTGTCGTGAAGCGTGTTGTGATGCGTGTCGTGAAGCGTGACGTGATGCGTGTCGTGATGCGTGTTGTGATGCGTGTTGTGATGCGTGTCGTGATGCGTGTTGTGATGCGTGTCGTGAAGCGTGTCGTGAGGCGTGTCGTGATGCGTGTCGTGAAGCGTGACGTGATGCGTGTCGTGATGCGTGTCGTGAAGCATGTTGTGATGCGTGTTGTGATGCGTGTTGTGATGCGTGTTGTGATGCGTGTCGTGAAGCGTGTCGTGATGCGTGTTGTGATGCGTGTCGTGAAGCGTGTTCGTGTTGTGATGAGTGTTGTGATGCGTGTCGTGAAGCGTGTTGTGATGCGTGTCGTGAAGCGTGTTGTGATGCGTGTTGTGATGCGTGTCGTGATGCGTGTCGTGAAGCGTGATGTGATGCGTGTTGTGATGCGTGTCGTGATGCGTGTTGTGAAGCGTGTTGTGAAGCATGTTCGTGTTGTGATGCGTGTTGTGATGCGTGTCGTGATGCGTGTCGTGAAGCGTGACGTGATGCGTGTCGTGATGCGTATTGTGAAGCGTGTTGTGATGCGTGTTGTAAAGCGTGTTCGTGTTGTGATGAGTGTTGTGATGCGTGTCGTGATGCATGTCGTGAAGCGTGTTCGTGTTGTGATGCGTGTTGTGATGCGTGTCGTGAAGCGTGTTGTGATGCGTGTCGTGAAGCGTGACGTGATGCGTGTCGTGATGCGTGTCGTGATGCGTGTCGTGATGCGTGTCGTGATGTGTGTCGTGATGCGTGTCGTGATGCGTGACGTGATGCGTGTCGTGAAGCGTGACGTGATATGCGTGTCGTGAAGCGTGTTGTGATGCGTGTTGTGAAGC
>NC_138223.1:61126853-61139353 GCF_964197995.2 Scardinius erythrophthalmus | reverse complement strand
CATTCTAAACACACACACCTCATTATAAACACCATCAGAAGGCAAACATGACAGCAGACGTCACACCCAACTGGCAACCTTCCTGTCTCTCTCTTCAATCAAACACGGAAGTGACTTAAACTGCAGTTCATCGACTGGCCACTAGAGACAGGCTGCAAAAAGAGAGTCAATATCATAAACCCTCAATGTTAAAATGCTCAACTTTACAGCAGAAAAATACATGTTTACAGTCTGGTACCAAAAGTGGTTTTGGTCTATATAGCTAATTTTTCCCTTCATGACGACTGTGAGGGGGGTGAATGTTTTTATAACTCATCTGTTTAAATTGTATTAAGCCTTAAAGTTGTGCATAATTAAGGGTGTGGCCACTTGAGTGACAGGTGGATTGCCACTTTGGGCTTCAGAAATGCTCTTCAGAGCCTACGGTTGACGTCACAGACACTACGCCCACATTTTTATACAGTCTATGGTTGCAGATCACCTTCACCTGCTTGAGCTGCGAGAACACTGTGGCCACGTAGATGCAGTAGAAGCAGGTGACTAGGACGGCCATGACGAAGAGGTTGAGCGCGGCTCTGAGCGCGTAGATGCGGCACCTCTCGCCCCGCGTGCGATTGGCCATCCTGCGCTTGATCCGTTCCTCCTCTAGATCCGTCTGTGGGCACAGGAACACAGGAGTTAGTCTCTCGTCCCTCAGGAACACAGGAGTTAGGCTCTCTTCCCTGAGGAGTTAGGCTCTCATCCCTCAGGAACACAGGAGTTAGGCTCTCTTCCCTGAGGAACACAGGAGTTAGGCTCTGGTCCCTGAGGAACATAGGAGTTTGGCTCTCGTCCCTCAGGAACACAGGAGTTAGGCTCTCGTCCCTCAGGAACACAGGAGTTAGGCTCTCGTCCCTCAGGAACACAGGAGTTAGGCTCTCTTCCCTGAGGAACACAGGAGTTAGTCTCTCGTCCCTCAGGAACACAGGAGTTAGGCTCTCTTCCCTGAGGAGTTAGGCTCTCATCCCTCAGGAACACAGGAGTTAGGCTCTCTTCCCTGAGGAACACAGGAGTTAGGCTCTGGTCCCTGAGGAACATAGGAGTTAGGCTCTCGTCCCTCAGGAACACAGGAGTTAGGCTCTCGTCCCTCTGGAACACAGGAGTTAGGCTCTCGTCCCTCAGGAACACAGGAGTTAGGCTCTCTTCCCTGAGGAACACAGGAGTTAGGCTCTGGTCCCTGAGGAACACAGGAGTTAGGCTCTCTTCCCTGAGGAGTTACGGTGTGTTCACACGGGGCGTCAGCGTCAACGCTTCCCATTGACTTTGAATGGGTGACGTCAAGCGTTGCCGAAAAGCATTGTAGATCCGTCGGCGGCGCTTCACTGGCGTTGCTCGCGGCAGAAGTTGAGAATTTTTCAACTTCTGCCGCGAGCAACGCCAGTGAAGCGCCGCAGACGGAAGCGTCAGCCAATCAGGATCGCTCTATGCAAATACAGTAGCCAGGCGGCAGCCAATCACGTTCATCCTGTTCAAGAGCAGCAAACTGAGGATAAATTTGAGTTCCTGTCTAATTTCATTGGCTGACGCTGCTATGACCATGGCGTCAGTGCCAAACTTCAGCCACGCCTTCCGTCAAGCGTTGACGCTGAAGCCCCGTGTGAACCAAGCGTTAGGCTCTCATCCCTCAGGAACACAGGAGTTAGGCTCTCGTCCCTCAGGAACACAGGAGTTAGGCTCTCTTCCCTGAGGAACACAGGAGTTAGGCTCTGGTCCCTCAGGAACACAGGAGTTAGGCTCTCGTCCCTCAGGAACACAGGAGTTAGGCTCTCTTCCCTGAGGAACACAGGAGTTAGGCTCTCGTCCCTGAGGAACACAGGAGTTAGGCTCTCGTCCCTGAGGAACACAGGAGTTAGGCTCTCTTCCCTGAGGAACACAGGAGTTAGGCTCTCGTCCCTGAGGAGTTAGGCTCTCTTCCCTGAGGAACACAGGAGTTAGGCTCTGGTCCCTGAGAAGCTAGGCTCTGGTCCCTGAGGAACACAGGAGTTAGGCTCTTGCCCCTCAGGAACACAGGAGTTAGGCTCTCATCCTTCAGGAACACACGAGTTAGGCTCTTGTCCCTCAGGAACACAGGAGTTAGGCTCTCATCCCTGAGGAACACAGGAGTTAGGCTCTCGTCCCTCAGGAACACAGGAGTTAGGCTCTAGTCCCTCAGGAACACAGGAGTTAGGCTCTTTGTCCCTCAGGAACACAGGAGTTAGGCTCTCGTCCCTCAGGAGCACAGGAGTTAGGCTCTCGTCCCTCAGGAGCACAGAAGTTAGGCTCTCGTCTCTCAGGAACACTGAGGAACACAGGAGTTAGACTCTCGTCCCTGAGGAACACAGGAGTTACGCTCTTGTCCCTCAGGAACACAGGAGTTACGCTCTTGTCCCTCAGGAACACAGGAGTTAGGCTCTCGTCCCTCAGGAGCACAGGAGTTAGGCTCTCGTCCCTCAGGAGCACAGGAGTTAGGCTCTCGTCCCTCAGCAACACAGGAGTTAGGCTCTCATCCCTGAGGAACACAGGAGTTAGGCTCTCGTCCCTGAGGAGTTAGGCTCTCGTCCCTGAGGAACACAGGAGTTAGGCTCTCGTCCCTGGGGAACACAGGAGTTAGGCTCTCGTCCCTGAGGAGTTAGGCTCTCGTCCCTGATGAACACAGGAGTTAGGCTCTCCTCCCTGAGAAGTTAGGTTCTGGTCCTTGAGGAGTTAGGCTCTCGCCCCTCAGGAACACAGGAGTTAGGCTCTTGCCCCTCAGGAACACAGGAGTTAGGCTCTCGTCCCTGAGGAACACAGGAGTTAGGCTCTCGTCCCTGAGGAACACAGGAGTTAGGTTCTCGTCCCTGAGGAGTTAGGCTCTCATCCCTGAGGAACACAGGAGTTAGTCTCTCGTCCCTGAGGAACACAGGAGTTAGTCTCTCGTCCCTGAGGAACACAGAAGTTAGGCTCTTGCCCCTCAGGAACACAGGAGTTAGGCTCTCGTCCCTGAGGAACACAGGAGTTAGGCTCTCGTCCCTGAGGAACACAGGAGTTAGGCTCTCGTCCCTGAGGAGTTAGGCTCTCCTCCCTGAGGAACACAGGAGTTAGGCTCTCCTCCCTGAGAAGTTAGGTTCTGGTCCTTGAGGAGTTAGGCTCTCGCCCCTCAGGAACACAGGAGTTAGGCTCTCATCCTTCAGGAACACACGAGTTAGGCTCTTGTCCCTCAGGAACACAGGAGTTAGGCTCTCATCCCTGAGGAACACAGGAGTTAGGCTCTCGTCCCTCAGGAACACAGGAGTTAGGCTCTAGTCCCTCAAGAACACAGGAGTTAGGCTCTCGTCCCTGAGGAGTTAGGCTCTCGTCCCTGAGGAACACATGAGTTAGGCTCTTGTCCCTCAGGAACACAGGAGTTAGGCTCTCCTCCCTGAGGAACACTGAGGAACACAGGAGTTAGACTCTCGTCCCTGAGGAACACAGGAGTTACGCTCTTGTCCCTCAGGAGCACAGGAGTTACGCTCTTGTCCCTCAGGAGCACAGGAGTTAGGCTCTCGTCCCTCAGAAACACAGGAGTTAGGCTCTCGTCCCTGAGGAGCACAGGAGTTAGGCTCTCATCCCTCAGGAACACAGGAGTTAGGCTCTTGTCCCTCAGGAACACAGGAGTTAGGCTCTTGTCCCTCAGGAATACAGGAGTGGCAGGAGACGCACCTTCATCTCGTACAGTAAGCTGCTCCGTTTCAGCCGTGCTGCGTTCTCGTTGGTGATGCAGAAGTCCCAGCCCGCGAAGATCTTGTTGCAGAAGCTCTGGAAGCGATCCTCGTCCTGAATGAGCTTGCGTTTGAAACCAGATGCAGACCTAAGCACACAGATATCATCAGATCACACACCACCTACAGGTCTTCACCTGTACAGTCGACCCGAAAGCCCAGGGTCCGAGCCGAGACTCGAGAGGGTTCAGGTCCAAAACTTTGAACACAGGTCTGACATTAGCTTAGGGTCTCGGGTCATTTTACATAAACATGCTTTTACTGAACGAAACGCCAAGCCAATCAGGACCGGTTTCACAGAGAGCGTTTAGATTAGGCCAGGATTAGATCAATTAGGGAGTTTAAGTTTCTATTTAAACATGCCTTAGATAAAAAGACGACTTTTGAGAAGACCTCTAACACCAGCAGAGATGTGTTCCGGTCTGACCTATTGACGATCCAGACGAGGCTCAGCAGCTGAGCTCAACACTCACACAGACACACACACACACACACACACACCTCTTGACGATCCAGACGAGGCTCAGCAGCAGGTAGGAGATGGTGGCCAGCAGGTATGCCAGCGGCAGGTTGTAGGTGAAGTGAGAGTGAATGAACTCCAGATTATAGTAGCCGTAGAAGAGGTACGTGCGCTCCAGAAAGCCCTGCACACACACACACAGTGTTACGGCGTTGTCAGCAGACGCTGAGTTGAGCTGACACACACGAGTGCCTCACCGTTCCAGACAGCAGGTCTGTGATGTGCTCATGAAACGCAACCAGACTCTGACGAGAGGTGGGGGGATACACACTGCACTCGCTCACTGAAACACACACACACACAGCTGACATGACTGAGAGTGAGAGAGAGTGTGAGTGTGTGTGAGAGTGTGTGTGTGGTTACCGTTGGTGCTGCTGTAGGTGATGTTGTGTGAAGTGTGTGATGTGAGAATCATCGGAAGCATCACAAACACAAACATCAGCAGAAACATGATGAAGTTCAGAAGCACCAGAAACCGCAGGAATGAAAAATACGACAGGATTCCTGTTCCAAACATGCCTGAGGGAAACACACACACAAACAAATGAAATGAACAGAATTATTAAACAGAACTGAATCAACATTGATCTGAATAATGACACTATTGTCTTTGCAGAGCTGCTTTCCAGTCAATTAATTTCACAGCTGTTATTTCCCAGTGTTTTTACTGTAAAGGTTCTGTCTAGAATAAAGCTCAGCACAAATAAAGGTGAGATTCTGACCCTCAATGAGATGAGTGTGTGTGTGTGTGTGTGTTCTGACCCTCGATGAGATGAATATCGGTCCTCCAGAGTTGCAGAGCTGAGAGCAGGTCCACCCCGTCCTCCTTCAGACGCTTCAGAGAGCGATGGGCATTCAGCCTCCACAAACCCCAGCCTGTGAGAGCGCCGCCCTGCTGGAGCCGCTGCTGCCTGCGCGCGCACACACACACACACACACACACGCACGCACTGAGTCTGGAGTCTCGTCTCTCGCAAATAGGGTTGTACCCAGGGGGCAAAGGGGGTTTAGCAGACATGGGCTGCTGTAAAAGGTTGTCATATAAAAATGAAATCTATGATGTCTGAGGATCACAACCTGGGTGGCCAACCCGGTCAACAAGCTGCTGGAAACTTGTAATTAGGGTCAAAACAATGTTACCTCAAATTCGGCTTTAACTCCCAGAATCACCCAAACATGCTAAAACGGTTTAATTATATTCATGAATCGTGAGCCATATCTCCCTGATACTTTATGCTAGAAACAAACTGAGCACACCTTTAGAAAGAGTGGAAGATAAGCTTTCATCTGATGCCTTGATTTTACATGTAATTAGAATGTAAGAGTTAACAATGCCTCTTAATTCATATAGGCAAAAAAAAAGAATTTTTTTTTAACATTCCATTTGTAATCGGTAGCATTCTTTTCCCTTTGTTGTTGTCACAATAAACAAATTACCATGTAAAGTTAACTTTTACTGGATGAAATCATATTTTGATTTTTTTTTTACTAACCAGACAGTCCTCATGGCCCATAAGAGTCATGTGTGGAGTAGGTTTAAAAGTATTTACTGATTAAAACTGTTACATTAAGTAGCAATTTGTACCAAAAAAAAAAAAAAAAAACAGACAAACAGATTCCAATTCAGGGTGATAACTAATTTCTGTAATAATGTTTATACAATTTGTTTAGCTGTTTCGGAATCACCGCTGCTGTTGCTGCTCTCTAGTGTTTCAGCATGCTGTGTCCTGCTACATTTGATTGCCAACCCCTAGCAACAGCATCCTATGTAGCATGGAGCAGTTCTTCTGACAACCTTTAACCAGAAATGAGCACAAATACATCAAAAAGTATTTAATTAAAATACAAGTAATTTGTAATTTGAAAATACAAAAATATAATTTTTACAGTCTTCTGTAGTGTAAGTGTGGCGTTAGGTACGTGTAAGAGTCTAGAATATTGCAATATTATTGTTTAGTGCAGAAGATGTGCTTTTAACGTACATGTTGCCACATACTGTCATAATAAAATATAATTACGCATATAACACTATATTTGTATTATTTACACAAAAACTAGTTAACGCTGCTGTGAGCGTGTTTCTAATAGCGCGGCTGTGACAAAGTTGACAACTTTCTTTCTTCCGACTGCCATTATCTATTTTCTTACTCTTTTTGAAAGTTGTGAAAAGACTGTTGTGGCGTTTTTCTTTTGCTATTTGAGCAAATTGGAACACAAAAAATATATTTAATGTAGTCTTTCATTCACTGCTATAGAAGTTAACCCAACTATGATGCCTTACATTTCTGAGAAACCCAGAAATGTGAACAGGGTCAATAGGATGTGTCACATCACGTGATTTACTTGCCAAAAACTGTGATAGGCAATTTGGTAGTCCTATTTGTATTTTATGTCTATGGTCCTGGGGATAGTTCACCCAAAAAGGAAAATTAGCCCATGATTTACTTACCCTGACGTCATCCTAGGTGTATATTACTTTCTTCTTTCAGAAGAATACAATCAGAGTTATATTAAAAAGTGTCCTGGCTCTTCCAAGCTTTATAATGACAGTCAATGGGTATATTTTTCATCAAAGTGCATCTGTCCATCATAAAAGTGCATCTGTCCATCATAAAAGCGTATCTATCCATCATAAAAGTACATCTATCCATCATAAAAGTGCATCTGTCTATCATAAAAGTGCGTCTATCCATCATAAAAGTGCATCTATCCATCATAAAAGCATATCTATCCATCATAAAAGTGTGTCTATCCATCATTAAAGTGCATCTGTCCTCATAAAAGTGCATCTATCCATCATAAAAGTGCATCTATCCATCCATAAAAGTGCATGTGTCAATCATAAAAGTGCATCTATCCATCATAAAAGAGCATCTGTCCATCATAAAAGTCGACTATCATCATAAAAGAGCATCTGTCCATCATAAAAGTGCATCTATCCATCATAAAAGTGCATCTGTCCATCATAAAAGTGCATCTATCCATCATAAAAGTGCATCTATCCATCATAAAAGTGCATGTCTCC
The DNA here is from genome assembly GCF_964197995.2 of Scardinius erythrophthalmus. Taxonomy (NCBI): domain Eukaryota; kingdom Metazoa; phylum Chordata; class Actinopteri; order Cypriniformes; family Leuciscidae; genus Scardinius; species Scardinius erythrophthalmus. The sequence goes on along the minus strand of NC_138223.1, from coordinate 61,132,053 downwards.
ATCATAAAAGTGCATCTATCCATCATAAAAGTGCATGTGTCTATCATAAAAGTGCGTCTATCCATCATAAAAGTGCATCTATCCATCATAAAAGTGCATCTGTCCATCATAAAAGTGCATGTGTCCATCATAAAAGTGCGTCTATCCATCATAAAAGTGCACCTATCCATCATAAAAGTGCATCTGTCCATCATAAAAGTGCATCTATCCATCATAAAAGTGTCTATCCATCATAAAAGTGCATCTGTCCATCATAAAAGTGCATCTATCCATCATAATAGTGCATGTCAATCATAAAAGTGCATCTATCCATCATAAAAGAGCATCTGTCCATCATAAAAGTGCATCTATCCATCATAAAAGTGCATCTGTCCATCATAAAAGTGCATCTATACATCATAAAAGAGCATCTGTCAATCATAAAAGTGCATCTGTCAATCATAAAAGTGCATCTATCCATCATAAAAGTGCATGTCTCCATCATAAAAGTGCATCTGTCCATCATAAAAGTGCATGTGTCCATCATAAAAGTGCATCTATCCATCATAAAAGTGCATCTGTCCATCATAAAAGTGCATCTATCCATCATAAAAGTGCATCTGTCCATCATAAAAGTGCATCTATCCATCATAAAAGTGCATCTATCCATCATTAAAGTGCATCATAAAAGTGCATCTGTCCATCATAAAAGTGCATCTATCCATCATAAAAGAGCATCTGTCCATCATAAAAGTGCATCTATCCATCATAAAAGTGCATCTATCCATCATAAAAGTGCATGTGTCCATCATAAAAGTGCGTCTATCCATCATAAAAGTGCATCTGTCCATCATAAAAGTGCATCTATCCATCATAAAAGTGTCTATCCATCATAAAAGTGCATCTGTCCATCATAAAAGTGCATCTATCCATCATAATAGTGCATGTCAATCATAAAAGTGCATCTATCCATCATAAAAGAGCATCTGTCCATCATAAAAGTGCATCTATCCATCATAAAAGTGCATCTGTCCATCATAAAAGTGCATCTATACATCATAAAAGAGCATCTGTCAATCATAAAAGTGCATCTGTCAATCATAAAAGTGCATCTATCCATCATAAAAGTGCATGTCTCCATCATAAAAGTGCATCTGTCATCATAAAAGTGCATGTGTCCATCATAAAAGTGCATCTATCCATCATAAAAGTGCATCTGTCCATCATAAAAGTGCATCTATCCATCATAAAAGTGCATCTGTCCATCATAAAAGTGCATCTATCCATCATAAAAGTGCATCTATCCATCATTAAAGTGCATCATAAAAGTGCATCTGTCCATCATAAAAGTGCATCTATCCATCATAAAAGAGCATCTGTCCATCATAAAAGTGCATCTATCCATCATAAAAGTGCATCTATCCATCATAAAAGTGCATGTGTCCATCATAAAAGTGCGTCTATCCATCATTAAAGTGCATCTATCCATCATAAAAGTACATCAATCCATCATAAAAGAGCATCTATCCATCATAAAAGTGCATCTGTCCATCATAAAAGTGCATCTATCCATCATAAAAGTGCGTCTATCCATCATAAAAGTGCATCTGTCCATCATAAAAGTGCATCTATCCATCATAAAAGTGCGTCTATCCATCATAAAAGTGCATATATCCATCATAAAAGTGCATCTGTTCATCATAAAAGTGCATCTATCCATCATAAAAGTGCATCTGTCCATCATAAAAGTGCATCTATCCATCATAAAAGTGCATCTGTCCATCATAAAAGTGCATCTATCCATCATAAAAGTGCATGTGTCCATCATAAAAGTGTGTCTATCTATCACAAAAGTGTGTCTATCCATCATAGATTTACTTTTATGATGGACAGATGCACTTTTATGATGCATAGATGCACTTTTATGATGGACAGATGCACGTTTATGATGAATATATGCACTTTTATGATGGATAGATCATGTTCTGTCTATGCTTTTATTGTGTGTATTTTATGATATAAATGTTTTTGTTGTGAAGCACTTTGTGGCCTTATACCTGTGAAAGGTGCTATATAAATACAACTTACTTACTTACTTACTTACTACTTATGATGGATAGATATGCTTTTATGATGGACAGATGCACTTTTATGATGGATAGATGCACTTTTATGATGGACAGATGCACTTTTATGATGGATAGATGCACTTTTATGATGGATAGATGCACTTTTATGATGGACAGATGCACTTTTATGATGGATAGATGCACTTTTATGATGGACAGATGCACTTTTATGATGGATAGATGCACTTTTATGATGGATAGATGCACTTTTATGATGGACAGATGCACTTTTATGATGGATAGATGCACTTTTATGATGGATAGATGCACTTTTATGATGATAGATGCACTTTTATGATGGACAGATGCACTTTTATGATGGATAGATGCACTTTTATGATGGACAGATGCACTTTTATGATGGATAGATGCACTTTTATGATGGATAGATGCACTTTTATGATGGATAGATGCACTTTTATGATGATAGATGCACTTTTATGATGGACAGATGCACTTTTATGATGGACAGATGCACTTTTATGATGGATAGATGCACTTTTATGATGGATAGATGCACTTTTATGATGGATAGACGCACTTTTATGATTGGCACATGCACTTTTATGATGGATAGATGCACTTTTATGATGGATAGATGCACTTTTGTGATGGATGGATGTACTTTTGTGATGGATAGATGCACTTTTATGATGGATAGATGCACTTTTGTGATGGATAGATGCACTTTTATGATAAATAGATGCACTTTTGTGATGGATAGATGTACTTTTATGATGGATCGATGTACTTTTATGATGGATAGATGCACTTTTATGATGGATAGATGCACTTTTATGATTGACACATGCACTTTTATGATGGATAGATATGCTTTTATGATGGACAGATGCACTTTTATGATGGATAGATGCACTTTTATGATGGATAGATGCACTTTTATGATGGATAGATGTACTTTTATGATGGATAGATACGCTTTTATGATGGACAGATGCACTTTGATGAAAAATATACCCATTGACTGTTATTATAAAGCTTGGAAGAGCCAGGACACTTTTTAATATAACTCTGATTGTATTCTTCTGAAAGAAGAAAGTAATATACACCTAGGATGACGTCAGGGTAAGTAAATCATGGGCTAATTTTCCTTTTTGGGTGAACTATCCCCAGGACCATAGACATAAAATACAAATAGGACTACCAAATTGCCTATCACAGTTTTTGGCAAGTAAATCACGTGATGTGACACATCCTATTGACCCTGTTCACATTTCTGGGTTTCTCAGAAATGTAAGGCATCATAGTTGGGTTAACTTCTATAGCAGTGAATGAAAGACTACATTAAATATATTTTTTGTGTTCCAATTTGCTCAAATAGCAAAAGAAAAATGCCACAACAGTCTTTTCACAACTTTCAAAAAGAGTAAGAAAATAGATAATGGCAGTCGGAAGAAAGAAAGTTGTCAACTTTGTCACAGCCGCGCTATTAGAAACACGCTCACAGCAGCGTTAACTAGTTTTTGTGTAAATAATACAAATATAGTGTTATATGCGTAATTATATTTTATTATGACAGTATGTGGCAACATGTACGTTAAAAGCACATCTTCTGCACTAAACAATAATATTGCAATATTCTAGACTCTTACACATACCTAACGCCACACTTACACTACAGAAGACTGTAAAAATTATATTTTTGTATTTTCAAATTACAAATTACTTTTAATTAAATACTTTTTGATGTATTTGTGCCCATCTCTGGTTAAAGGTTGTCAGAAGAACTGCTCCATGCTACATAGGATGCTGTTGCTAGGGGTTGGCAATCAAATGTAGCAGGACACAGCATGCTGAAACACTAGAGAGCAGCAACAGCAGCGGTGATTCCGAAACAGCTAAACAAATTGTATAAACATTATTACAGAAATTAGTTATCACCCTGAATTGGAATCTGTTTGTCTGTTTCGTTTTTTTTTTTTTTTTTGGTACAAATTGCTACTTAATGTAACAGTTTTAATCAGTAAATACTTTTAAACCTACTCCACACATGACTCTTATGGGCCATGAGGACTGTCTGGTTAGTAAAAAAAAAAATCAAAATATGATTTCATCCAGTAAAAGTTAACTTTACATGGTAATTTGTTTATTGTAACAACAACAAAGGGAAAAGAATGCTACCGATTACAAATGGAATGTTAAAAAAAAAAATCTTTTTTTTTGCCTACCTATGAATTAAGAGGCATTGTTAACTCTTACATTCTAATTACATGTACAATCAAGGCATCAGATGAAAGCTTATCTTCCACTCTTTCTAAAGGTGTGCTCAGTTTGTTTCTAGCATAAAGTATCAGGGAGATATGGCTCACGATTCATGAATATAATTAAACCGTTTTAGCATGTTTGGGTGATTCTGGGAGTTAAAGCCGAATTTGAGGTAACATTGTTTTGACCCTAATTACAAGTTTCCAGCAGCTTGTTGACCGGGTTGGCCACCCAGGTTGTGATCCTCAGACATCATAGATTTCATTTTTATATGACAACCTTTTACAGCAGCCCATGTCTGATTTCCTAAAAAACAGGTGTTTTGCCCCCTGGGTATTGGGAATTGAAAATAGATTCCAATTCTGGAATCGAATACTTGAGGTCAGGAATCGAATACTTGTTCTAAAATTAACATTTCAATTCCTCTTATCGATTTCTTTGTGAGCATTTCAATATGACTTTAAACCATTTGGATCCGTGCAGCTCTTAAAGTGACAGCAGCCTAATATTCCTGCCGTCTCTATAATAACACTAATATTCCTGCCGTCTCTATAATAACACTAATATTCCTGCTCTATAATAACACTAATCAAACTACAGAAGACAGAGAAAATTCACTCGTTCTTCACTGAATAACTTTTGTAACTATATTTGTAATGTATATTTTATTTATAAAGTGCAATGTTATTTTACATTTAATTACAGTTTCTGTTCCTGAACACCTGAGAATCTTAAAACAGTTTATTTCAGTCATATATTTGTTCAGTTTTTTCTATTTGTTGCAATTGCTCATTTTTATGTTCTTTTTAAATCAAGTGTTTACTTGTCTTTATAATGCTTTACATTTACATTAATTAGGCTAGTCA
>NC_138223.1:61109353-61121853 GCF_964197995.2 Scardinius erythrophthalmus | reverse complement strand
CACTCTCACACTCACTCTCACACTCACACTCACTCTCACACTCACACTCACACTCACGCTCACACTCACACTCACTCTCACTCTCACACTCACACTCACTCTCACACTCACTCTCACACTCACTCTCACTCTCACACTCACACTCTCACTCTCACACTCACTCTCACTCTCACGCTCACGCTCACGCTCACTCTCTCACTCACTCTCACACTCACACTCACTCTCACTCTCACACTCACTCACTCTCACACTCACTCTCACTCTCACTCTCACTCTCACACTCACTCACTCTCACACTCACTCTCACACTCACTCTCACACTCACTCTCACACTCACACTCTCACTCACACTCTCACTCACACTCTCACTCACACACACTCTCACTCTCACACTCTCACTCTCACTCACACTCTCACACTCTCACTCTCACACTCACTCTCACTCTCACACTCTCACTCTCACACTCACACTCTCACACTCACACTCTCACTCTCACTCTCACTCTCACACTCTCACTCTCACTCTCTCACTCACTCACTCTCACACTCACTCTCACACTCACACTCACACTCACACTCACACTCACACTCACTCTCTCACTCTCACTCTCACACTCTCACTCTCACTCACTCTCACACTCACTCTCACACTCACTCTCACACTCACTCTCACACTCACTCTCACACTCACTCTCACACTCACTCTCACGCTCACGCTCACGCTCACGCTCACGCTCACTCTCACTCTCACTCTCACACTCACACTCTCACTCTCACTCTCACTCTCACTCTCACTCTCACACTCACTCTCACACTCACTCTCACTCTCACACTCACTCTCACACTCAATCTCTCACTCACTCTCACAATTCAATTCAATTCAAAATGAGCTTTATTAGCATGACTGTATAACACAATGTTGCCAAAGCATCAACATATTATATATAAATAATAAAACAAATAAAACATATATGTATAGATCATGTCATATGTAGCATAGTAAATATAAATAAATAGATAAATAAACACAATCTATCCTAATAAATGAATAAATACAGTGGGTCTCTCTAGAGAATTAGCTGACTCTGGCGTTGTGAATAGCTAACACATATTTAGCCGCAAGTGCAGCTGTACTCACACTCACTCTCACACTCACTCTCACACTCACTCTCACACTCACTCTCACACTCACACTCACTCTCACACTCACTCTCACACTCACTCTCACACTCACACTCACACTCACTCTCACACTCACACTCGCTCTCACACTCACTCTCACTCTCACTCTCTCACACTCACGCTCACTCTCACACTCACTCTCACTCTCACACTCACTCTCACTCTCACTCTCACACTCACTCTCACTCTCACTCTCACACTCACACTCACTCTCACACTCTCTCACACTCACACTCGCTCACGCTCACTCTCACACTCACTCTCTCACACTCACTCTCACTCTCTCACACTCACTCTCACTCTCTCACACTCACGCTCACTCTCACACTCACTCTCACTCTCACTCTCACTCTCACTCTCACACTCACTCTCACACTCACTCTCACTCTCACTCTCACACTCACTCTCACACTCACTCTCACTCTCACACTCGCTCACGCTCACGCTCACTCTCACTCTCACACTCACTCTCACACTCACTCTCACACTCACTCTCACACTCACACTCACTCTCACACTCACTCTCACACTCACTCTCACACTCACTCTCACACTCACGCTCACGCTCACGCTCACACTCACTCTCACACTCACTCTCACACTCACACTCACACTCTCACTCTCGCACTCACTCTCACTCTCACGCTCACGCTCACGCTCACGCTCACTCTCTCACTCACTCTCACTCTCACTCTCACACACTCTCACTCTCACTCTCACACTCACTCACTCTCACACTCACTCTCACACTCACTCACTCTCACACTCACTCTCACACTCACACTCACTCTCACTCTCACGCTCACGCTCACGCTCACGCTCACGCTCACGCTCACACTCACTCTCACGCTCACTCTCACGCTCACTCTCACGCTCACGCTCACGCTCACGCTCACGCTCACGCTCACACTCACTCTCACACTCACTCTCACACTCACTCTCACACTCACTCTCACACTCACTCTCACTCTCACGCTCACGCTCACTCTCTCACTCACTCTCACTCTCACTCTCACTCTCACACTCACTCTCACTCTCACTCTCACACTCACTCACTCTCACACTCACTCTCACACTCACTCTCACACTCACTCTCACACTCACTCTCACACTCACTCTCACACTCACTCTCACTCTCACTCTCACACTCACACTCACACTCACACTCACACTCACTCTCACACTCACTCTCACGCTCACGCTCACTCTCACGCTCACGCTCACTCTCACGCTCACTCTCACGCTCACTCTCACGCTCACGCTCACACTCACACTCACACTCACGCACACTCACACTCTCTCACACTCACACTCACACTCACACTCACTCACACTCACACTCACACTCACACTCACACTCACGCTCACTCTCTCTCACTCACACTCACTCACTCACTCACACTCACACTCACTCTCACTCTCACACTCACTCTCACACTCACGCTCACTCACACTCTCTCACACTCACACTCACACTCACACTCACACTCACACTCACACTCACTCTCTCTCACTCACACTCACACTCACTCTCACTCACTCACTCTCACTCACTCTCTCACACTCACTCTCACTCACTCTCACTCTCTCTCACTCACACTCACACTCACGCTCACTCACACTCTCTCACACTCACACTCACACTCACACTCACGCTCACTCACACTCTCTCACACTCACACTCACACTCACTCACACGCTCACTCTCTCTCACTCTCACACTCACACTCACACTCACACTCACTCTCTCTCACTCACACTCACACTCACACTCACACTCACTCACTCTCACTCACTCTCACTCACTCTCTCACACTCACTCTCTCACACTCACTCTCACTCACTCTCAATTTCAATTCAATTCAAAATGAGCTTTATTAGCATGACTGTGTAACACAATGTTGCCAAAGCATCAACATATTATATATAAATAATAAAACAAACAAAACATATATGTATAGATCATGTCATATGTAGCATAGTAAATATAAATAAATAGATAAACAAACACAATCTATCCTAATAAATGAATAAATACAGTGGGTCTCTCTAGAGAATTAGCTGACTCTGGCGTTGTGAATAGCTAACACATATTTAGCCGCTAGTGCAGCTGTACTATCATCTTCTCCCAGTAAGAAGAACATTTTCTCAGCGTCACTCAGTTCAGAGAATGATGAAATCAAGATTTTAAATCTGGGCAGAAAGGTTTCTCTTATACTGGAGTATTTAGAGCAGAAGAGCAGAAAGTGTTCCCTTATCCTCGATGTGCTGTAGGTCACAGTGTCTACAGATCCTCTGCTCTCTCTCTGTCCATGTTAGTCTATGTCTTCCTCTCTCTATCTCTAGATCATGGTCACTTAATCTGTATTTGGAGAGGATTTGTCTTTCTTTAAAATGTTTAATAAATAGATAACTGGCCAATTTAGTGGTTCTATTGAGGGTCGAGTAACATTGGAGTTTATTCTGGAGGGCAAAATGTGCTTTTAGTGATTCATCATGAGTGTCTTTTAGATGTTTGTGGATTTCTTTAATGATAGGTTTGGGGTTGATGGGGATTCTATTCTGATGGACGAGTTGAAGAGCGAGTGTGTTCAGAGGATGAGGTTCTGCTGAGGTTTCGTTGGCGAGGAGGGCTTTATATTGCACTGACTCTGGATCAGACTGATGGAGGTGATGCCAGAACTGAACACATCTCTTCTGGATCTCGATGTTCAGCGGGTACAGGCCCAGCTCAGCCCTGCAGGCGGCAGTGGACGTGTTTCTGTGAACCCCGAGAATATTTTTGCCAATTTCCAATTGTAATTTTTCTACTGATGTTTTATCCCAATTTTTACAATTTAGTACTGGTCCCCAAATTTCACATCCATATAAAATTATTCGTTTTATTATTGAATTATATAATTTTATCCAGGTTTTAATGGGTAATTTTAAGTGTCCACATCGTGACTTTATAGCATAGAAAGCCCTCCGAGCCTTTTCACCGAGTGTTTTCACAGCCGGACCGAAGCGTCCCGAAGCGCTGATGTCGATGCCCAGATATCTGTAGCTAGAGCTGTGCTGCAGAACATGCTCGATGGTGTTTTATGCCCCCAATGGCTCCTTAGAGGCAGCTAACCCTACCCTCAACCTTAAACCTACCCATCCCCTCGCTGCCTGGAAGGCGACGTTGGGGGCATAAAACACCAAAGACCGCAGAACATGGCCTTTATACCGGAACTGGTGTTTGTGTGCCTGAGATCGGGCTTTCTTCTGGAACACCATGACTCTGGTTTTGTCCAGATTGACTGTCAGGGCCCAGTCGTGACAGTATTGTTCCAGCAGGGACAGGCTCTGCTGAAGGCCCTCAGGTGTGCGGGACAGCAGGACCAGGTCATCCGCGTACAGCAGACATCTGACCTCTGACCCCTGTAGAGTGAGGCCGGGCGCAGTAGAGCTCTCCAGCACTGACGCCAGATCATTGATGTAGATGTTGAATAGAGTCGGGCTCAGACTGCAGCCCTGCCTCACTCCACGGCCCTGCTGGAAGCACACACACACACACACACACTCACTCACACACACTCCACGGCCCTGCTGGAAGAACGCGGTTCTGTGGTTACCGATCTTCACCGCACTTTTGCTGTTGGTGTACAGAGATTTTATAATGTCAAATGTTTTTCCGCCGATGCCAGTTTTTAGGATTTTGTACAGTAGACCATCATGCCAAATTGAGTCAAATGCTTTTTTAAAGTCTACAAAACATGCGAATATTTTCCTTTGTTTGTCGTTGATGTTCTTGTTGATTAGAGTGTGGAGAGAATAGATGTGGTCGGATGTGCGGTGTTTTGGTAAAAAGCCAATCTGAGCTTTATTTAAGATGTTGTGTGCTGAGATGTGTGAGACGATGCGTGTGTTCTCTCTCACTCTCTATCACACTCAAACTCACTCTCACACTCACTCTCACACTCACACTCACACTCACACTCACTCTCACTCTCACACTCACTCTCACTCTCACACTCACACTCACACTCACACTCACTCTCACACTCACTCTCACACTCACTCTCACACTCACACTCACACTCACTCTCACTCTCACACTCACTCTCACTCTCACACTCACACTCACACTCACACTCACACTCACTCTCACACTCACTCTCACACTCACACTCACTCTCACACTCACTCTCACTCACTCACAGTCTTTGCTCTTCAGCGTTTGACAGAAACACAGAACTGACCGACAGCTCACTTCCTGTTTCACTTTGACAGTTTTTGCTCTATTCGTATTGTAAATCTGTCTGTTTCTCTGTCTCAGTGTCTCAGTACGGGACGCTCCTAAAGCTCCGCATCACAACACACACACACACACACACACACACACATTTATCATATATGTTTTTAATTTCAGCTTTGAGAATGTGTGAAATAGTGTCATGTTTAAAAGCATCTGTGTGTGTGTGTGTGTGTGTGTGTGTGTGTGTGTGTGTGTGTGTGTGTGTGTGTGTGTGTGTGTGTGTGTGTGTGTTTGATGATGCAGATCTGAAGATTCAGCTGGTAAATCTGGCCATAAACACACTTCAGTTCTGAGAAATTAACAGATGTAAGAAGCATAAATCATAAAAATAAACAGTATAAATGTTTATGATTGACATATAGCCTAATAGCTTATGCCTGTCTAAAACATCATTTTTTTACTTTAAGATTTTGAAAATGTTTTACTTATGACTTGAGTAAATAAAGATAAATAACTTAAATATATGATTTAAAAAAGCCTAAAAATAATGTTTGTTGAACAGTGTAAATATATTATAAATGTGTGCGAGTGTGTGTTTGTGTGAATGAGTGTGTATGTGTGTGTGTAACATAAACTTGAAACATAATCCCGTCAGGATGAGTTTCAGTAACATGATCTGATCACCGAGGGAGGAACACACACACACACACACACACACACACACACAGGATATCAGATACAGTATTGTGATCGTCAGTCGCTGCTTCATCAAACACGTCGAGACTCGCAGCGCATATTTTCCATTGATAGAGTTGCGAAAGCAAAAGAAAGAAATATCACTTTAATCTTTCTAGTTGAAACTGTGATGATATATTTCACCCAGAACTGAGAAACACACACACATATCTCAGTGTGTCGCTGGTTTCTGTTTCACTGATTCGCAAACTAACTAACTAACACCTCAGCGAGCGGAGTGTGTAAACTCGTCGTTTCATCTCAGTGTTCGTGTTAAAACTCATTTGTGTGAATAATTACACGCAAAACTCTGACAGTAACACGTATGAAACACAGTATCGTCATCATAAACATTATAACATTATAAAGATTATAAGCTCACCCGCATCGGGCTCGTCCATCATTGGCGGATCCGGATCAAACTGTGATTCTGTTAACGCAGATCCGCGTCAGTTCCACTGTGGTCCATGTTGTTGTTGTTGTAGCAGTGTGTGTGTGTGTGTGTGTGTGCGCAGTGCATGACGGGCTGAATGAGCCTGAGTGACGTCATGTAAATCGAGAACTGGACCAGTCAATGCTGAAAAGTTTAATAAAGATCTTGGGCTGCGTTTCCCAGAGCATCGTGATTGCTGATGTTCTCCGACCAGCTCGCGATGTGTTCGAGACACTGCCCTGATGCGGAGTCGCACTGAGATACTCTAGAGCAGCAGATTATGGAGATATGTCTTTATTAACAGATGTTTACGGATAGATGTGCTAACTCTGAGAGATTCAGACAGTGATCAGTGATCTATAAACACACACCTGTCCAGGGTCTCAGTGATAACCGCACAGAACAGGCCCTGGATCAGTGATCTATAAACACACACCTGTCCAGGGTCTCAGTGATAACCGCACAGAACAGGCCCTGGATCAGTGATCTATAAACACACACCTATCCTGGGGCTCATTGATAACCGCACAGAACAGGCCCTGGATCAGTGATCTATAAACACACACCTGTCCTGGGGCTCATTGATAACCGCACAGAACAGGCCCTGGATCAGTGATCTATAAACACACACCTGTCCTGGGGCTCATTGATAACCGCACAGAACAGGCCCTGGATCAGTGATCTATAAACACACACCTGTCCTGGGTCTCAGTGATAACCGCACAGAACAGGCCCTGGATCAGTGATCTATAAACACACACCTGTCCTGGGTCTCAGTGATAACCGCACAGAACAGGCCCTGGATCAGTGATCTATAAACACACACCTGTCCTGGGGCTCATTGATAACCGCACAGAACAGGCCCTGGATCAGTGATCTATAAACACACACCTGTCCTGGGGCTCATTGATAACCGCACAGAACAGGCCCTGGATCAGTGATCTATAAACACACACCTGTCCTGGGTCTCAGTGATAACCGCACAGAACAGGCCCTGGATCAGTGATCTATAAACACACACCTGTCCTGGGGCTCATTGATAACCGCACAGAACAGGCCCTGGATCAGTGATCTATAAACACACACCTGTCCTGGGTCTCAGTGATAACCGCACAGAACAGGCCCTGGATCAGTGATCTATAAACACACACCTGTCCTGGGGCTCATTGATAACCGCACAGAACAGGCCCTGGATCAGTGATCTATAAACACACACCTGTCCTGGGTCTCAGTGATAACCGCACAGAACAGGCCCTGGATCAGTGATCTATAAACACACACCTGTCCTGGGTCTCAGTGATAACCGCACAGAACAGGCCCTGGATCAGTGATCTATAAACACACACCTGACGGGAGAATGTGTAAGTACATCTGTAAGTGGAGACACCGATGATGATCTGAGGAACTGATGAAGGAAAACCACTTTAATATTCATTATGAGTCCTAATCATAAATACAGTGCATGTTCACAATAACAGTTTAAATACATCAAAGAATGATTTAAACTATCTGATATACACATTAAGATTAAATACGTCATTCTCGTTAATGAAGTTAAGCACTTAAATTACATGACACCATCTCCGAGAAGTTACAGCATGTTGTATATTCTAATAAACAGTAATATTTCTGCTGTTGACACTGTTCCTGAGGCGTGCTGTGTTTCAGTGTTTGCAGCAGAACTCATGGACTGAGAAAATATTTACACGCAAATAATGATCAATAACGCATGAGGCCTATCTGTTCCCATTAATAAGCAATTCAAGGTACTATTTGGTGAGATACTATTCTGGAAAAGATTGAGAAAACTTTCTCTGAAATGTATTTTATACTATTTGATTTATTTATTCAAAACAAGGCAAGGATCGGCTACTAAATGTGTTTTTTTTTTTTATCCTTGTAATGTGATGCTCATCCGTATCTCATATTTTCCTATTGTCTTGTACAGTTAAACATCACGTGGATGAAAATGCATATGCAAAATATATGCAGATGAGGATCTGTGTAGTAAACGAGGCAGAAGTCGAGTCTGAGGCAGTTTCAGGTCGAGGGCCCATCTCTGATGGACAGTAAGTGTACGGCCTTACTTAAAGGGATAGTTCACCCAAAAATGAAGATTCTGTCAGTAATTACTCACCCTCATGTTGTTCCAACCGCGTAAGACCTTCGTTCATCTTCGGAACACAAATTAAGATATTTTTGATGAAATCTGAGAGCTGATCACTCCTCCATAGGCTTCTTACGGGGTTGGAACGACATGAGGGTGAGTAATTACTGACAGAATTTTCATTTTTGGGTGAACTAACCCTTTAATGTGTGTGTTCATCGGCACCCTCACCCAGCATGATCTGCTGATACGCATGTGTAGTTAGATGAACTTTTGGAGAAACCGTGAGTTTGTTCAGTGCTCTTCTCCTCCACCAAGGGCTTACAGAACCGTGGTTCGGGTCACCGTGGTTGGGCCTCGGGCTATGTCTACACTCGCTTACTCGATCTCTCACAGTACTCTATAAGCTTTAATGAGCAATATCAGTGAGATCAAACATGTGTTGCGTTGCTAAGAGTGGTTGCTAGGGTGTTGTGTAGTGATACACAGAATGTACTACATGTTTCCTATGGAATGGTAAAGGATTCCCTCTCTGCTTTCCAGCGAGCTGCTAATGTTGACAAACGTAAAGACTTTCATATCTAACAGCCATAGGCCCAATGCTCTATTTTCAGTAAGTGATTCTGCTCTTAATCCCACCACTAATCAGTTCCCACAGTTCCCAGTGACTCTCTTTGTGAAGACGATCTGTGGCTTTGGTCTGTAGATCTCAGCTCTGCGTTTGACCTGCTCGATCACAGCTCACGTCTCGTCTCGAAGTGTGTGTGGGCTTTCGGGGTACGGTGCTACTATGGTTCTGTTCATATTTAACTGATAGGAGTTACTCAGTCTGCATCGGGCCACAGTTCTTCTGAAGTGAACCTGGGCTCTGGCGTTCCTCAGGGCTCTATTCTAGGCCCGGTCCAGTTTCAGCTGTATATGCTCCCTTTGGGTTCTGTTTGATCTAGATGTGGGGTATCTCTTCATCTGTGTGCCGATGACACACACACACATTTCGTATGTTACAAGAACAGCCTTTTTCCACCTTAGAAACATTGCTAAGCTACGTAACATGCTATCAGTTTCTGATGCAGAAAAGTTAGTTCATGCATTCATGACTGTGAATGTTCCCCGAATTTGGAAATCCAAAAAACGTTTAAACCCATCTAAGGTTAAAAATTTAATTGATGTTCAACAAATAAAAAACAGCTATATTACAGATGAGCAAATGCTAAAGCTTGGGTTGCTGAATATTCGATCGCTTACTTCAAAAGCACTCGTTGTTAACGATATGATTTCAGATAATAACCTAGATGTGCTGTGTTTGACAGAAACCTGGCTACAACCAAACGATTACATTACTTTAAATGAGTCCACCCCGCAAGATTACTGTTATAAACATGAGCCTCGTCCGAAACGCAAAGGGGGTGGTGTTGCTGTAATTTATAGTAATAGTTTCAAAACCACTAAGAAATCAAGTTTTAAATATAATTCTTTTGAAGCATTGGTGCTTAATGTAAAAATATATAGTGTAAACGATAAATCACGTTTGAGATTTGTGCTGGCTACTGTATACAGGCCACCAGGGCACCATACAGACTTTATCAAAGAATTTGCGGACTTTCTATCAGAATTAATATTGACTGCAGATAAAGTACTAATTGTTGGTGATTTTAATATACACGTAGATAACGAAAAAGATGCATTGGGATTGGCATTTAAAGACATTGTAAACTCAATTGGAGTTAGACAACACGTGTCAGGACCTACTCATCGTCGTAATCATACTCTAGATCTAATATTATCACACGGAATAGATGTTGATGCCGTTGAAATTCTGCAGCAGAGCGATGACATCTCAGATCATTACCTAGTCTCGTGTAAATTACATTTAGCCAAGGCTGCAAAGCCGACTCCGTGTTACAAATATGTTAGACCTATCACTTCTGCTACTAAAGATTGCTTTATTAATAATCTTCCTAATCAGTTTCATCATCTCAGCATCTCAGATAGCTTAGAAGAACTAGATATTGCAACAGAAACTTTTAACTCTCTTTTCCAGCACTTTAGACACAGTTGCTCCGTTGCGCTTAAAGAAGATTAAAGAAAATAGTCCAACGCCGTGGTACAACGAGCACACTCGGGCCCTTAAGAGAGCAGCCAGAAAAATGGAACGAAACTGGAAGAAAACAAAACTAGAGGTATTTCGCATTTCATGGAAGGAGAGCTCAATTACTTACAGAGAGGCTTTAAAAGCTGCTAGATCTGCTTATTTTACAACCCTATTAGAAGAAAATAAACATAATCCTAGGTATTTATTTGAAACGGTGGCTAAACTAACGAAAAATAAAGCTTCAAGCACCGAAGTTTCCAAGCAACACAGCAGTAATGACTTTATGAACTTCTTCACTTATAAGATTGATAATATCAGGGACAAAATTATAACTATGCAACCGTCTACTACAGTATCGCATCAGGCAGTGCATTGTAGTCTCCCGGAGGAAAAATTTGATTCATTCATTGCTATAGGAGAGGAAGAATTTACTAAACTCGTTAAATCATCTAAATCTACAACATGTATGTTAGACCCTATACCGACTAAGCTACTGAAAGAAATACTTCCAGAGGTCATAGATCCTCTTCTTAATATCATTAATTCGTCTTTGTCTCTAGGATACGTACCAAAAACCTTTAAGCTGGCTATGATTAAACCGCTTGTTAAAAAAACGCAACTTGATCCTACAGAATTAGTCAATTACAGGCCGATCTCGAATCTACCTTTTCTGTCAAAGATATTAGAAAAGGCAGTATCCTCACAACTGTGTTCCTTTCTTGAAAGAAATGATATCTGTGAGGATTTCCAGTCCGGATTTAGACCGTACCATAGTACCGAGACTGCTCTTGTTAGAGTCACAAATGATTTGCTCTTATCATCCGATCGTGGTTGTGTCTCTCTATTAGTGTTACTCGATCTTAGTGCTGCATTTGACACCATCGACCACAACGTTCTTTTAAATAGACTAGAAAACTATGTTGGCATTACGGGAAATGCACTAGCATGGTTTAAATCATACTTATCTGACCGTTATCAGTTTGTAGCAGTAAATGAAGAGATGTCTCATCGATCACAGGTTAAGTATGGCGTACCACAAGGCTCAGTACTAGGACCGCTGCTGTTCACTCTGTACATGCTACCATTAGGAGATATCATTAGGAAACATGGCATTAGCTTTCACTGTTATGCCGATGATACTCAGCTCTATATTTCTTCAAAACCTAACGAAACTTATCAATTCACAAAATTAACAGAATGCATAGCGGATATAAAAAATTGGATGACTTGTAATTTCCTACTTCTAAATTCTGAAAAAACAGAGATTCTAATTATTGGACAAAAAACTTCCTCACGTAATAACCTAGAATACTGTCTAACACTTGATGGCTGCTCTGTTAAGTCTTCGTCGTCGGTCAGGAACCTGGGTGTGCTCTTTGATACCAATCTTTCATTTGAAAGACTGACAAAAAACTGCATTTTTCCATCTTAAGAATATATCTAAATTACGTCATATGCTCTCATTGACAAATGCGGAACAGTTAGTTCATGCGTTCATGACCTCAAGGCTAGATTATTGTAATGCTCTACTGGGTGGTTGCCCTGCACGCTTAATAAACAAACTACAGCTGGTCCAAAACGCAGCAGCTCGAGTTCTTACCAGAACCAGGAAGTATGACCATATTAGCCCGGTTCTGTCAACACTGCACTGGCTCCCTATTAAACATCGCATCAATTTTAAAATATTGCTGATCACTTACAAAGCACTGAATGGTTTAGCTCTGCAGTG
>NC_138223.1:60736853-61104353 GCF_964197995.2 Scardinius erythrophthalmus | reverse complement strand
ACCACACATTCAAAACAGAATAGAGTTCAGCCTTGTGCCTTTCAGACACTGCCGACTGCAATCTCAGCTGAGAGGCTAAGCAGGGGTCTTGTTTATTAGATTATTTGTTCGAATTACATTACATTACATTACATGTTCGTATGTACTTTTAGTTTCTACCTTTTTTTTCTCATTACTGTAATTCCGTAAATTACTACAGACTATTGAAGCAAACTGCTAATTTTCATTTACCTTAAAGAATTGTTATGTTCTAAAAATTTAAATAAATCATGTGAAAGAATGTCACTCTTTTCTTTGAAGAAAATATTACTTTCTGAAATTGTCACTGAACTTGTTCAAACTGTAAAGATGAAAAGTTTGTATTTTCTGTATTGGTGTTTGATGCTAGTGTTTTTACTCCCAGTGTGTTCTGAGTGACAGTGTGTGTGTGTGTGTGTGTGTGTGTGTGTGTGTGTGTGTGTGTGTGTGTGTGTGTGTGTGTGTGTGTGTGTGTGTGTGTGTGTGTTCTGAGTGACAGTGTGTGTTATCTCAGTGTGTTCTGAGTGCCAGTGTGTGTTATCTCAGTGAGGGTTGTGCAGTGTGTGTTCTGAGTGACAGTGTGTGTGTGTGTGTGTGTGTGTGTGTGTGTGTGTGTGTGTGTGTGTGTGTTCTGAGTGACAGTGTGTGTTGGTAGTGCAGACTGTAGTTAGAGTTTTGCACATGTAGCTACAGTTGTGCTCACTGTCGTTTAGCAATCGGAAAAAAAAAACTGTAATATTTATACATACAAATCAATCCCCTTTTAATACACATTTTTATTTCAATATGTGTTTTCTACAGTCTGGTTATCCACATTCATTAAGTTGTATTTTCTAATGTCATGTATAAAGCAGGAATGTGTGAGGGCCGGATCCTGCCCGTGTTCCCGTTCAGTGTCCCGGATGTGTCCTGTCCAAGGGTTAGCTGTCCCGTCGCGGCGCCATTCATCCATTCTGTACATCTGTACGTCACCCTTCAACAAACAGTGTGTGTAATAATGTTTTTCTGCTAAGATGTTGAGAGCAGTGTTGAGGAACCGATTCTACTGGAAGAGTGCTTTCATAACTCTGAGAGAACGTTAGCTGGAGTTATGAGAGCATTCCCTGTTAGCTGGGATGTGTGTTTCTCAGTAAAGTGTATAAATACTAACACCAGTTAACGAGTTAACGCATGTACAGAGCTGTTGTTAAAGGGCACCTATTATGCAAAATTCACTTTTACATGGTGTTTGAACATAAATGTGTGTTGGCAGTGTGTGAGCAAAACCACCCTAGAATGATAAAAATCCACCCAGTAGTTTTTTTACTATCTCAATAAATCATAAGCACTGTCTCAGAACACCCTGTTCTAGATTTCCCTCACTGTGACGTAGAAATGAGCTAAGCCCCACCGACGTGATTTGATTGACATCTGGTTTTGGCATAGACCCCGCCCTCGGTGATCTGCATCCTCCATTGTTTCAACGACAGCCGGTAATGTCTCCTAAGAAGTGTAGGTCTTCCGTTGTGGGATGTAAGAATGGACATACTAGTCTTCACTGACATCAGAGCCACTGAAAACGCAGCGGATGGATTTTATTTATGAAGAAAAGGCGCCACTTAAACTTCCTAAATACGAGAATCATGTTCTGACTGACTGTTTAGTGAACGAGGGTCAAAGTTAATCCTCAAGTGTGCATGTGTATGGTTTTTGCTCATACTGTTCGCAATCCAACGTCACCTCCAGAAGAAGTAAGTGTATTTTATTATTTTTGAGCAAATAGTCATTTAAATCGATGTCAGCCAGTTCAACAACAAATGCGTCTAAAGCTATTTATTGTCGTCGTCATAGGATGTCTCACCAAACAACGTCAGACTGTTTTATGTCATGTACATTATTTTTTACAGCAATAACAAATGTAAAATGAATACCTCTCATAAACGTCTATCTCCCTACAGCATTTGTTTTCTGGTTCTGTAACGTTAGCCATCTTCTCATATTTGCCACATAAGCGTGTTTGTAAGTTAGTTTAAAAAAATGCGCGAAAGTTTTTGTGTGTGTGTGTTGCACATCCATAATTGCAAAGGGGACGCGATTAAAACTTTGTAAGTACATAAATGTATCAAACAACCATTCCGAGACGTTCAGTCTATTCTCATTCGTGTTTATTCTGTGCCGGAGTCTCTTCATCATCTGGGTCCAGCAGCAGGGCGGGGATATGCAGCTCATTTACATTTAAGGTGGTATAGACCAAAAACAGGTCTTTTTAAAACAGGCCCCAAAAATGACATTTTCAAATGGTTATAATAAATTAACTGTGGGGAATTTTGTGCTGAAACTTCACAAATACATTCTGGGGACACCCAAGACCAATATTACATCTTGTAAAAAGGGGCATAATAGGTGCCCTTTAAATGTGTGAAGTGCACACATGAGAAACACTGTGTTAATGAGGAAATGAGTTTGTCATGAAGAAATGAACAGGAAGATGTGTGTCACAGGCGAGCAGCGATGAAGACGCTCAGCTGGATTCTGCTCATGTGGGGTAAGAGTCTCAGACATTCAGAAACTGCATTATCATTTAGTAAATACTGATTTTTAGGTTTTGTGTTAGTCAGTGATTGTATGAATGAACAATATTACAAATCTGCTGTGTTCATTTATGTTTTCTTTTCATTTTACATTTATGTTCACTTGTCTGGTAAGGGGTGATGGAGTGTGTGTGTGTGTGTGTGTGTGTGTGTGTGTGTGTGTGTGTGTGTGTGTACCTGGTACTTTCTACGTTCTGAAAACCTAATGTCCCCACAAAGATAGTAATACCAGTATTATACCAGTATAATTTTTGACCTAGTGGGGACATGTTTGGGTCTCATGAAACAGCTTGTAAAGATCTCTCAGCCACACACACACACACACACACACACACACACACACACACACACACACACACACACACACACATACACATACACACACATACACACACGCACACACCTACACACACACACACACACACACACACACACACACACACACACACACAGACACACACCTACACACACACACACACACACACACACACACACACACACACACACGCACACACACACACACACACACACACACACACACAGACACACACACACACACACACACACACACACAAGGGCAGAAAGCGATCATAAGGATGTAGTGTAACGATGCCCAGTTCCAGGAATGCACTAATATTTTGTTGGTACCAGTTTATAACAATTATCAGTTAACACTAAGTTGTCAACACTTCGGAAAAAATTATAATTCGTCGTTACACTACATCCTTATGCATCGCTTTCTGCAGGATTTTTTACGGGCTTTTCCCAAACCACTGAAGTGACGTCGACGTCCGGGTTAGCGGTAGCATTGGCAGTCAGGCAAGTGTTATTTAAGTAAACTCCTGATGTACTTACAAACTTTCCAATGCCTTGTTCTATGAGTACAGAACCTATTTGTACTACTGTAGAAGTTTGGTACCATTCTGGGCATTATTAGTGCGCTAATTTACCAGATACATCATAGGATCCATTAGCGCCTGCACTAAGCCATCCGGCTGATATCTCTAAATAAGCTCTAACTTTAATAATGTTCGACCAAGGTAGAAAAGGCTTCTGGTGGGTGTTCAGCTCGAGGTCATGGTGCAAAGGACCCTAGGTTGATTTTACTCCAAACCATCCCTTTAAGTAAGTTCAGTGATGGTTCAGTTTATGTGAAACCCCAAGGGGAAACCCATGTCACATGATCAGGTGTACATGTGGGTGTCTTCATACCCTGGTGATGTGGAAGAAGCCTTGGTTCTGGTCCCAAGGTCCAAAAAGAGGCAAAACCTTCCCCCTGGTTTTATAAACACACAGTTAAATCAGCCAGAGAAAATATAATGTTAGAAAATCAAGGGTCAAGAACCCAACTAAAGCAAACACTGATCACCATAATGGTGGCATCAAACCTTATTATTTTCTTCTTTTTTTTTTTTTTGTTTTTTTTTTTTAAGAAAAATGTGTTATTTATTTTTTTTTTCATTTTATTTATGATTTTTGACAGCTTACAACAACATAGCACAATGAAACTTCTCTCTGCTGTGCCTTTTTTTTTTTCAAACAACAACAACAAAAACCCCAACATAGAAGACAACATAATTGGACATTTAAGGTTAGCCAATTAAGCAGTTTAAATACCATTAAACAAAACCAACAAAAGACAAACAAAACAAAATATAAATAACTAAAAATAAAATAATAAATAAAATAAAATAATGAGTTTAACTGATAGGATCAGATTTTTAGCAGTTAAGCTATCACATTTAAGACGTGGCTGATTTTTCATGACATGGTATAGTGCACATTTTGAAAGTTTCCATATATTTTAAGAATGGCTGCCATGCTTTATTAAATTTAGACAATGAACCAGTTACAGTACATCTCATCTTTTCCATGTTTAAAAACCTCATAATGTCAGCGATCCATTGGTCATGTGTTGGGGGATGTTCCTGTTTCCACCTTAAGAGTATGAGACGCCGCGCAAGCAAAGAGGCAAAAGCTATAGCGTTTGAATAATGTTTAGTTAAAGAAATGTTAGAGGGTACTACCCCAAAAAGTGCAGTCAAAACAGAGGGAGTGAAATTAACTCTATACACCTCAGAAAAAGTGTTGAATATAGATGTCCAATATTTATTGAGA
Source organism: Scardinius erythrophthalmus (assembly GCF_964197995.2). Classification (NCBI taxonomy): domain Eukaryota; kingdom Metazoa; phylum Chordata; class Actinopteri; order Cypriniformes; family Leuciscidae; genus Scardinius; species Scardinius erythrophthalmus. The sequence goes on along the minus strand of NC_138223.1, from coordinate 61,099,647 downwards.
TTAGGACATCTCCAGAAGGTATGTAAAAGTGAACCAATATCTGCTTTACAGCGATTACACATTGGATCACTATCTGGATAAAATTTAGCCAACTTCTCCTTAGAAATATGCAAACGATGAAGGACCTTAAATTGAAGGAGTCCATGTCTGGCGCAAATAGAGGATGAATGTACCCTCTTCAGCATAGAGTCCCAAAGATCATCTGATAGATTTATCGCCAAATCTTTTTCCCAGTGAGCTTTAATAATGGAGAGAGAAGGGGTGTGTATTTCTAACAGTAAACAGTAAATTTCTTTAATCACTCCCTTCTTACGAGCATTTATATCAAGAATATTATCCAGAGGAGTTATCTCTGGCAAGTTAGGAAAGGTTGTGAATCTACTAGCTATAAAATGGCGTATCTGCAGATAACGGTAAAAGTGAGTACCAGGTATATTAAATTGGTCAGTCAACTGTGAGAATGAAGCAAAAATTCCATCTATAAAAAGATCTTTTAAAGTCTGTAAACCTTTACTGCTCCAAGTCTCAAAAGCCGAATCATTCAAGGAGGGTGGAAACATGTGATTTGAGCACAGAGGTGCTTTCCTTGATATCCCAAATAGACCAAATTTCTTCCTATATTGTACCCAGATTCTAAGGGAGTCATAAAGCAGAGGATTGTGTTTATATGTGTGCAATTCTAAGGGAAGTGCTGAGCTCAGCAGAGCAGGTAAAGATGTTTTCCCACAACTAGATGCTTCAATGTGCACCCAAGAGGGAGTTTCGAAATTTGAATCACTAAACCAGTAAAGCATGTTACGTATATTAGCTGCCCAATAGTAAAGTTGAAAATTTGGTAAGGCCAGACCACCTTGTGATCTAGGCCTTTGCATAAACTCTTTGCGTATACGTGCTATTACGTGTTTATCTAAAGTAACAAAAAACTTTTTTGGTAAATAGAGTGGAATACACTGGAATAAATATAAATACTTTGGTAATATGTTCATTTTTACAGAATTGACACGGCCAATCAGTGATAATGGCAAGTTATTCCATCTCTCTAGATCAGATTTTGTTCTTTCAGAAAGTGGGACAAAGTTTTTTTCATAGAGTAATTTATATGAGCGGGTTACATTGACTCCCAGGTAAGTTATATAGTCTGATTTAACCTTAAAGTGGAAATTGTCAAACAAAATGTTTTTTGCCTTAGAGTTAATTTTGAGTAACTCACTTTTGTGAATATTTAACTTGTAGCCTGATATACTGCCAAAGTTGTTAAAGATAGTGAAAGCATGAGGAAGAGACCCAAGAGGATCCGACACATATAACAGGAGGTCATCCGCGTACAATGAGAGTTTATGTTCTTGGCCTGCTCTATGGATGCCTTGGATCCTGTTTTCTGCTCTTAACTTGATTGCTAGGGGCTCAATAGACAAAGCGAAAAGAAGAGGGGATAAGGGACACCCCTGCCTAGTTCCGCGGTGAAGTGGAAAATAGGGAGAATAACAAGAGTTTGTCCTAACACGAGCCAATGGGGAAGAGTAGAGTAAGCGGATCCAGGAGATGAATTTAGGTCCAAAACCAAATTTATTAAGAGTATAAAACAAATAGTCCCACTCCACTCTATCGAACGCCTTCTCAGCGTCAAGTGATAAGGCAATTTCTGGAGTTGATGCTGACGGTGTGTTCAGTATGTTGAAAAAACGACGCAAATTGAACAATCCAAGCCTACCTTTAATAAAGCCAGTTTGATCCGGAGCTATTAAGGAAGGTAATTGCTGCTCAAGTCGAATAGCCAGAGTTTTAGACAATATTTTAAAGTCCACATTCAACAAAGATATAGGGCGGTAGGAGGAGCAGTCTAATGGATCTTTGTTCGGCTTCAGTAGTAGCGACACCGTTGCCTGTCGTAACGTCGGTGGCAGAGATTTTGCATTTAGAGATTCTATGAACATGTTGCGCAATAAAGGAGCAAGGCTATCTTTGAAAATTTTAAAGAATTCAACCGGAAAGCCATCGGGTCCCGGTGACTTCCCCCCCTGCATTGAACTTATTGCCATTTTGACTTCTTCAACAGAGATGCATGCGTCCAACTTTTCTTTAAATGTAAGATTTAAGGTTGGGACAACCAATTCATCAAAAAAAAATTATCGAACAACTCGGGTGAATGCAGGGATTCTGATTGATAGAGCCCAGAATAAAAAGATTGAAAACTCTCATTTATTTTTTGAGGGTTAGTGGTAATTTGGCCATTCTCGGTTCTAATTTCAGATATGAACTGTGTGGCTTCTGACTTCCGTAATTGGTGTGCTAATATTTTTGATGCCCTTTCTCCATGCTCATACCATAACCTTCTTGACTTGAAAATCATCTGCTCAGCCTGTTGGGACGAAATCATATTAAATTCAGTTTGCAATACCATCCGCTGTTTATACAAATCCGGAGAAGGGTTTGAAGAGTGCTGATTGTCTAATTGTGCTATTAGATCTGTCAATTCAATTAAACGTTTCTGTTTCTGCTTTTTAGCATTGGCGCAGTATGATATTATATGACCTCGTAAGAAGGCTTTTAAGCTTTCCCAAATAAGACTATAAGTCACATCTGAGGTGACATTTGTTTCCAGGAATAGCTCAATTTGTTTGGAGATGTAATCTGTAAATGAATCGTCAGACAATAAGAGAGGGTTAAGTCTCCAGACATATGCATGTGATTGTTCCGGAAACTTGAATTCTAAAATAAGTGGACTGTGATCTGATACAACTATGCTGCTATAATTACATGTTTTAACCTTATGGAGAATTTTTTTATCGACAAAAAAATAATCTATACGTGAATATGTTTGATGTACCGTTGAAAAAAAGGAGTACTGTTTAGCTAAGGGATTGAGAAGTCGCCAAACGTCCACAAGCCCATACGTCTGTAAGTAAGACTGTAAAGCTTGCGCAGATTTTGAAATTGAAAAAAGCTTCGGCGAAGAACGGTCAAGCACAGGGTCCATAACCGTATTCATATCCCCGCCGAGAATCAGGAAGTGACTATCAACCTGGGGCAAAGAATTTAACAACTTAGTAAAAAACATGTAATCATCCCAGTTTGGGGCATATATATTCGCCAGAATAAGTGGGGTATTGAACAATGAGCCAATCACGATTATGTATCGACCATTAGAATCAGCTATTGTATCGGAAACTATGAGGGGAGTATTTTTATTGATAAGAATCGCTGTTCCTCTAGCTTTAGCATTAAATCTAGAATGAAAAATTTGGCCAACCCAACTCCTTTTTAATCTTTGATGTTCAGAATTCTTAAGATGTGTTTCTTGAATAAACACCACATCTCCCTTAAGATTAGAAAGATGAGAGAGTACCTTATTACATTTTATTGGGTGATTCATCCCCCTCACATTCCAGCTTATAAAATTGACATGGGAGCCATTCTTAGTTAAAGAAGAAAGATTATCAGAGGGGATAGTCACCGTCAAAACCTACTGGAAGTAAAATATGACATACCACAAACAAAAAATGTTTAAGTAAATATAAAGAACACTCAACTGCAATCTGAAATCGTACATAAAAAAGAAAAATAACAAGGACATAAAGAAAACAACACGCAACATACACATAACCCCCCTTCCCCAAAAGTGCTGTCCCCAAACGACAAACACCAAATCCCTGAAGCATCTCTACTTCCTCTAAGAGATCCATTCTCCTTACGAAGGTCCCAAACCTATAAGAATAATAGCCTACACAACTCGTTCTAATTATATGATAAACTAAATGGAAGAAGAAGAAAAAAAAAAAAAGAAAAAAAAATTTTCTTTTTTTAAATAAACTTTTTTTTTTTTTTTTTTTTTTAATAATAGTTAGCAAACGTCTACTCTTTGAATAAAACAAAATAAAACCAAACAATATCTATCTTGTTCGATTTTGTAAGTAGTAATTCAGCAAATTTAAGTAGCTAAGTCAATAATAATAAGAACCTTGATAAATAAATGATGTTACTATGGTTTAGATTTTTCCTAACAGTGTAAAACGAACATTATAAGAATATGTAATCACGAAAGAGGCTTATCAAAGAACAAATATAAAGTATAAACAAACGTCTTGTAAACATAACTCGAACCTTTCACATGCCTTTCCCAAGTGAACTCACAGGCCGGTATATCTGGCAGCACAGTTACTCATCGTCCCCAAACTTAGAGGAATAGAAGTCTTTCGCAGCTGTAGGAGAATCAAACATCTTGGTTTCTCCATTGAAGGACACCTGAAGCTTGGCTGGGTAAAAAAGCCTGTAGCGCACTCCTTTCTCCCGGAGCATCTTCTTCACCTCGTTGAAGGCTGCACGGCGTTTATTTAGATCAGCACTATAGTCCGGAAAGATGAAGATCTGTTTTCCCTGATACTCCAAACGACCCTTCTCTCTGGCAAGGCGTTGTATTTGCTCCTTTTCATGGTAGTAGTGGACACATATGATGAACGGCCGTGGTCGTCCTCCCTCTGTGGGTTTACCCGCTGCTCGATGCGCTCTATCCAGGATAGGAGGTTTCTCCAGACCATTGGGACCACCCAGAACCTCATGCAGCAACCCAGCGATGAATCTGGTCGGATTGCGCTGCTCCAGGTCCTCCGGGATCCCCAGTAAGCGAAGGTTACATCGTCTCCCTCTGTTCTCCAGATCATCCACTTTTTCCTGTAATTTATCGTACTTGCTGCTGAGCGCTGCATATCGAGTCTCCATCTCCAATAAGCGGGCATCCTGGTTGTTGAGTTCGTCCTCGTGTTCGCGTATCTTCACCTTACATTCATCAAGCACTGTAGTTATGGGATCAACAGACCGCTTAATTTCTTCCCATAGACTGTCAGCCTCTTCTTTGATAACTTCTTTTACGATGTCACGGAAGGCCTGTAAAGTGCTAGCATCAATAGCACCTTTGCTAGCAGCAGCTGTGCGACTGTTAGCCTCCAACTCCGGGATAGTAGTCTGAACTGTTTTTGCTGTTCCTTTTGGAGGCATTTTGGACAAAAGTAGTTTCTCTGTTCCTTAAATCGTCTGATACACTGTCTCTAAACCGAGTTGAGTAAGCTAGTGAGTATTTTTAAGCGAAATGTTGGGACCTCATGGTTCGCACGTCTACTCCATAACGCGCCCCTACTGGTCTCCAAACCTTATTATTTTCAATAAAACATTGTTTCAATAAAACATGTTAATTCTCAATAACAACTTTTGTACACTAATGTGACAAACTGGTTTGTAATGCCATATTTTAATGGGAAAAAAATGAATCATAATTTTAATAATAAAAGACTGTAAAAATGCATCAGAAAAAACATGTTAATTGGTTAACGGTATTTAACCTTATCATATACGGTGAAAAACTAATAGATCTCATGGGACATTTCATGTAATTTTACAGTAAAAAACTGTTAAATGTATAGATTTTCTTATTTATGGATTGATAAAAAGAGAAATCCATAAACCAACCTTTAATATGTCAACCAAATCAAACAAGAATTTGAATCTTTGCTTTATACAATTTTCAGATTTCTGTTTTGGAAATCTATGCAAATATATGCATATTTGAATGAATGAATAGATATTTATATAGCGTGCTTCCTATGTACTTTCGTACACCCAGAGCGCTGTACAATCATGTCAGGGGTCTCTCCTCAACCACCACCACCAGTGTTGTTACAACGGTCAGCTGCAGGTGCCATAATGTAACCAACAGATGGCAGCCTAGTCTATCACTATTTCAATGGACTCTGTAATTCCCAGACTGTTTATCTGCAAGTCTGTTCCTGAGCTTTTCCTAGTCTGAAACTCCTCGAAGTTTCGAACCCCTTTATCCGGAAGTGACACTCAGACCGAACCGATGACGTATCCACACCCATAGATATCATATAATAAAGGCTAGAAGTCTCATCCACGCTGCTGGCCAATGGAGGTCGACGTCCGCACACGGCGGCCATCTTACCACAGGGCGCTCGCTCACTCGTAACATGGTGCATGTACTTTTAAATAACCATAACTTGCTCAATTTTCTACCGATTTTCAAACGGTTTGGTTTGTTATAAACGCCAGAGATGTAGCTATGACACTGCATACATATGAATAATTATGTTTAACATGTTTAAGCATTCAGAATTATAGCCACGTTAATAACGTTTGTAAGAAACCAAACCGTTTGTAAATCCGTCCAGATTTCAGCGAGATAAGAGGATTTGTGTGCGTGCTGATTACTCACCTTAATTCACAGCTTAATTCCCTGTGGTAAGATGGCCGCCGGTGATGCCGGAAGTGACTCCGCCGTAAGACATCTATCCTTTATTATATGATATCTATGTCCACACCAACCGAGTCAACCGAGTTTGTCATTAGTCACGTGATTTTCACGTTAACAACACAAGCCTCGAATCGCGGCTTCATCTGGCACGACCCTTTTTCTCAACACAAGCTCCAACGCCTCGGTTCAAATGTCACGTCACATCATTCAGTATAAAGTCTTGTTTGTTTGATTGTTTGTTTTGGTTGTCAGCATTTTCAGCAGTCCCTGGTTTCTTTACATTTATCTGTTCCTGAGTTTTGGATTTCGTCTGCCTCAGTGGATTATATTTGTGTTCGGACTGATTACATGTGCTTGACCCTTTGCCTGGTATGGACTATGACCTTGGTTTATATTTGTTAATAAACTGCGTTTGGATTCTTACTCTGCTGAATGCTGTCTTACCACCACAACCAAATCATTACAAGTGCGCAGCATCCACTTAGATGATGCGACGGCAGTCACAGTACAATGTACACAGTACTCTCGCTCGCCACACACCAGCTATAGGTGGAGAGGAGAAAGCAAGATCAAGCCAATCTGTTTGACGGGGATTATTAATTAGATAACATTTTAGAAAACTTGTAATACAATAACATTGCAATTCTTAATGTAATCAATCAACTGGGAAAATATGCTGATATCGGTTTGTTATGTTTTTTTGTTGCCTTAATAAAGACTGATTCTTAAGTCTTACAAAGCGTCTCCTGATGTCTCCCAGAGTACTCAACAGTCTCTCTCGCTTCTCCAGCGTCTCTTTCAGAGGCCTTCAATATCGACACAGAACATCCCCTGAGATTTAACGGCACGGCAGAAGATTTCTTTGGTTACAGCGTTTATCAGTCAGAGTTTGAAAACAGGAAACAGTGAGTGAAACACACACACACACACACACACACACACACACACACACACACACACACACACACACACACACACACACACACACACACACACACAAACACACACACACACACACTGGTTGCTAGGGTGTTCTACATGTGTTTTCTGAGGGTCTGATTGATTGTGAGGGTGTTTTTGGCAGGATCATCGTTGGAGCCCCATTAAAAGGAAACTCAACGGGTGAAATGTACAGTTGCACAGTAGATCTGCAGTCCTGCACACCACTGCTCTGGACAGGTATTCACACACACTATCTGTCACAATCTCCTTCACACACACTATCTGTCATGATCACCGTCACACACACTATCTGTCATGATCACCGTCACACACACTATCTGTCACGATCACCATCACACACACACACACTATCTGTCATGATCACCGTCTCACACACACTATCTGTCATGACCACCGTCACACACACTATCTGTCATGATCACCGTCACACACACTATCTGTCATGATCACCGTCACACACACTATCTGTCATGACCACCGTCACACACACTATCTGTCATGATCACCGTCACACACACTATCTGTCATGATCACCGTCACACACACTATCTGTCACGAACACCACCGTCACACACACTATCTGTCATGATCACCGTCACACACACTATCTGTCACGAACACCACCGTCACACACACTATCTGTCATGATCACCGTCACACACACTATTTGTCATGACCACCATCACACACACTATCTGTCATGATCACCGTCACACACACTATCTGTCATGATCACCGTCACACACATACTATCTGTCATGATCACCGTCACACACACTATCTGTCACGAACACCACCGTCACACACACTATCTGTCATGATCACCGTCACACACACACTATCTGTCATGATCACCGTCACACACACTATCTGTCACGAACACCACCGTCACACACACTATCTGTCATGATCACCGTCACACACACTATTTGTCATGACCACCATCACACACACTATCTGTCATGATCACCGTCACACACACTATCTGTCACGACCACCGTCACACACACACTATCTGTCATGATCACCGTCACACACATACTATCTGTCATGATCACCGTCACACACACTATCTGTCATGATCACCGTCACACACACTATTTGTCATGACCACCGTCACACACACTGTCTGTCATGATCACCGTCACACACACTGTCTGTCATGATCACGTCACACACACTATCTGTCATGACCACCGTCACACACACTGTCTGTCATGACCACCGTCACACACACTATCTGTCATGATCACGTCACACACACTATCTGTCATGATCACCGTCACACACACTATCTGTCATGATCACGTCACACACACTATCTGTCAAGATCACGCCAAGCACACTATCTGTCATGACCACCATCACACACACTATCTGTCATGACCACCGTCACACACACTATCTGTCATGATCACCACTGTCACACACACTATCTGTCATGATCACCACCGTCACACACACTATCTGTCATGATCACCACCGTCACACACACTATCTGTCATGATCACCACCGTCACACACACTATCTGTCATGATCACCACCGTCACACACACTATCTGTCATGATCACCACCGTCACACACACTATCTGTCATGATCACCACCGTCACACACACTATCTGTCATGATCACCGTCACACACACTATCTGTCATGATCACCACCGTCACACACCGTCACACACACTATCTGTCATGATCACCGTCACACACACTATCTGTCAAGATCACGCCACACACACTATCTGTCATGATCACCGTCACACACACTATCTGTCATGATCACCGTCACACACACTATCTGTCACGATCTCCATCACACACACTATCTGTCATGATCACCGTCACACACACTATCTGTCAAGATCATGCCACACACACTATCTGTCATGACCACCATCACACACACTATCTGTCATGACCACCGTCACACACACACTATCTGTCATGATCACCGCCGTCACACACACTATCTGTCATGATCACCACCGTCACACACACTATCTGTCATGACCACCGTCACACACACTATCTGTCATGATCACCACTGTCACACACACTATCTGTCATGATCACCGTCACACACACTATCTGTCATGATCATGTCACACACACTATCTGTCAAGATCACGCCACACACACTATCTGTCATGACCACCATCACACACACTATCTGTCATGACCACCGTCACACACACTATCTGTCATGACCACCGTCACACACACTATCTGTCATGATCACCACTGTAACACACTATCTGTCATGATCACCGTCACACACACTATCTGTCATGATCATGTCACACACACTATCTGTCATGATCACCACCGTCACACACACTATCTGTCATGATCACCACCGTCACACACACTATCTGTCATGATCAACACCGTCACACACACTATCTGTCATGATCACCACCGTCACACACACTATCTGTCATGATCACCACCGTCACACACACTATCTGTCATGACCACGTCACACACACTATCTGTCATGATCACCACCGTCACACACCGTCACACACACTATCTGTCATGATCACCGTCACACACACTATCTGTCATGATCACCGTCACACACACTGTCTGTCATGATCACCGCCGTCACACACACTATCTGTCATGACCACCGTCACACACACTATCTGTCATGATCACCACCGTCACACACACTGTCTGTCATGATCACCGCCGTCACACACACTATCTGTCATGACCACCGTCACACACACTATCTGTCATGATCATGTCACACACACTATCTGTCAAGATCACGCCACACACACTATCTGTCATGACCACCATCACACACACTATCTGTCATGACCACCGTCACACACACTATCTTTCATGATCACCACTGTCACACACACTATCTGTCATGATCACCGTCACACACACTATCTGTCATGATCATGTCACACACACTATCTGTCATGATCACCACCGTCACACACACTATCTGTCATGATCACCACCGTCACACACATTATCTGTCATGATCACCACCGTCACACACACTATCTGTCATGATCACCACCGTCACACACACTATCTGTCATGATCACCACCGTCACACACACTATCTGTCATGACCACGTCACACACACTATCTGTCATGATCACCACCGTCACACACCGTCACACACACTATCTGTCATGATCACCGTCACACACACTATCTGTCATGATCACCGTCACACACACTGTCTGTCATGATCACCGCCGTCACACACACTATCTGTCATGACCACCGTCACACACACTATCTGTCATGATCACCGTCACACACACTATCTGTCATGATCACCACCGTCACACACACTGTCTGTCATGATCACCGCCGTCACACACACTATCTGTCATGACCACCGTCACACACACTATCTGTCATGATCACCGTCACACACACTATCTGTCATGATCACCACCGTCACACACACTATCTGTCATGATCACCACCGTCACACACACTATCTGTCATGATCACCACCGTCACACACACACTATCTGTCATGATCACCGTCACACACACTATCTGTCATGATCACCACCGTCACACACACTATCTGTCATGATCACCACCGTCACACACACACTATCTGTCATGATCACCACCGTCACACACACTATCTGTCATGATCACCGTCACACACACACTATCTGTCAAGATCACGCCACACACACTATCTGTCATGACCACCATCACACACACCATCTGTCATGACCACCGTCACACACACTATCTGTCATGATCACCACTGTCACACACACTATCTGTCATGATCACCGTCACACACACTATCTGTCATGATCATGTCACACACACTATCTGTCATGATCACCACCGTCACACACACTATCTGTCATGATCACCACCGTCACACACACTATCTGTCATGATCACCACCGTCACACACACTATCTGTCATGATCACCACCGTCACACACACTATCTGTCATGATCACCACCGTCACACACACTATCTGTCATGATCACCGTCACACACACTATCTGTCATGATCACCACCGTCACACACCGTCACACACACTATCTGTCATGATCACCGTCACACACACTATCTGTCAAGATCACGCCACACACACTATCTGTCAAGATCACGCCACACACACTATCTGTCATGACCACCATCACACACACTATCTGTCATAACCACCGTCACACACACTATCTGTCATGATCACCACTGTCACACACACTATCTGTCATGATCACCGTCACACACACTATCTGTCATGATCACCGTCACACACACTATCTGTCAAGATCACGCCACACACACTATCTGTCATGACCACCATCACACACACTATCTGTCATGACCACCGTCACACACACTATCTGTCATGATCACCACTGTCACACACACTATCTGTCATGATCACCGTCACACACACTATCTGTCATGATCATGTCACACACACTATCTGTCATGATCACCACCGTCACACACACTATCTGTCATGATCACCACCGTCACACACACTATCTGTCATGATCACCACCGTCACACACACTTTCTGTCATGACCACGTCACACACACTATCTGTCATGATCACCACCGTCACACACCGTCACACACACTATCTGTCATGATCACCGTCACACACACTATCTGTCATGATCACCGTCACACACACTGTCTGTCATGATCACCGCCGTCACACACACTATCTGTCATGACCACCGTCACACACACTATCTGTCATGATCACCGTCACACACACTATCTGTCATGATCACCACCGTCACACACACTATCTGTCATGATCACCACCGTCACACACACTATCTGTCATGATCACCACCGTCACACACACTATCTGTCATGATCACCACCGTCACACACACTATCTGTCATGATCACCACCGTCACACACACACTATCTGTCATGATCACGTCACACACACTATCTGTCATGATCACCGCCACACACACTGTCTGTCATGATCACGTCACACACACTATCTGTCATGATCACCACCGTCACACACACTATCTGTCATGATCACCGTCACACACACTATCTGTCACGATCACCGTCACACACACTATCTGTCATGATCACCACCGTCACACACACTATCTGTCATGATCACCGTCACACACACTATCTGTCATGATCACCACCGTCACACACACTATCTGTCATGATCACCGTCACACACACTATCTGTCATGATCACCGTCACACACACTGTCTGTCATGATCACCGCCGTCACACACACTATCTGTCATGATCACCACCGTCACACACACTATCTGTCATGATCACCGTCACACACACTATCTGTCATGATCACCACCGTCACACACACTATCTGTCATGATCACCACCGTCACACACCACCGTCACACACACTATCTGTCATGATCACCACCGTCACACACACTATCTGTCATGACAACCGTCACACACACTATCTGTCATGATCACCACCGTCACACACACTGTCTGTTATGATCACCACCGTCACACACACAATCTGTCATGATCACCACCGTCACACACACTATCTGTCATGATCACCACCGTCACACACCACCGTCACACACACTATCTGTCATGATCACCACCGTCACACACACTATCTGTCATGACAACCGTCACACACACTATCTGTCATGATCACCACCGTCACACACACTGTCTGTTATAATCACCACCGTCACACACACAATCTGTCATGATCACCACCGTCACACACACACACTATCTGTCGTGATCACCACCGTCACACACACTATCTGTCATGACCACCGTCACACACACTATCTGTCATAACCACCGTCACACACACTGTCTGTCATGATCACGTCACACACACTATCTGTCATAACCACCGTCACACACACTGTCTGTCATGATCACGTCATACACACCATCTGTCATGATCACCCGTCACACACACTATCTGTCATGATCTCTGTCACACACACTGTCTGTCATGATCACCACCGTCACACACACTATCTGTCATGATCACCACTGTCACTTGCACAACAAAAGCGCATTCTTCACCTGCGCAAGGAAAATGGAACATTAACATCAAGCCCAACAGAAATGAGGAAAATGGCAATGGATTTTTATGCTGATTTGTATGGCCATACTGACTGTGACTCTGAGAATATGGCAAAATTATTACAAGTCTTCCAAAGTTGCAACCTGGGGATAAGAAAAAGCTTGACACCATGATCAACCTTAATGAACTTTCAGATGCAGTTCAGCAACTCTCCACAGTGCGTGCACCGGGAATAGATGGTTTGCCTGCTGAATTTTACAAGACTTTTTGTTTTAGATTTTTATGAAGTGTGTTGTGAAAGTTTTGAAAAGGGAATGTTACCAACTATCTTTCAGAGGGCTGTGATCTATCTTTTACCAAAAAATGGAGACCTAGGTCTTTTAAAAAATTGGCGCCCTGTTTCTTTGATGTGCAAAAGTTTTAGCCAATAGGTTAAAAAAATATTTACATATTGTGGTCAAAGGAGAGCAAACATATTGTATTCCGGGTCGCTCAATCATGGACAATCTGTTTTTAATAAGAGATGTTATTGATGTGTCTTTTAATGAAAATTGCAATGCTGGATTTTTGTCTATTGATCAGGAGAAAGCTTTTGACCGGGTGGGCCATGAGTATATTTTTAAAGTCTTGGAATCATTTGGGTTCGGAAATTGTTTTATTTCATGGATCCAGTTGTTGTATAAAGGGGCTTCAATAGTGCTTAAGATGGGGAATGGTTTGACATCCATTGCCGGTGAAAAGAGGTATTCGACAGCTGTGTCCTCTCTCAGGGCAACTTTAGAGCTTAGCAATTGAGCCCCTGTTATGCAAATTAAGAAATGGATTAAAGGGTTTCATGGTTCCAGGTGACCCAAGGGAGTTGAGATGGTTTGTGTCGGCTTATGCCGATGATGTAACTATTTTTGTTAATGGGCAAGGAGATATGCAAATATTGTGTGAGAGTTTGGATATTTACGAAAAAGTGTCTTCGGCCAAAGTAAAAAAAAATTGGGAAAAAGGTAATGGTTTTATTGTGGGACAGTGGGAAAATGGTGGGCCACCGTCACTTCCTGGGAGATTGCATTGAGGAAGAGAAGGTATAAAAATTCTCTGAGTGTTTTTAGGAGTAGAAAGCTATAGGAAAAAGAACTGGGAGGGTTTGCTGGAGAAGGTGTCTGCTAAGTTGTCTAAATGGAAATGGCTATTGCCAGAGCTATCCTACAGGGGTAGAGTTTTGGTTACAAATAACCTGGCCGCCTCCATGTTATGGCACAGACTCAAATGTTTTAGAGCCACCAGATGACATTGTTAAAAGCATCCAGAGAAAATTGGTGGAGTTCTTTTGGTCAGGACAGCATTGGATTCCTGCGTCGGCTCTCTATCTTCCAACTCAAGAGGGGGGACAAAGTCTGATTGACATAAGGAGCAGAATCCACACCTTTCGATTACAGGCAGCAAAGAGAATGCTGTATGAGGAGGACGTGGGGTGGACAAATGTGGCATGCGCTCTGTTGAGAAGAACATCGAATCTGGGATATGACAAGCAGCTGTTTTTACTGAAAGTTAATGAACTGGATTTGAATCAATTGACTTCATTCTACCAGTCCATGCTAAAAGTATGGAACATGACTTTCTCTGTGACCAGAGAGATTTTGCGACCACAGGACTGGATTATGGGAGAACCACTGTTTCATAATTCTTTGATACAAACAAACATTTTGTCTACAAGCAGTGTAAGGAACTGTCTGGTCAGAGCGGGATGTACGAAGATTGAACATCTAAGGTATGACAATGGGTGGAGGACAGCAGATTCAATTCAGCACAAGACAGGAATACGTTCTTTACGGCTCTTGGATCAGATGTTGGAGGAAGTACGCTCAGTGCTGCCTGGAGCCTGCAGAGAAGCATTAGGAATGCCTTCGCAGGGATGGAGCTATAGTTTTCCAGCAATACGGGTCTCTGCTGCACGGAAGAGTCTGGATGATGAAGATACTTTTGTGTCCTTTGAAATTCCAGAGTTAAGATTATTTCAGGACATTGGCAAAAAGGCATTACACATTGTGTGTGTTAAAGTGTCTCATCAAACTGTTTTGAGAAGAGTTAAAACATGGAGGTGGACAGAAGTGTTTGGGCCAGACTTCAGAGGATGCTGGAGATCTCTGTACAAGCCTTCTATTGAGAAACGTACAGCAGATTTACAGTGGCGACTGATGTATGGTATAATAGCTACGAACAGACACGTGGCGCACCTGAATCCAGAAGTAGGGAAGGGATGTCCTTTTTGCGGAACGGAAGAAACAGTTGAACATTTGTTTATCCAGTGTGAGAGGTTAAGAGGTCTTTTTTACTTTTTAGAGGTTTGTTTTGAAAGTATGGGTGGGGAATTTTCCTATAAAGTTTTTATTAGTGGTCCAAAGTACAAAGTTAGTGATTGAAGAAAAGTGGTTTTGTTAAATTACCTTTTGGGATCATCCAAGATGGCAATTTGGAGGACACGGAAAAATAGGATCTTAGGAATTGGTTCAATTGATGCAGAGAGAGTTCTGAAGGGGATGGTTGCTGCTCGAATAAAATTTTAGTTTACTTATTTCAAATTAGTTAATAATATTATAGATTTTTCTGCAATATGGTTGATGGCAAGTTTTTTGTGTGAGGTCGGGGAGGATGAAATGTTGGTTTTAAAGATGTAATGAAAGGGCTGTAATCTGTATTGATTGAATTGTGTTTTTTTATTTATTTTTAAATTATTTATAGTTTTGTAGATTCTTGGATGACATATTGGAATGAAATATGATAAATGATCAAATAAATATGTTTTAAGCCCCCCCCCCTCTCTCCCCCCCTCTCTCTCCCCCCCCCCTCTCTCTCTCTCTCTCTCTCCTCTGTCTCTCTCTCTCCCCACCCCCCCACCCTCCCACCCTCTCTCTCTCTCTCTCTCTCTCTCTCTCTCTCTCTCTCTCTCTCTCTCTCTCTCTCTCTCTCTCTGGTGATGATTGACAGGCCCAGAGAGCGTTCGGTTCTTCGGCATGTCTTCTGCTGTGTCGTCTGATGCTGTCGGACGCTTGACTGTAAGTTCAACTGCTTCCTTCATTAGTCACTTCAGTGTTTGACTTCTCATCACTGTCTCTTCTGTACTTGTGTCCATTGAAGAATGGGAATGTTCTCTGCCTCCTCATTTTAGCACTGGAGTCTTTGCTTCATCTTTTGTGTGATTTGATCCTCCTGTTGTCTCAGATATTGTGTCTCTTTCTCAGAGCTGCAGTCCGTATCTTCCTCATGAGTGTGACGGAAACTCGTATCTGAACGCTGTCTGCTACCCGTTCAAAAGCAGTTTACAGGCCGTCTCAAACTTTACCGTCGCTTACCAAGGTCTGACGAGTCTGACACAGAAACCAGCGGATAACGACACTTTTAGCACTGAATTCAGTTTAACTATTTCAGTCTTTAATACTGTACACCATGTGTTAGTTTGTAACAACCCAATTTCCAGAAAAGTTGGGACTTTTTGTAAAATCCAATAAAATGAAGAATCTGTGGTTTGTTAATTCTCTTAAACTTTTATTTAAATGACAAAAGTACAAAGAAAAGTTTTCCAATGTTTTCACTGAACAACTTTACAACTGCCACATCACCTTTCCTTTTAAATTAGGGGCCAAGCACTGAAAGTGCGTAGGCACTTCTTGAAATCGTTAGTCTTCTTCTGTATGGAAGACTATGGCAGCCCATAGAACCGCTTGCAGGAAAGTTAAGAAATTTGGCACATTGATAGAGGACAGTCTGAACAGTCACCATAGCAAATTTGGAGTCTCCAACTCATTCTCTCTAGCGCCACCAACTGTCCAAATTTTCACTCATTTTTATGCTAATAACTTTTGAACCGTAAGGGCTGAAACTAAATTCTTGTTTCCTCTGATTCCTTGGCTCATGACGCTCCTTAGCTCATTTTCCGTCATGAAAATTTGTCTGCCCTTTTGAATTCTCCGAAAAACCTACTTGTTCGAACTCCTCCTAGGCCGATGCTCTGATTTTTTTACGAAAATGTAACCAGATTATCTCCAGACCATGCCGACAAAAAGTTATGGAATTCATGTCAACTCATCAAACTGTTCTTGAATACCGCGCAAGCTAATTTTATGTAGAGCTTGCGAAAACAGATGCAAGGCAGTATCTCCGCAACGCTTAATCGTATTCAGACCAAACTTGGTACATGTCATCACAAGCATGACCTGAGGCGACATGCTGCGTTTTGGCAAAGCGCCACCTACTAGTCCGGAGATATGAAAAATGGTTATTTTTGCTTATAACTTCTGAACGGTTTGTCCAAAAGGGTTAGGGTTTCCGATATGGAAAACATTTGCCATTTTTCCATATCTACCATTTTAGGCGTCGCCCATTTTGAATTTTGACCTAAAATGCTGTATTTTATGAACGCGTGAACGTTTCGTTACGAAATTCATTATGGGTCATCAATACAATGCCCTGAAGGAGCCTGAGAAGTTTTGGGCCAGCTTATTTGCTTATTTTTTTTCAAATGCTTATAACTCTGGGTGTGGTTGACTTATTTTCACGCGAGTCATCTCCTTAGGTTCCTGAATCCGAGTTCAACGATACCAAACATACTAGGTTTCGCCTTACTGTTTGTGTAGTGTTGTGATTTAGCGCTTAAAAAACATTTGCCAATATCTTAGAAACCATTTGACTGATCGAGATGAAACCACCGTAGGAAGTTTGGAAACATATGTTTTTGGCCAAACGCTAATGGGCAAATGTCAAATTTTTGATAATAAGTGGCAAAAAAATCCAATCAAAGTCATCCATGTGTCTTTTTTTTTTTTTTGCTCTCATACATATGTCTATAACTCTAAAACAAAATGACAGACACATGTATGGGCTCACTCCAAAAACACATAAAAAAGCGGTGGAACTGCACCACTTGGTGGCGCTATAATAGAACAAAACAAGGACATTGCCATTAATTACAATATAATATCCTGATATTAAATGCTACAATTTACGAATACATTGTGGCTCTTCAGCTATCAGGTTAACCATAAGCTACATTAGCATTAAAATAGCTTAACATGTTTTTGTGTGCTAATTCTTACATTGAACCCTCTCCTCGGCAGTTTGGAAAATCAGCGTCAACTGAGCGGCGCAAGCTGCTAAACCACGTGCCATGAGCCATGAACCATTCAGATCATGGATTCAAATCCTGTGAGGCACATGCCCAGACAGCAATAGGTACTGTGGCCAGAAGTGGTGCAAAGATGCTTCAGTTCCAGATATGGTGTCTATTTGAGAAGGAACTCAATAAATAAGACTATAAAAATTATTAATTTTGAGTTGATTCTCACTTGAATTATGGAACATCAGCATTTTGGTGAATGCACGTCTTCCCAGTGGCGCAACGAGATAAATGATAGGCATCTGATCCAGAGATAACTGGTTTGAGTCCTGCGTGGGACAGCACTGTATGGGGGTGATCCTGGTAAAGGGTCCCAAAGACTGCTCTGTCACCTACCCTTAAATACCCAGACCAGAACAAAAGGGTTGTACCAATATTTTTGGGTCAATCCATGTACCCCAGGGGGTAGCACCTGGTTTCGGGAGATATCTTGAAGAGTCATCACCCAGAGAGGAGAACAGGATTCTCCTAAGTTCTCAATCTTTCTCATTAAACCAATGACTGCAATGAAATTAAGACCATTTTACCAATCGCACTGAGACACTTAAAATGATACCAAACATGAAAAGGAAAAGCAATAGATTCACAAGATACATCATATGTGATATATAGACATTCTTAGTGAACTTTTGGTGACTTGACTCAGGCAGAGAGGAAGGGAGGAGGGAGAGGGGGATGCAGAGATAAGGAAAGAGAAAAGTTTGGACAGGACAATGTCCTGTGCTCTGTCTTTGCTATCTTCTGTCCAGGGTGCGTTTTATTGCTTTGTTGCAGGGTGAGTTTTGTCTTAGCAGGAAAATCAGTTCTTACAACACATATGCAAGTCACTCATGTCGTTTGCACTGATGCTCCTCCATAGATGACAGATGTTTGCTTTTGCACCTGTCGCTGATGCAATTCTGGATGGCTGAGATTGAGAATTTGATGTCCATTTTTCCCTAAAACAAGCTGAAACTTGAACTCTTCTGACCGCAGCACAGATTTCCACTCTGTTTTGGATCATCTGAGATTAGCTTGGGCCCAGAGAACTCGTTGGCATCTCAGCTTTGAACAGATGCCATTTCTAGTGCAGCAGCAGACTGTGTTAAATGACAACGGTACTCCTGAGCCTATACATTTTCACAACATTATACAGTATATGGTAGATGGAGAAATACTTTGCAATCTTGCATTGGGAAATGTGATATTTTAATTGTTTGACGATGCTCTTTTTATACCCAATCATGACACCCTCATCAATTACCAATTCACCTACTTATTATGGACTGTTCCAAAACAGTGTAACTTAGATATTCTATAAGATTTTCACCTTGATTTTGCCTCTTTGTCCTAACTCTTTTTGGAGTGTGATGCAGCCATCAAAATTTGTTTATATTAAAATACGATCAATTTAGCCTGAGAAAACATTTCTTTGTACTTTTGTCAGTTAAATAAGAGTTAAAGAGAATCCACAAGCCCCAGATTCTTGATTTTATTGCATTTTACAAAATGTCCCAACGTTTATGGAAATGGGGTTGTAGTAAATAACATTTCAGTAGGAGTGATGTTTATTGACAACTCGATTAATGGGGTCATGAACTGCATTAAAATAAATATTATAATGTTCTTTGAGGTCCACTTACAATGTTAGTAAGATTTGTTTTATATAAAAAAACTATTTTTGACTCTCTCTTTCCAACACCGTTCCGATGGATGTGCCACATTCAAGACTTTGAAGTAAACACTGCTATGATTGGCAAACAGTCTTGCATATTAATATAATTGTAATAGATTGTCCCCACCATTACACGTGTGGAATTGTTTTGATAAACGACAACCACTGAAATTCAGCCATACATGTTTGAGAGAGATCCCGAATCAGAAGACAAACACATGCCTCAAGTACCAAGGATACTCCAGCTGGCGACAGCACTGTGTCGAATCAACAACTGGCCGATGATTTGAAAGCGTTTTATTGCAGGTTTGAAAAAACCCTGTCTCACACCCCACAGACACTCTGACCTTCTCACCACGCATTCATTAACTCCTCCCGAACCTCCACTCTCCCCCCTCCTGCTCTTCAGGTCCGTGAAGGAGATGTGCGTTGGGTCTTCCAGAAGACAAGGAAAGCACCAGGCCCAGATGGTGTCTCACCAGCCTGTCTAAAAACCTGTGCTGTCCTGCAGGCCTCAGTCTTCACACTGATCTTCAACAGATCACTGGAGCTGTGCAAAGTCCATTCCTGCTTCAAACCTTCCACTATCATCCCCATCCCCAAAAAAACAACAACCCCAAATCACTGGACTTATACAGACCTGTCGCTCTCTCGTTAGTGGTCATAAAGTCGTTTGAAAGACTGGTGCTGGCACACCTGAAGGACATCACTGGACCCCTGCTGGATCCTCTTCAGTTTGCTTATCGGGCAAACAGGTCTGCGGATGATGCGGTCAACATGGGACTGCATTATATCCTACAACACCTGCACAAACCAGGGACTTATGTGAGGATCCTGTTTTTCACCATCATCTCAGCACTCTTACCCATCTGTCAGTGCAACATGACATCATGACTTTGCGTAAACATACACGCCACTTTCAAATCAAGTGGCGTGTTATCTATACGCATTTTGAGCTATCCGCGTGTATGTTCACGCCGAAACGAACCGGCATCTTCCGCGTGTATGTCTACGCCATTAAATGTCAGAGTGATTTCGCGTGTATGTGTACACCGTTAAATGTCCGAGCGAAACGGAGCAAAATGTATATCTACATCTGGGGATCGATATTTTTTTTCCTAGGATGGTAGGGGAAGACTCATAAATGGTATTAACCCCAGTGACGGGTAGGTTTAGGGACGGAGTTGGGGTAGGTCATATATATTTATATATACAGTAACGTTAAGTCAACAACGTTGATAAACACGCTGAAAAGCGATTATGCGTGTTGATAGCACGCCAAAAATGGAAATACGAATTGGCGTGTCATACATACGCCATTTCATGAGATCAGTCTGGTCAGTGGATCACCAGCTGTCTGACAGATAGGCAACAGCTAGTGAGACTGGGGAAATTCACATCCAACACCTGAACCATCAGCACTGGTGCCCCCCAGGGGTGCAATCTCTCTCCACACTCCTTCTGACTCAAGTTCAAGCTCAAGTCAAGTCACATTTATATAGCACTTTTTACTATACAGAGTGTTTCAAAGCAGCTTCACAGAGATAACAGGACAAGGAAGGTCCTGTTGCTGGATAAATCCTGTGTTTGCGTCTGTCTGGTGTTTACTACATGACATGTGTGAATCGGTGGGAGAAGCTAAAGACGTGATGCAGAAGAAGGCGTCAGTCTTCTGCAGAGGAGGTCTTTCGTTGCACTTTTCATGTCATAATGTGACAATCAGAAAAGATTCGTCCTGGGAACTTAGTTCAATAGAAGTTGATTTTGAACTAACGAGGAAGTTTTGAGTTTTGATACAGGCTATTTTATAGCACAATGACCTCTTCTATGTATAAAGATCAAGGCAAATTTGATTTCTCAATTCATGACCCCATTAAAGACCAAAGAAATTATTAAAGATATTACTTTAAATACTTGGGAAAAATATGGATTTATTGGCCATCATGTCAATAATTTATGGTTTGATTGCTAAAAGAAGTTGGCGTAACAGATGTGTTTCCATATCTTGTGGTATTTCTGCAGAATGCACGAAGAGAGTCAATCTGGTGTTTCTCTTTGACGGATCTGGAAGTTTGAGATTACACGAGTTTCAAATGAGCAAAATATTCATTTTAGATGTTATGAGAAAACTTTCAAACTCATCCGTAAAGGTAAATCAGCCCAGCACTATTAATGTGGAAATATGGACATGTAATGGTCTCTGGTCTGCTAATGATGTTAACGGCACGTGTGCTTGTTGTTTGTCCTTCTGTGGGTCAGTTTGCTGCTGTCCAGTTTGCAACTACATTCAGAACTGTGTTTGACTTCAACGCGTATAAGGACGGCTCCGCTGAAGACAAACTCAAGAAAGAGCCACACATGAACAAACTCACACACACACACGGAGCAATCGACTATGTCTTGTGAGTGAAACCTTCATATGCTTATGAATGTTCACTGAATTTACACTTTAAGAGAAAAAGTCTTGAAATGCACATAAATGAAAATTAAAGATGGCTCTTTCTGTAGATTTGCTCTTTTCTGTTAAACACACTGTTGCTGAAGTCTATACTGTCATTCTATGAAACACATTGGTGTAGAAACCACAGAAAGCACACTGCCGTGGAGACTGAAAGCTGTTCACATGTGATTGTGCTGGCTCATGTGTGAAACCCCCCTCCCTCTCCATATAATCCAATGGGATATTTTCTTTTCTTAATCATCAAAAGTGGAAGGAAGTGGAGACATGTTGTCCATCTTTTTTAGTCTAAGTGTTGGCCTGAGGAAGCCAGCCTACTGATATTCTGTGTAAACTTATTCTTCTTCTGAGAATACAAATTCTGACTAACTCTTCTTAGAGCTTCCAATCTAGAACAAGCAAACTTGCCGAAGATCTTCAGGCTGATCTGAATTGTCTTGCAATATTTTGTCTATCTGTTCCAATTTACATATTTCCTGTAGCAGACTTCAGATGATCGTCTCCTCCCTGATCGATTTTCACTTTCATTTTCCAAAAAAAAAAAAAAAATCATGCAATTACTCATTTAGAATATCTCCAACAAGCTCTCTATAGTCCTTCAGACTGATCTGTCTGATCATGGAGTCATTTTTCTAACCAATTTGATTTACATTTTTTTGCAGTAACAGCCAAATGAAAATCCTATCTCTAGCAAATTTTAACAACTAACTACCCTAGAAACTATCTAAAACACCCTAGCAACTGCATAACCATATGAACATCCTAGCAACCACTCAGAGCACCATAGCAAACACTCAGAATACCATAGCAACCATCCAGAACACCATAGTAACCATTCAGAGTACCCTAACAACCGTATATCAACACCACAGCCTGAATACCCTGAATACCCTAGCAACCACGCAGCAACATCCTACACTGTAAAACGTTGTCCTGTAAATTAAGGGTAAAATACTGGCAACACTGTTTGTACAGTTCTTTGCTGTAATCTACTTTACAGTATGTTATACCATGAGTAACGGATGTGGAAAGACACACTCACACGTGGGCTTCTTTCTAATTGGATTATCTTTTAGATTAAAAAAAAAAAGTACAAATCACGTTGTGTGATAATAATACAAACTCATTATACAAATAATTGTCAGATTGTTACAGTTTTTCACGATTCCTATGACAGATTTTTCAATACATTTAACAATTTTCCAAAACTCTTAACACAGTTAGCACTACATCCGTCTGTGTAAGCTATACTATTAACACATTTCTTGTTGCTTTAACACAAAATGCATACAGTTAACACAAATTTAAAATGCTTGAACTTCTTTTACACACAAGCTCAAACAAGACCATTACAATGGATTTTTACTGCCAAATTTACCAATGCTTTAACACTGTATGTCAGAACAGATAACACCCTGTTCTAAACCTAACCTTACAGGCTAAAGTCAAGGTAAACCACTGTTTATATTGTGAACTGAAACACAAATATATCCCCTGTATTTTATTATATTCTTACTGAGAAACAGCTGATTGAATTATGCAAATAATTAGAAGATGACTCTTTTTTCATTCTTCTGGTGCTTTTTCTGTTCGTATATTTTGTATTTTCACATTATTCCATTGCTAGTGAGAAACCGCTCATTGAAGTTATGCAAATATGGGACAATGTGGCATTCCACCATTCCCGTCTAGTCATAGCCTGGTTTGACGCCCATCAGAGGATGATGTCCATTTTCCTTGCCCCTTACTTCCCTTTCCTCAACCCCATTGAGGAGTTTTCTCAGCCTGGAGATGAAAGGTTTTTGACCATAGTCCACAGGACCTAATGTCCCTCCTGTATGAAAAAGATGCTGTAAACCAAGACATCACAGCTGAACACTACCAGGATAAGGCAAGCCAAAAGATTCTTCCCAAGATGCCTTGCCAGGGAAGATATCAGGTGTGATGTGGATGAGAACGTGGACAAATGCAGAAGACCGGGCAGATTAGAAGATGGCCTTTTCTGTTTGTATATTTTGTATTTTCACATACAGTAATACTGTAAAGGGCAGCTATATTGCATATTTTTGTTATATTGCAGAAATGTCCTGTTGCAAATATAGCCGTTACTGCAGCAATTCTGTCTCTGTCTTCTTTTTTCATAAACCATACATTCTATAAAGCAACTCTAAGAAGGGTCATTTATTTTGTTGTACTGAATTTCTGCTGCAAAAAACAAAAACAACAAAATGCATGTATTTACATTACAAACAAAACAAAAATGTAGAGAGACTTCAAAAACAAAACAAAAAAAAACTGCAGTGCAAAACACAATCTATGATCAATACAATACAGTATACTGTCTGTTGTATAAGGGCATACCTGACACATATAAAATAATGTAGTTTCTGTAATTCCATCTGATGTTAGTGTTTTTTTTGTCATTGTGTTATGATTGACTAAATGTTCCTGTTGGAAAAGAACATGTGTTAGTGTTTTGAATAATGATTTGATTTTGAAACATGTTTGCAGTGTTTTGTTAGACATTGTGTATTGTGTTAGTGTATAATTGTATTTTGAAAATTAGTTTTGGAGTTTAGTTTAAAATGTGTGATTTTGAGCATGAAATTAACCGTTTTGCCAATTGTGTGTTTTAGGTGTGTTGGTGCGTTAAGAGTTTAGGAAACTTGTTAAATGTATTGAAAAAACTGTCATAGCAATTGTAAAAAACTGTAAGACATTGACACAATGACCACAAGAAATTAACTCGTTCCCGCTCGTTTGACACACAAGGAAATTCAATACATTTATAACCATCTCAACAACCATGTTAAAGTGTTAAATGCATGATCTATACGTTCAAAAACATGAATGAAAGCAATTGTTACATTTTTCAGATTTGCTTTCACTGGACTGTAGTTCCACGGCCACTTCATCCAACACTCTTGATGTTCTTAAATCTCCTGTTACGAGTCCGAGTGTGAAAGCGCTTCAGATGATTCAGTGCGTGCAGGAACTGAACAGATCATTCAAACTGATTCGCGAACCGATTTAGACAGATCTGCCAACTTGTTTGATGAAGTCTTTGAACAGAATCGACTCAAAAGAGACTGGAATAAGCTACGCGTTTGTACTGCATTAAAATAAAGTAACGAGAGGAACGTCACCCAGCGTAACGAAGTAAAAGTCCAGTTTTTTTTCATTAGAAATGTACTTGAGTTAAAGTAAAAGTATCCACATTTGAATCTTATAAATATTCCCCAAAAATACTCAAGTAAATGTAATAGAGTAAATGTACTTCGCTACTACCCACCTCTTGTGGCGCTGTTAATTCACAGTATATTCCTGTTGGACATTTTCTCGAAAATGACAAATATTACCCAGAATGGATTGATTTCTATGGTATATTTGTGTTTTAATGGAAAATGGTATGTTACTGTCAGAATTTGGCCGTGTTTTTACAGCAAGGTTTTACAGTGAAGCAACCACCCCAAATAAAATAGTAGTAACATAACAATATCCTAGCAACACCCTAGCAACCAATTAGAAGACCCTAAAACCTAACGTAACCTCGGTTCTCTCTAGAAGAGGGAACGAGTACTGCGTTTTATCAAAACGCTACGGGAAAAGTCTCTTTTCACGAAACACTGAAGCAAAAAATTATCCTTTAATTTTCATATATGTAAAACGCGTTGCGGCAGCAGCAGTCAGCTATGGCGAGACGGCTTGCTCGCTCATTGGCTGCTCTGCGGCAACTGCTTAAGCCTATCGAGCGAGGCCTGAGATGACATCAGGCCAATGAGGGCGCTTCGCGCCCTCCTCGCCACTTCCCGCCGAAACGGGCGTGGCTTACCTCTATAAAAGGAGCTCGAGAAGGCTGATTCACTTGATTTTGATCGCCGAAGCGAACCAGAGTGAACCGTACGCACGGCAGAGAACGCAGTACTCGTTCCCTCTTCTAGAGAGAACCGAGGTTACGTTAGTAACCGAGTACGTTCTCTTACGAGAGTCCTCTCGTACTGCGTTTTATCAAAACGCTACGGGAACCCCTTGCAAAACGCCGTGCGTGCTGGGATAAAAACACTGATCACCGGAAGCTATTTCAGGCATACAGTGCATAATCACCAGATTGACTCACACAGAGTCAGGGAATAAGGGTGGGAGCCTTAATTCCCTATACTGTAGCGTCGTAGAATAGACATGTCCACAGACGCAAGTATAACATCACATAGACAGGGTAGGGAACCTGAACTAATGTGGAAAATGTGGGTCTTACACAGTTCTGCCCAAGATAGTCGGTAGCGCATTGCGCATGGGTTTCAGCGGTCTGACTAGACGGCTGAACAGATTACACCGACAAAAGCTTAGCCTGTAAGGCGGGAACCTCTAGGTTATAAAACCTGATAAATGTAGACGGCGAGGCCCAGCCCGCCGCCGTACATATATCCTGTAGGGAAATCCCGCTGGACCAAGCCCACGAAGAAGCAACGCTTCTCGTAGAGTGCGCTCTGACTCCCAACGGGCATGGAATGCCCTTGGCAGTATAAGCCAGCGCTATGGCGTCAACTATCCATCTGGATAGACTTTGTTTCGAAACAGCCATTCCTTTGGAACGTCCGCTAAACGAGACAAAGAGCTGCTCTGTCTGTCTGAAGGCAGCAGAGTGGGAGACATAAGTTCTTAAAGCCCTAACAGGGCAAAGAAAACTCGAGTCCCCTTCCTCACTCGATGCCGGCAGGGCAGCCAGGGAAATGACCTGAGCCCGAAAAGGCGTGTTGAGGGATTTCGGCACATAGCCGTGCTTAGGTTTGAGTATGACTTTAGAGTCATTAGGACCAAACTCCAAGCACGCCGGGCTCACGGAGAGCGCGTGCAGATCGCCTATGCGCTTCACTGAAGCGAGAGCCATCAAAAACACTGTTTTGAAAGACAAGTGTTTGAGGCTAATAGACTGGATAGGCTCGAAAGGGGCACCTTTCATGGCCGCCAGGACCGTAGAAAGGTCCCACATAGGGACTGAAGGAAGTCTGGGTGGATTCAGTCTCCTAGCTCCCCTGAGGAAGCGGATGACTAAATCATTCCTTCCCAGCGACTGACCCAGCGTTGAACCAGAGAACGCTGAAATAGCCGCCACATACACTTTGAGCGTGGAAGGGGATCTGCCCTCATCCAACAGCTCTTGTAGGAAAGAGAGAACCTCCGTTATCTCACATTCGAGGGGTGAAAGGCTCCGAGCTGTACACCAGCCGGAGAAAACCGACCACTTCGAAGCATAAAGCCGCCGAGTCGACGGCGCTCTAGCCTGAGTGATGGTATTCACGACTCCCTCTGCGAGACCAACGGATATCCGTTGAGCGCCCACACATGAGGGGACCACAGTTCCGGGTGTGGGTGCCAAATCGAGCCCCCGGCCTGCGAGAGGAGATCTCTCCTCAACGGCAGTGGCCATGGAGCGATATCTGCCAACTGCATCAGAACTGGGAACCATGTCTGGTTCTCCCAGAACGGTGCTACAAGCAGTACTGAGCATTTTGTTTTCCTGACCCGTTCCAACACCTGTGGCAGGAGGGAGACGGGGGGAAAAGCGTATAACGGGCAGCGCGGCCACCTTCGGGACAGCGCGCTGTCGGTCTTTGAAAAGAACGCGGGGCAGTGCGCGTTTTCGTGGGACGCGAAAAGGTCCACCTCCGCTCTGCCGAATCTCTCCCACAACAGCCGGACTGTTTGTGGGTGTAGAGACCATTCGCCCGGGGGAGCATTGTTCCTGGACAGTCTGTCTGGGCCCACATTCTGAAGCCCAGGTACATGCACTGCTCTCAGCGAGCGTAAGTTGTGCTGAGCCCATAATAGGAGGCGTTTCGCCAGCCTGTACAGGGATATGGATTTCAGACCGCCCTGGCGATTTATGTAGGACACCACAGCCATGTTGTCCGAACGGACTATGACGTGTTCGTCCTTGATGTGGGGACAAAAACGCGTCATTGCGTTGTGCACTGCCAGCATTTCTAGGCAGTTTATGTGTTGGAGCTTTTCTCGTTCCGACCACAGGCCGAAGAACGGTCTGCCCTCAAGCAGCGCTCCCCATCCCGAGGTGGATGCGTCTGTCGACACCATCCTCACTCTCGAGGAAGTCCCCAGGCTTACACCTGATCGGTACCAGTCGTCCGCCATCCAAGGCGCCAGGGCTGAAACACAGCTCTGATCGACCTTGAGGCGTAATCGACCGGTCGCCCACGCTCTGCGCGGTACCCGCGCTTTCAACCAGAACTGCAGCGGGCGCATGCGGAGCAAGCCCAGCCGGAGAACTGACGATGCTGAGGCCATGAGACCCAGCATCCTTTGAAACTTCCTGAGCGGGGTGAAAGCGGCGCGGCGGAAAGATCTCGCCGCGCGCTGAATGAGCAACACGCACTGTGGTGACAGCCGCGCTGTCATAGACTGTGAGTCCAGAACGACGCCCAGAAACAAAATCGTTTGACTGGGGTTCAATGAACTCTTTGTCCAGTTGACTGTGATACCAAGATTCTCGAGGTGATCGAGTAAAATGGTTCTGTGCTCCACGAGCTGTGATTGTGATTGAGCTAGGATCAACCAGTCGTCCAAATAGTTCAGCACTGTATACTGGTATGTTTGACCCTCGAAGGCGAATCTCAAGTATCGCCTGTGATGTGACGCTATCTGTATTTGAAAATACGCGTCCTTCAGATCTATCGACATGAACCAGTCTTCTCCGCGAACATGCGCGAGAATTTTGCTGGTTGTGAGCATTTTGAAACTGCGTTTCACTAATACTCTGTTCAGCCGTCTTAGATCCAGTATGGGTCTGATACCGCGGTCCTTTTTGGGGACTAGAAAGTATCTGCTGTATAGCCCCCCTTCGCTTAGAGCTGGGGGAACGCGCTCTATCGCCCCTTTGCTTATCAGTTTTGATATTTCGGCTCGAAGTAGGTGTGCTACTTCCAACGAAACTGTAGTTTCGACGCGCGCTATGAAGTGGGGAGGGCGTCGACAAAACTGTAGCGAGAAGCCTCTCTTTATAATGCCTAGCACCCAGTCCGAAACCCCTGGAAGCGCTGCCCATGCTTCTGCATGGCTGGCTAGGGGCTGGATACGGAGCGCGCTCTGTTCGCCGTGCGACAGAGGCGCTTCGGGGGATAAAAACATAGGCGTTATGCCTGTGGCGTTTGAGGCGGGGCGCGCGCTTAATACAGCGGGCGGAACGCTCGTCCTCGACCTTACTACAGTGCTTAGCTGAGTGAGGGAGGACTGAGAAAGTCTCATAGGACTCATGTGAGCGAGTAGATGTGGGCTGGGAGCGGGCACATTTACTGCTTTGGGCGCGGTGTCTGCCTGAGCAGAGCGCGCGCTCACAGGTCTCGTTTTTACAGAGAGCCTGTGATCTGTTAGACATAGTGTTCGTGGGCACTGGGAAGCGGGCACTCTCACTATGTTGGAAGCACAATCGACCTGAGTCGATTTTATGTGCGCGAGCCCTAAGTGTAGGGCTGTGCTTATGTGTAGTGATGGGCACTGAGGAGTGGGCATCGAGACTACATTTATAGCACCATCGGCCGTGGCCGGGCAGAATGCCTGCGCTCGACCCCGCTGCGGTGTTTAACCGAGCAAGGGAGGGCTGGGCGAGTCCCGTAGGACATATAATGGCCGTTAGTAAGTGTGGGCGCGGGAGAGCGGGCACAATTACTGCAATGAGTGCACTGTCTGCCTGAGCAGTGTGAATGCACACAGGTTTCGTCTTTACAGAAACCACAAGGCATGCAGAACATAGTGTTTGTGGGCACTAGGCAGTGGGCACGTTCACTATGTTGTGTGCGTGATCGACCCGAGTCGAATATATGAGCGCGGGCCCTGTGTGAAGGGCTGTGCTAATGTGTAGGGATGGGCACAAGCAGTGGGCATCTTCTGTACACATATAGCATCATCGGCCGTGGCCGGGACTTCGCTCATGGGCTGCAAAAACAAACACGTCTGCAGTTGCCTCTCGGGGAACAAACAGAGTGATTTGCATTCGGCGGCATAAATATTTTCTGCCGGCAGACCCGGGATTCGAACTCAGATCCCCCGCGCGAGAGCCTAATAATCTACCACTGGACCACAGTGAAGATACATAGACAAAGTCAGCGCGAGTATTATCCACACTGGCGTTTGCTTGCAGGCATGTACCACGTGCTCGTGGGCTGCGAAAACAAACACGTCTGCAGTTGCCTCTCGGGGAACAAACAGAGTGATTTGCATTCGGCGGCAAAATATTTTCTGCCGGCAGACCCGGGATTCGAACTCGGATCCCCCGCGCGAGAGTCTAATAATCTACCACTGGACCACAGTGAAGATACATAGACAAAGTCAGCGCGAGTATTATCCACGAGTACACACTGGCGTTTGCTTGCAGGCATGCGAGTAAGCACGACATGCAATACTAACATTTTCAGACGCCTGAAATATGCCAGAATGTGAGAAGGGTGGATATCGCCCGGTTTCAGCGGGGCTGAAAACACTCCATTCCCCTTTCGCCAGTGACGCACGGGAACCGCAGAAACGGCGTTCGGTTGCAGGCAAGCGGGTACTACGCGCTCGCTGGCTGCAAAATGCATCTCCGAAGTCGCCTTCAGGGGACTGACAGAGCGAAGCATTGGCGGCATAAAAATATATGCCGCTAAACCGGGATTTGAACTCCGGTCTCCCATGCGGAAAACCTATAATTCCACCACTGAGCCACAGGGGGATATAGGCTTTGAATGTGAGAAGAGTGGATATCGCCCAGTTTCAGCGGGGCTGAAAACACTCCATTCTCCTTTCGCCAGTGACGCACGGGAACCGTAGAAACGGTGTTCGGTTGCAGGCAAGCGGGTACTACGCGCTCGCTGGCTGCAAAATGCATCTCTGCAGTCGCCTTCAGGGGACTGACAGAGTGAAGCATTGGCGGCAAAGGCGGCGTCAACATGTATTCTTCGGCGTTTGCTGGCAGGCAAGCGTGCTATAACAGACTCACTTGCTGCAATAATATTTCCAGTCGCCGAACAGGGAACTGAGAAATATGAGAGAAAAGAGGTGAGACCGACCAACGGTGGGACTGAGAACACTCTTTTCTCCTTCGCCGGTGAATGACGCGCGCGGAGGCAGGGTAGCTTTTCTTGTAACGTAAAGAAAAACTAATCCCGCCGTCCGCTTCCAGGAAGGGCAGTCTCGGAAGGATGCCTGGCGAGTCCTCAGAGTCACCGTAGGCAATTGGCTCGGAGTGAGGGCGTTTCGCCGTCAGCGAGCGCGAGCGCTGCATGAGAAGGCATCTTGAAAAAGACGCAGCTCTTTTAGGGGTGAGTGTTGCAGCGAACACACACACACACACAGAAAACAGAGCAATATAGCAATAAAGGATATAGGCGTCGGAAAGCGCAGCAGGTACGGCTGTAGAAGGCGGCGTTGGCCAGCGGCTTCGAGGGCTCGTCCCGCTGAAGTGCTTGCTTCGAACGACGCTTGCTTCCGTGATCCAGCGATGCGTGCGCTTCGCTGAAGAGATTAAAATCAAGTGAATCAGCCTTCTCGAGCTCCTTTTATAGAGGTAAGCCACGCCCGTTTCGGCGGGAAGTGGCGAGGAGGGCGCGAAGCGCCCTCATTGGCCTGATGTCATCTCAGGCCTCGCTCGATAGGCTTAAGCAGTTGCCGCAGAGCAGCCAATGAGCGAGCAAGCCGTCTCGCCATAGCTGACTGCTGCTGCCGCAACGCGTTTTACATATGAAAATTAAAGGATAATTTTTTGCTTCAGTGTTTCGTGAAAAGAGACTTTTCCCGTAGCGTTTTGATAAAACGCAGTACGAGAGGACTCTCGTAAGAGAACTGTCTAGTGATCTATCAATCTAACTGTTTATCTATCTACCTAGACTGTATGGCTGTATTTAAACTGAAAACCTTCAAACTTCAAGCCTTTAAAACTACAACTTTTTGGTCAGGCTTTCTCAAGCCATCATAAAAATATGTCTTGAGGAATTATTTTTAATCTAGTTTATTTTATCACCAGAAAGAATCTCCTGAATAGTGTGTTGTCTGGAGCCGATCTCAGCGCTCAGAAAGCCCTGGTGATCATCACAGATGGAGAACCCTCTGATTTTGATGATGAAGATGTCCTCAGGAGGTGCGATGAGCAAAATATCCTCCGCATCGTCATTGGGGTGAGTTTCCTTAAAGCTCAAGCTTGACGTTTACATTGTATGTTCAGATAGTTTGTGGTGTGCAGTTTCATGTTCAGAGTCACTGTGAATCATCACTGTAACACTTTTATTTAATTTTATTTTATAAGCACATGCTCTTCTCTGCTGCTCTGCCATTGGAGAAAGCGTAATCACATTATCGATTTGATGTTATTGAATCAATTGAGTTTTACGACTGTCAGTCACTGTTTGTGGATAGAATAGAAATGAGTGAGTATAAAAATCCAGCCTAAACCAGCATGGATTCGAAGCTGGAGCTGGTGAAGCTGGAGCTGGTGAAGCTGGAGCTGGTGAAGCTGGCCTTGCAGGGTTGAGTGTGTTGAGGCCAGCTGTCAGTATGCAAGCATTGTTTTTGCTTGCATATTTCTATATTTAACACATTAATAATGTAAATGAAAAACAATATAAGCTTAAAACATATGAATTTACATAACTGAATTATATGATTATAACTTTGTATTTATTTATTTATAATTCTTTTTGCTCCATCTGCTGAAAGTATAACTGAAAATTATTGTTGAATTATTATTGAAAATTGTTTTAGTTATGATTACATTATTAATCGATGTCACTGGTAAAATGTTTCAAAGCATCAAAGGAATTGTTTCCTGTTTCAAAAGATCTGTACACAAATCAGTTAAAAGGAGCTGGTGTACAATGCAAAACAAAAACATTTATAGATATGAAAACCAAGAAAAATGCCTGATAAAAGCATAATCATAAGTAGTTTGTTCAATAACATGGGTTATGAGAAGAGCTCTATCAATTGGACAGTTAATAACAACTTGATAATGAAAGTTCAAAGCTGAAAGTTACTGTTTTTAAAGACTTTAATACTTATTTGGGAAGTCACATATGTCAAAATCCAGCAGTCAGTCACTGATTCCAAAACGTTCACATAATAAAAGGTGCAGTCAGGAGCATAACATATTGTAGACAATATTGATATCAGGCACTTTTGTACCAAATAAATAAAGCTGAACTGGTTTATAATAAGTGAATATGGTAATGCTGTTTTTGGAGTTGTTTAATCGTCCTCTGGTGAGATATTGGTTTTATTTGCAGTGGATTTCATCTAAGTCTGTGTGTTTCATCTAAGTCCGTCAGTAAGTCACACTAAGGATTTTACTGTGAACCAGTAAACATGTATTTTCTTTATTATATTATTTATTAAAATTAATTTGGAAAATTGTCTTGGTCTTTATATAAGTATGAACACACTCCAAGAATCGTGATTTGTAACACATACACACGTCTTGTTGTGGTCTTGCAGGCATTATACCAGCATATGCTGGTCCACCAGCACACCAGCATCTCATGCTGGTCCCAGTGAACAGCGATGCTGGGTATTTCAGCAGAGTAGTGCCGTTAACCAAATAAATCTGGTTGCTGACACAGCTGACGGCTGTAAGAAGCGCACAACAAATGAGTAGAGCAACAAAAAAGTCTTTAAGATTGAATCCACAGGGAATACACGGATAACGCTTCAACCCGAACAAGCCTCGAAACTTAGAGCTTAAATACATAGGGAGACATGATGATTGACAGGTGAATGAAATCAGTAACTAAGGGAACTATCTAGCACACACTACAGAAAATATCCAGCAATAACTCACTCCAAAATATTTTTATGGCAAACATTAAAATAGACAGTCTGTCAGTTCATTAAGCAATAAGCTTTCTCCATCCATTGAGTTAACCAGTCTCATGTCTCCTGCCAGTGTCCTGCTGTATTACGCTTTTAGTGTTCAGCCTTGGAGTCTCTTAAAAGAACCCTGCTTTTACAACATTGATCTGGCATGTTGGCTCTGACTCAACCATGAATGAAAAAACCCAAGACTCAATTTTTGTTGATGTCAACAGTTTCAACAGAGTAAAAGATGCAGTTTTCAATTTATTTTTCAGTTCATTTTTAAAAAACAAACATCCAAGTTAAAAAAAATATGTTTTACATATTGGGCTGTTTCAATTCATAAGTTATCAAAAGTGTTTTTGCACAGACAGACTTAATGACAGTTTTGTTTATCAGGTGGGAAAAGTTAGCTTAGTAAAACTCCATCAACTGGCTTCAGAACCAAAAATAAACAACACCTTCAGAATTCAAAACTACGATGGACTCATAGGACTTCTGGACAACCTGCAAAACAAGATCTACAACACTGAAGGTAAAATGCAAACGTAATTAAAAAATGGACATTAAAAAAAGCAGCTAATGAATTTAAGAGTTAATTTCTGTGGTTTCAGGGTCAAAGGACGCCCACAGCAAAGACAGACAGAAAGAGACAGACAGAGGGAGTGACACTGAAAGTGGATTCAGTGTCCTCTACCACAAGGTAAGAAATATGTCATATGTGTACTACGTATATAAAGTATATTTCGCTTTTTTTATGATTTCTATTGAGAAAGGGTTTCCTAAATCATATATCATCATTGGGTCGCCACGTGATGTTAATTATGAGTCCTGAAGTAAAACTAGTTCGGAGAGACCAGTTTGCTTTATTTGCTGCTAAATGCCACAATCAAAACTCTGATTCGATGCCAATAACCTCGCAGACGTCGTAACATCCAGAGGCTGATTGTCACTGTATCAACCAGTGCTGCGTGAAAACAGCTGGACAGATACAAACCTTCGCACACAAACCCCTGGAAACTGCGAAAAGCAGCTCAGATCGGAAGAGCTGTTTTTATAAATCTCTTGTGATTATTGTATGTAATGCTGGGTATACCTACACTACAAGACATTCAGGGCGATTTTGGACCTATTTCTCCCCTTCCGACAATCCTTGGTAAAGTCACGATTATCTTGATGGTTCAATAGATTATTTTATCAGATTTTCCTGTGGTGTAAGAAGTGTTAAGACTGACTGAATCTGTAAATAAATGGCTTTTTAAATCCTGTCTGCTACTCAATACTAAAAAAACAGTTTGTATGATGTTCACTAAACATTTCCCGCGACATAAAACAATCTGGTGTATTTTTAAGAGGAGAAGAATTAGAAATCGTCTCGGAATTTAAGTACTTTGGTGTGACCCTTGATTCCACATTAAGTTTTAAAAAACATGTAAAAAGAATATCGAGTACAGTAAAATTAAATCTACGAAATTTTAAACAAATCCGTCAATTTATACCATTTGAGGCTGCCAAAGGTTTTTTACATTCTATGATTTTATCACATATTGAATATTGTTGTACAAGTTGGACATTGACTGGTATGAACACACTCAAATCAATAGAATCACTCTATAAAAATGCCTTAAAAGTCTTTGATAAAAAAACAATGTCCTTCCATATTTGTAATATTTTACAAAAACATAATCTATTAAGTCTAGAGAATTTTAAACATTTTAAATATGCCTGTTTTGTTTACAAAGTGTTAAATGGATTAGCCCCATCTCCCATGTCGGACTTCTTTAAATCAAAGACTCACAGTGGTGCCAGGACACGGGCTTCCACTAGAGGTGACTGTGAGGTGCCTTCAGGGCCGGTTCTAGACATTTGGAGGCCCTAGGCAAAATTCATGTTGGAGGCCCCCCACCTCCGATAAAATACACTTCAAGCAAATCTAATTCCTAACCTTTTTATTTATACAACATTTAATTTAAATGTTTTTGCGGGTTGAGCTTGGTAGCCTACCTCTAGGGGGGTCCGGGGGCATGCTCCCCTGGAAGAAAATTTTGTACATTTTAAAGATAAATTCATTAATCTGGTGCACTTTGAGTCCCCCGAATCTGCTGTTAAAAATAAATAATCCACCCGCCAACCTCCCGAACCTATATGATATTCTCTGATTTAGATATCTGCATCTGATCATGACATTTCAATTATTAAAATTCTCAGTGTTAAGCATGGTAATAGGCTATGGTAAACATATCACACTGAAGTAGGCTGATTTAAAAAATTTTTTTTAAAATAAGTTATTTTGTCAATTACATTTCTAGCCTATACAGAGGCTTTACTCCCTTCAAACTATTTACTATTTTACATAATAGTAAAAAACACATTACTATTTTTAATGTTTTTGAAAGAAGTCTCTTGCTCATCAAGCCTGAATATATTTGATCAAAAATACATAAAAATAATAAAGTGAAATATTATTAAAATTTAAAATAATGGTTTTCTATTTTACTATACTTTAAAATATATTTCTGTGATGTCACGTGATCCTTCAGAAAACTTTATAATATTCTGATTTATAATCAAATGTTAGAAATGGCGCTTAATATTTATTTTATAACCTGTGATACTTTTTTTCAGGATTTTTTGATCATTAAAAAGTTTTTAAAAAAAGTCTTCACTATAACTTTTTTATATAGGCCTAGGCTATTTAACACCCTTGCTGAATATTCCTGTTTTTTTTTTCTGTATTTTTTATCAAATAAATGCAGGCTTGTAGAGCATAAGAAACTTTTCAATTTCCAGGGTCCAGGGTATGGGTCCATACTTTTTACCGGTACTGTATGTATATTAATCAAACTTTATCTAAGGTAATCTCTTTTTTGTTTAATGAAGATGGTATTGTTGTTGTTGTTATTTTTATGTTTTAATCAATTTATTCACATTTCCAGAATACCACTTCAGTAGATGAACATAAGTGCTTTTATCATTTTTTTCATAGCTGTGGTATGGATTTCCCCTCCCATTTAATCAATATTGACTGCAGATATTGTCATATTATTAATATCAGTTGTATGATATTATGTATTGCATTGTTACCTTAAATATGCTATACACAAATCAAGTGGAAGAGAAAGACACGATCGCTATACTGAGCAGAATTTTTTTTTTCTAAACTAACTGATATTATTGGTAAGTAGCCTAGTTTATGATGTCAGGGTAGCCTATAATCTAATCATCAGCAGAATTTAGAAGATAGACCGACCCATAGATATGAGATCCATTATTTGAAACATTTAAAGATGTTGTAGTGTTGTAGTTTTTTAGTCTGCTCCCGACGCGATATTATTCATTGTACGCGCAAATTCAAAGCGTCGCGTCTGGGCACGTTAATGACGCTCGCGCTCTTTTAAACTCGTAGTAATAAAGCGGTGAATGATTTTTCCAGAAATGACGCTGATCTACAGGACAAGTTTATATTTAGAATATACAATCACTCCAAAATAGATGACGACAACTCACACACCTGCATTACGAGCTGTGCTTCTTGCCCATTTAGGCTTTTGCTTGCTTCTTGCTCGTTACACAAACTTTCAGAAGCCGGCACCCGCTTTGAAACGGAAACATTAATTGGTTTAACTGCAGATGAGTGACAATTCAACAATTTAATGAACAATGAGGCTATAGTATTTCTGCCCGTCTTGACTGGTGG
This sequence comes from Scardinius erythrophthalmus, assembly GCF_964197995.2. Classification (NCBI taxonomy): domain Eukaryota; kingdom Metazoa; phylum Chordata; class Actinopteri; order Cypriniformes; family Leuciscidae; genus Scardinius; species Scardinius erythrophthalmus. The sequence goes on along the minus strand of NC_138223.1, from coordinate 61,061,564 downwards.
ACTATAAAACCTATATAGGGGGATGTTACGGTTATGGAGGCCCCTCCTCAAAGCCCGAGGCCCTAGGCAATCGCCTGCTCTGCCTATAGCTAGCGCCGGCCCTGGGTGCCTTTCAGAAGAACAGCCTTTGGGCAAAATGCTCTGTCTGTGAAGGCTTGTAAGTTATGGAACAGTATCCCCATCACTGTCAGGGAATGTTCCACATTTCCTATATTTAAAACCAAACTCAAAGTGTGGCTTAAAGCAAACCAGTCTTGTGACCATTAAGTGACTTTTATTTTACTTTGCTTGTACTTATTCATTTTTGTCATTTTGTATGTTATAAGTTCTGTATTTCTGTAATTTGCCAAGGGACTACGGATGTAAATTTGCCCTGTGGCTATAATCTGGCATGTTTACGTCTGTTTTTGTTGTTTCAATGCAGATGTTCATTAATGTGCATTGTCCCTATCAAATAAATAAATAAATAAAAAATAAATCTGCTCGGATGAACATCGGAGCCGCCCCGATCGCGAATCGGGAATGAAATTAATAAATCAGAAATCCTGTTGTGTGGGGAGATCCCCAAAGGACAAACGTTGGACACTACTTGAGATTATCATGTGAAACTAAACAATACCCAAACAGAAAGCGAACTGATGGAAGACTCACCTCCAGCTTGTGCTGTAACATATAATTTCCATGTTCACACCATCTCCATGACTTTATCTAAACATTTTTCTTTCCCCCCCAGAAATTTTCTGTAAAAAGCAGTCCATACACTGTAAGCGCCATTTATTCTTGCCGGTTGTCCGCCATGTTTGTTTACTCTGAAGTCACGTTTGATGGGAAAGATTGTGCAAGATTTCCCGTGTTCACAGACAGGACTCTGTTGTTTGTGCATAGAATCTGTTAGTGTGTGGTGTGCTTTCCTGGTCACATCGAGACACTCCACACACTAGAGGAACAAAACGCTTAAATCTAAGATTTCTTATCGTCATGTTTATGATCTCTCACATTTTTAAAATCTCATAAGATTGAAAAAATCCTTTAGTGTTGCCGCAGCTTAAGCGGAGACTGCTGCGTTTGTTTCAGGACTCTGTGATTGTGGGTTCGGTTGGATCTAATGACTGGCGTGGATCTCTGTATGAAGTGACGGGATCAGGATCTGGATTTAACGAGACCGAGATTAAGGATCCATCTGTCAGTAAAGACTCGTACATGGGTGTGTTGAAGCTGTTGGTCCTTCCTTGTCTGATGTGAAGTGTCTGTGCATGTTTTAATGATGCTGATGATGTTCAGGTTACTCTTCTGTTCTGGGAATGAGAGGCGGCGTCTCTCTTCTGTTCTCTGGGGCGCCGCGGGCCGAACACAGGGGTCTGGTGACCCTCTTCACCAAGAATGAAAGCACATGGACAGTGACGAGGAACATCACCGGAGAACAAGTTAGTGAAGAAGAACCCTCTGACACGATATTAACACTCTCCATCAGCAAGTGCAGGGCTTCCCAAATCCTACGGAAGAAGCAACCACTTAGAAACACTCTTGCAAAACCACTGAAACCATCTCGAAAACCTCACCGGCCACCTACCAACCACTCAGTGCCTGCCTAGCAACTGCCAAGCAACCACATAGAAACATCCTTACAAAGCTCTAGGAACTCCCTAGAAACCACTTATAAACACCCTACAAGTTACCCAGAACATCCTAGCAACCCCCTAATGACTCCCTAAGCAACCACCTAGCTACCATGTACTGTAGCAACTGTAATATTTTAACTCTATTAAAGTTAACTAATTAAAGGCTTTTTTAATAAAAACAATTATTTCTAGAATTTCATAAGTTTTAATTATCAGTAATAAAAAGCAGTTCACTTACATTAATGGCTCTACATCAGCATATAAAACAAAGAAAAGAGTCAAATAATTTCTGCAGAGAACGCTTCAGTTTCTAGTGTTCAACATGAAGGCAGTAAGTTGTGGGACTGAGTTTGTGAAGTGTTAGTGGAACATGTTGTTTTAATAATGTTCTGTGAACATCAGGCTATAAAGATCATATGCTAGAATGCAATTATATTCATTTTGATTCATTTCTGGCATCAGATTGGCTCGTATTTTGGCGCGTCTCTGAGTCTGTTGGATGTGGACTCGGATGGAGAGTCAGATTTCCTTCTGGTCGGAGCTCCGTTATTTCACCAGTCTCGGCCGAGGGCAGAAGGGAGGCTGTACGTCTACGCTTTATCAGAGCAGGTATGGACAGATTCACAATATTCAGATATATTCAATAGTGATAGTTTCCCCTGATTGTACTGGGAAAATATTCAACAACAGCGCAATCTACTTGTAAAATTTGTAAAACAGCCACAAAGTCCTAAAATATAATGCTTAGTTTATTAACTATGGTATGCCTGAGGCTGTATTGTGCCAGTGCATATGTGTATCTTTCTCTCTCTCCCAAAGTTTTTTCTGCTTTCTCTTCCTTTGGTTCTCTCTCCTGTCCTGTTTCTCACAGGTCGCTCCACCTTAACTGGACGTTCCGCCAGCGCGCTGGTTGGTGATGGGGAGCGTAGGCATCTTTTAAAGGGCACCTATTATGCAAAATTCATTTTTACATGGTGTTTGAGCATAAATGTGTGTTGGCAGTGTGTGTACACAACCACCCTATAATGATTTTTTAAATCCCCATGAACCATAAGCGCTGTCTCAGAACAAGCTGTTCGCAGATTCTGGGCAAAGTCACTTTACAGGCCCCTCCCATGACTGTTGACGGACGCTGCCGTATTAGCATAGACCCGGCCTGAGTGAGCTAAACACAGTCTGCCATTGTTTCCACGCCAGAGTAGCTGTAGACAAGAACGTCTTCTAAGCGATTGAGGTGTTTTGTTGTTGGATGTAAGAATGAACATAGCAGCATAGATTTGTAAAGGTTGAGCGAGCTACTGGTAACGTTTTAATTTTCTCCCCCTCATTGTTATTTCTTCTAGTGGCATGTTTTGGCCACTTATGTACATTGAGAAATGAATCACGTCTGCATTACGAAAGGGGTAGGGGCAAGGTGGCATTTATTTTTTACCTAGTTTTTCCTCCTGTTTATGTTTAGTTAAGGAGTTAGGGAAGTCTTTGTATTTTCTTTTATCTTTTGTTCTTGGTAGGACATTTTTTTCTTTTTCTAACAAATATAATTACTAAATGAATAAGCTATTGCCATTGTAATAGGTTCCCGGGGACGGACTATCGCATTAAAGTCATGGAAATACATTGTTTTGGCGCTGGTCCTCTGCAGACGAATAAAGATTATGTCCTCTTTCTCTCTCTGTAGAGTTTTCAGAAGACACTGACCGAGTCAAACACCGGCAGATTTGCTGCATCTCTGGCTTCACTAAAGGACCTGAATGGGGACGGCCTGTCAGATGTGGCAGTCGGGGCGCCGCTTGAGAACGAAGGGGAGGGAGTCGTCTACATCTACCTGGGCGACAGGACACATGGAATAAACACCGAACACGCTCCTCAGGTGAGAGTCTGCTTTAGTTCCCTCAATCCCAAACACTGCGTTTGTGCCCAGTTTAACCCAGAATCCCAGATGAGCCCAGTGTTCTCAGATTAACAGACAGACATGGCAGGATAAACGTGCACAATGATGAACCTCTTTAGCACAGTAGATCTGTGTGTGTGTGTGTGTGTGTGTGTGTGTGTGTGTGTGTGTGTGTGTGTGTGTGTTTTAGCGGATCCCAGCGCGCTCGGTTCTGCCCGGTCTGCAGCAGTTTGGAGTGTCTCTGTCCGGTCAGATGGACATGAGCGATGATAATCTGACAGATGTCGCGATTGGAGCTAAAGGAGGGATTGTGCTGCTCAAGTAGGACATTTCACAACACATTCACAAAATAATGGAAAGATTCTCTGACAGTCTAAACACGAGGTCTCAGTTATGACTTCTGGCTCTGCTTGAGTACAGTCATTTCAGTGGCCAGTTTGTAATTGAACCTTTAGTTTGGAGAATTAATGCAATGATTTGAAGAAACTAACTATCAGTTTGAGTTGGTCAAGTTGTTGTAGGCCCAGTTAGTCTCACTGTATCATTAGCTATTTACTCTTTTCTCTCTCTTCTCAGGGCTCGGCCTGTGATGTCTGTATCTGCGCAGCTCAGTTTCAGTCCCAATGAAATCAGTCCGAACATCTTTGAATGCCCGAGTGACAAAGCGTTTAATGCGTTTAATCTCACTTCGTGTTTCACAGTGAAGGAGCAGACCAGTAGCAGTGGTAATGTCAAATACATCTCAGAGTCTCTGTCACATGAAGAGCATGGCCTCCGTATGTCTTACCCTCTCATCTCTCTCAGGATCTCTCAAGAAGAACCTGAATGTTTCTCTGAACCTGAATGTGGATGTGATGAGAAGAATCAATCGAGGATTCTTCCATCAGAGTGATCCGTCATCCAGGACTCTGCAGAAGTTCGTCCTGCTGGATTCTGGGATCTCCTGTTCCAGATTCCCCATCTTCATGCCGGTACGCTTCATCTATCACAGCTTCAGCCAATCCCAGCAGCTTCAGTTTAACAGCAAATGTTGTGTTTGTTTTAGATCTGCATTAGAGACACCGTGTCTCCGCTAAAGATACAAATCAATTTCTCACAAACCGAGATGCTTTCTGGAAACTCCATGGCTATCCTTGACATCCACAGCAGGACAGAGGAGTATGTCGAGGTGAGCTGGACTTCTGATATCACAATTTATACTTGAACCCTCTGGGCCCTGGAGGTGTTCTGACATGCCCTGACATTTGTGCTTATTTCTGTTACTTGTGACATTTTCATGGCTAAAGTCTAATTACACTGTATTCAGCACAAACTCTGCTACAATATTTGAGCAGCATGTATGTAAAGGTTTGTGCTGAATACAGTGTAATCAGACTTTAGCCATGAAAATGTCAGTAAGATGTCAGTAGCCAGTAAGATGACATTACTGTGTGATTTGTGTGTGTGTGTGTGTGTGTGTGTGGGGGGGGGGGGGTACAGGTTGCAGGTTGCCTATAACTAGGCAAGGCAGGCAAGTTTATAGCACATTTCATACACAATGGCAATTCAAAGTGCTTTACATAGAAGAAATTAAAATAATAAAAAGAGATAAGAATAATTAAAACAGTTTAGAAAAATAAAATAAAATACAGTACAGTTCAAACAGTCGGACGAACATTGGCACAGTGCTCATTCAGTAAATGCATAGCTAAACAGAAGTGTTTTGAGTCTGGATTTGAATGTGACTACTGTAGGAGCACGTCTGATCTCCTCTGGAAGCTGGTTCCAGTTGCGGCTGGCATAATAGCTAAAAGCGGACTCGCCATGCTTAGAGTGAACCCTTGGTATTTCTAGCTGATATGATCCTAGTGATCTGAGTGATCTGTTGGGTTTATATTCAGTGAGCATATCTGCAATGTATTGAGGTCCTAGGCCATTGAATGATTTATATACCAGTAATAATACTTTAAAATCAATCCTAAATGTAACTGGGAGCCAGTGTAAAGACCTGAGGACTGGTGTGATGTGTTCATATTGTCTGGTTCTGCTCAGAATCCTGGCGGCAGCGTTCTGTATGAGCTGCAACTGTCTTATGGTCTTTTTGGGAAGGCCAGTGAGGAGTCCATTACAATAATCCACCCTGCTGGTGATGAAAGCATGCACAAGTTTCTCTAAGTCTTGTCTGGAAACAAAGCATCTAATTCTTGCAATATTTTTCAGATGATAGTATGCTGATTTAGTTATTGCTTTGACATGACTACTGAAACTAAGGTCTGACTCTAGTGTCACACCAAGATTCCTGACTTGATGTTTAGTTGTTTGACCCCTAGAGTGAAGGTATGCGTTCACCTTGAGAACTTCATCTTTGTTTCCAAACGCAATGACTTCAGTTTTGTCTTTGTTTAACTGAAGAAAGTTTTGACACATCCAACTGTTTACTTCATCAATGCATTGGCACAGGGAGTCAATGGGGCTGTAATCGTTAGGCGATAGGGCTAAGTAGAGCTGTGTGTCGTCTGCATAGCTGTGGTAAGCAATTTGGTTCTTTCTCATTATTTGGCTCATTGGGAGCATATACAGGTTGAACAGGAGTGGCGCAAGAATTGAGCCTTGAGGTACTCCGCATGTCATGGATGTCCACTCAGACTTATGGTCTCCTATACTCACATAGTAACCTCTCCCATCTAAGTATGACCTGAACCATTTTAGGACTATCCCAGAAAGCCCCACCCAGTTTTCCAGCCTGTCAAGAAGTATGTTATGATCGACAGTGTCAAATGCAGCACTGAGGTCGAGTAGTACCAGCACTGATACTTTTGCCTGAATCACTATTTAAGCGAATATCGTTTATTATCTTTATGAGCGCTGTCTCTGTGCTGTGGTGCGGTCGGAAACCAGTTTGAAAATTTTCAAAGTATCCATTCGAGCATAAGAATTTGTTCAGCTGATTGAAGACAAATTTTTCAATGATCTTGCCTATGAAAGGAAGATTTGAGATCGGTCTATAGTTGCTTAATATGGTCTTATCCAGATTGCTCTTTTTCAGGAGGGGCTTGACAACTGCAGTTTTCAGGGAGTTTGGAAAACTCCCAGAGAGAAGTGAGGCATTTACCACTTCTAGAAGATCTGCTTCTAAACTGTTTAACACACTTTTGAAAAAAGATTGATGGTTGATGGTTGATGTTTTAAGGTGCTGTACGGTTTCTTCCAAAATTTTGCCATCAATTTCTTTGAAGTCAGACATAATAACTACTTTCTCAGGCGGTTTGATCTGTCTGACCCCAGGGCAACTCAAGGATGTGCTGATCACCTTTCTGATATTATTGATTTTCTCAGAGAAGAAATAAGCAAACTCACAGCACTTGTTGTCTGAGAGCATTTCACTGGGAATCTGGCTTGGGGGGTTTGTCAGTCTCTCTACAGTAGCAAAAAGAGAGTGTGTGTTGTTTAAATTACTGTTTATAATATTTGAGAAGAAAGTCTGTCTAGCTTTGCCTAGTTCCATATTGAAAGCATGAAGGCTGACTTTGTAGATGTTATAATGGACTACAAGTTTTGTCTTCCGCCACATGCGCTCTGCTTTTCTGCATTGTCTTTTCATAATTTGCACTGTTGTTGAGTTTCTCCAAGGTGATTTTTGTCTGCCACTCTTCTTCCTGACTTTAACAGGAGCAATATCATCAATTACACTTTTAATTTCTGAGTTAAAAGAATCAAGGAGAAAATCAACAGAGTCCGCAGATATGCTTGGTGTTAAGGATATAGCCTTCATAAATAGTACATTAGTGTTCTCATTTAAGCATCTCTTCTTGACAGACACAGATCTAGCTTCAGTGGCAGGAGAGATCAATATATCAAAGAAAATACAGAAATGATCAGACAGTGCTACATCCTTAATAACAATCGATGAAATGTTTAGACCCTTACTGATAAGTAAATCTAGAGTGTGTCCACGATTGTGTGTGGGTCCATGTACATGCTGAGTCAGATCAAAAGTTTTTTAAACAGTTTTGATTTCTTTTGCCATATTGTTTTCTGCACTATCTATGTGAATGTTAAAATCCCCAGCAATGGCAAAACAGTCAAACTCTGAGGTAATTGTTGATAACAGTTCTGTAAAGTCCTCAGCAAAGGCTGGAGAGTATTTTGGAGGCCTGTAAATAATGATAAGTAAAATGCGTGGAGCACCTTTTAACACAATACCCAGATATTCGAAAGACGGGTAATTCCCAAATGATATTTGCTTACATTGATAGATATCTTTAAAAAGAGCAGCTAGACCCCCACCTCTCTTAACAGCTCTGCAGACACTCATAAAAGTAAAGTTAGGAGGGGATGTTTCATTGAGGGCTGTTGCACTGCAGCTGTCTTATCTTGTAATAGAACAGCAATAGAGAAAGACTCAGGCACACTGGGTTCCCGCTTGTTCTGTAAACATTTGAGAAAGTTACTGTTATCATAGCAGGGACCCAACACATATCACTGAGAGCTGGTATCAGTTGTTTTTGGTTCACCTCGAGCAGATGGAGGAGGGTGTGGGCCCTGGCGTTGTGGCAGAGGCCGAAGAGCTCTCACAGGAGGGGGAGGGCGAGCTGGGCCCGCAGGCTTTAGTGCGGGTGGTAGCGGTGCCTGCCGTTTTTTGGTTGGTATCTGGGGGCTTGCAGCAAAAGAGTGGGATAGTTTGGTTCCAGCATACACCAGTTCTTCCATTTTCTGTGAGAAGCACAGAAGTGGCGATGCTGGAGAGAGGGAAAAAGTGTCTGGTGAAAGGGGCTGTTGCTCTGGTGTTATAGGAGGTTGTGATATGCTGTCCTGGCTTCCCTGGCTGTTTTCCAGGAAGTCGTCCTTGGGTGCTGAATCTTCAAGCAGTTCTGATATGTCTGTCTGTGGGCAGGGCTCAGCTGAGATTGTGTCCGTGAGCAGAGGTTGTTGTGGCGGAGTGGTGTTATCATTGTCCTTGTGTGATATGTCAACCGCATGTCCATTTTGCTGCTGAAGTGAAGTCCCGTGGTCATTCATACTGTGTCCATGTGTGTGTGTGCCGTTCAGATTGAGTGGATTGGCACACACTGCAGAAGGATGATTGAGGGAGAAGTAGATATTGTCCTTTAGCACTCTTGAACCAAGTTTGTTTGGGTGATGGCCATCCTGATGAAACAGTTGTCTCTGACTCCAGAAAAGATTGTTGAAGTCCAGAATTTGTCAATGAAGTTCACTCCTTTTATATTGCAGGTTTTTTGCAGCCATGTATTAAGCCTAAGCAACCGTGAAAACCTGTTTGTTCCTCTTGCTGGGAGTGGTCCACTGATGAATGTTTGAACTTTCTGTCTAAGTGTTTCAAAACGTTCATTGAAATCCTTCTTAAGGAGTTCTGACTGCTCTTTATGAATATCATTCTTCCCCACATGTATGATGAGTCGATTTGCAGTCTTATGTTTCATCAGAATGTTCTGAAGTTCCCTGTTTACATCAGAAGTTGTTGCTTGTGGAAGGCAGCACGTTAATCCCTGCTGCTAATGTTTCTGATTATGGAGTCCCCCACTATCAGAGTCCTGGGCTCGGCTGCGCTCTAAACTGAGTGCCGCTGTCTGCTCGACCTTGAGCGCCAGTTAGCATCAGTGTTAGCTACTGGCCCATTCAGTCTGTGTTCGATCACATTCATCACGTTTGGGGATTCCTCATTTACATTCCTTAGTACTTCAAATCTGTTCTCAAGATGTATAGGCAGTGGTAGTAGACCAGTGTTTGGAATCCTTGTCAGAGCTGTATCTGGGGTAGAGGATGCTATTGCCATAATATGTGAAGCTCGTGACAATCTGATGTCTCGAGTGACTTTGGGTCTCGCTCCCTGTTTGTGCCATCGATTAGTAAATCATCGAGTACTAGTTTCATGGGACTCACCGGTATGCTGAGGGTGTCCATGACGAAGCTCTGTTGTGTGCTCCGTCTGGTTTGGTGGTCTCGTAAGTAACTTTGTTTCCAGAACTGCAATCCTTTGTAAAAGTTTGTGGCAGTTAGTGCAGCAAGTAGATTCCAGAAGAGGCATTTTCTCTTATCCTTGAGGCAGTTGTGTTTTCCTTTCCCGGAATGTAAGCTGGTCGGGTAAAAGAATTCTGCGTTTTTGTAGTAATCCAAACTTTGTCGTATGAGGACTGTGCTGATTTGCTGAAGTAAAATTAGGTAATAAAAGGAAATAAAATATAAAAATATAGGAGATAAAATGTAAAAGCGATAGAGCAAAGCACGGAGCAGTAAGCAGAGCGTCCGAACAGTAGCTGAGCAGGAAGTTAAAAAAAAGTATAACTATAAATCATTGAAAAGGAAAACTTCAAGGGTTAGTTCACCCAAAAATGAAAATTCTGTCAGTAATTACTCTACCTCATCAGGGCTCGAAATTAACTTTAATTTTAACTTTAAAATTAACTTTAACCTTAACATCTGGAGGACACTCGAAGTGCTGTGGGGATCATGTTCTTTGATTTCTCCAGCGCTTTCAACACAATACAGCCGTCACATTTGAGGACTAATAGTTACTACTGAATAGTTTTCTACTGTTTGGGGTTTATTCAATAAAAGCAAAAAATAACTCCACTGTTCACTGCCTTTAATGATATAAGATGCTTCAGCTTTACTGTATAAAGTTTCTGCAACATTCAAAAGCTCTATGAAAGTTTCTGTTTTGTATGTGACTAGGTGCCGTTTCAAAGGAACTGTAATTCAAACAACCGCTGTGTGGCCGATCTGAAGCTGAACTTCAGTTTTACGTGAGTAACTTTAATGTTAAATGTCTGTAAATGCTTCTGAATATTTCCATTCTTCTTGATTTGAAATAAACATGAGAATGTGATGAAGGTTCTGCGTTTGGTTTGTTCTTCAGGAACGACACATTAGTGGTGGTGAATCAAGCTCATTTCACTGTCCTCGTATCGCTGGCCAACCCAGGCGACGACTCCTTCAACACCATCATAGTGCTGCACTACCCAGAAGGCCTCTCGCTCTCAAAATTTGACACCGTTAAGGTACCGCTGTCCACACATCAAACTAAGCACTCTTAATGTAAAAACATATAAACATCCTTAAAACAAGATCAATTTACTTGTGAAGAAACAATGATATATTAAAAATTTGAATGTTAGGAAGTAAAATAAAACAAATTTATTTTTATTTTGATTAATTATAAAGTTAATTATAATTTTTTTTATTACAAAGACAGACTTTGAATGTTTTTGTTTTGTTTTTTACTTTAACCCTTAATCGGTCCTCAAGTAGGGTTTACGTTTAAGTCCCCTGGGGTTCAATATAGTTTTTGTGGATATTTGGTAGTTTCTTATCTATTTACTGCACAATTACTTAACTACGCCATAAATTGGCTCATTCATTTTTTTTTTTTTAAATGAAAAAAATCACTTAAATTATGATCTTAATTAAATCTAAATTGTTTTTGGACATTGCTCTATGTGTTAGGGATAGAATACTGCCACCTGAAGGTTTGTGGAAAAACTTTAGGAATTATAGTTAAAGAAAGAAAGAAAGTGCAATGACCACATATATCCAATAGAGGTCCATAGGGACTCTTTTCATTTTCACTTCATTTTTCTTGATGCTTCAACATCTCCTCACAACTTTGTGATATAAAATTGGTATCATTTTAAAGCTTTTAATACATCCTGTCACTTTGATCAACTTTTAACGACTGCTGAGTAGTCCCTCTAAAACGGAGTATACCGCCTGCAGGCGCCATCTAGCTGATACCTGTCCTAACTGGGTTACATGTGCATCAGATACCTGTGTGTGTTTACAGGGGTTTCACGCGAGATACCTGTCCTAACTGAGTTACATGTGCATCAGATACCTGTGTGTTTTACAGGGGTTTCACGTGAGATACCTGTCCTAACTGAGTTACATGTGCATCAGAAACCTGACAATTTGGGTCAAAGAAATGACAAATGCCAATGGCGGAACACAAACAGAAGCAAGTCAAGTCAAGTCATCTTCATTTATATAGCGCTTTTAACAATGTAGATTGTTTCAAAGCAGCTTTACAGAGATAAACGTATAATTTAAGGTAACAGAGATTGTTTTGGCTTTATAGCGGTTCTTTAATAAAGTTATTTTCCAGCTAAAGTTAGTTTTGATTGATTTGCTTCCGTCGCAATGATCATTTGTTATTAAATTAGGGGCCGCTAAGACAACACCATTCTCTCTACACAGACTTTAAACGCGAACCTCACTGTAAAAAGTGAATAGTTGGATCAACTTAAATTACTTCAATTGGTAACACCTAAAGAAATTAAGTTTTCTCAACTTAAATTATCACGTTTTATCGTGAAAAACGTGATAATTTAAGTTGAGAAAACGTAATTTCTTTAGGTGTTACCAATTGAAGTAATTTTTTTAAGTTGATCAACTATTCACTTTTTACAGTGCTGTGAAAATAGCTGATGGCGTTCACATGCGCATTAAGAATTGGTTCTATAGTTATGTGCGTTTGAATATATGTGCACAGGTTTGTAATTCCCTACAAACCAAGCCTAAACAAAGTACTGGTCTTTCCTTATAAATTTTGATACAGAATTTTATTTTATTTTGTCACTTCGGGTAGGAACGCGAAACGAAATTTCCCGACAACGCTTTATCTGTCGAGTGGTAAAGGGATCCTCCATAGGGAGAGACTAGTTGGCACTTCAGCACTGCGTTGCGTAATGTAAAAAACATTATACAGCTCATGAAACATTCACAGATCGTTGAAAATGGCACATCATTTTATACAGCATATTATTACAATTAAAATGAGCCCAAAATGAACAATCTATTGTGTTGATGACAAGATACTCCTCTTGGAGGAACAATTTTAAAAATGCCCATGAGGGGGCGTCAAGGACTCAACAAAAATGCTATCTTGGTTCCAGATGCTGTAACTTTTGTTAACTTTATACAATCACCTCAAGATTTGATCCAGATGCAGGTCACATGTAGAGGGACTTCACCAAAAAATAAATTTACTCCTACCTTATTTCCGTCCTGAGTTATTCCATGTCAAATAAGAAAGATATGCATTATCATTATAAAAATTATATATATTTTTTGTCTTTTATCAGCAGCTTCTCGGCAGGAGAATGTCCAAATGTAATCTAATTTATATTATAAAAAATTTGAAAAGTGTTCTTTCAAACGATACCTACCTTTTGACTCTCCTTGTTATAGTTTTGGAGTAATGAGTATTTAGTATTGTGTGTGTCACTCAGACAAAACAACTCTAAAAATGCCTTCAGGGCTTAAGGGGTTAATACAAAAAGGACACACAGGAACGTTCAAAAGGAGTTCCTGAGACATGGATACAAATTACAAAAGCTTTATTTCACAATAATCAAGCATGAATCTTAAAAGATAATTAAAAGACGGTAGGACTGGGGCAAGAACATGCAAACATTGAAAACACTAGAAAACATGAAAAAGGAGAGTGAGGATTACCTATGGCAGGTAAACAAGTTTAATGAGCACAAGGCTCTTATTATCACCAGGTGCACAGATCTCACTACACCACACACACGTGCACACAAGATCAAGCATGAACACACTCCGTGACAGTCCCACCACCACTACAACTAGCAGACTGCCCTGAAGCCTCGGCTCCTGCAACAAGAGACACAGTTAACAAAGGTAGTCTCCAAACAACAAAAACAAATAATGACAAATTATACTAATGCGTTCTGCTTAAAGAAAAATATATATATAACAGACCAAAGCAAATGAATAGTGTAAAGCCTATCAATTAAAGCCTATCAATGGTGCACATTAAGATTTTCCAACCCAGTTGTCTTTTCAATTCGATTTATTGACAACTCAGAAAAACACCAAAACAATCACATGAAAAGGCTTAGATGGTAGCAAGTTGATAGCAAGTTCATAAAACGGGTTTATAAAACGGATAGCTCCGGTCGTTGATTCTGATTGGTTGGGCCACGTTTGAAGCCGTTGTAAATTACTCCACCAACACACACCTGTGACCGCATTACATTAGTGTTACTCCACAAACACACACCTGTGACCGCATTACATTAGTGTTACTCCACAAACACACACCTGTGACCGCATTACATTAGTGTTACTCCACAAACACACACCTGTGACCGCATTACATTAGTGTTACTCCACAAACACACACCTGTGACCGCATTACATTAGTGTTACTCCACAAACACACACCTGTGACCGCATTACATTAGTGTTACTCCACAAACACACACCTGTGACCGCATTACACTAGTGTTACTCCACAAACACACACCTGTGACCGCATTACATTAGTGTTACTCCACAAACACACACCTGTGACCACATGACATTAGTGTTACTCCACAAACACACACCTGTGACCGCATTACATTAGTGTTACTCCACAAACACACACCTGTGAGCGCATGACATTAGTGTTACTCCACAAACACACACCTGTGACCGCATTACATTAGTGTTACTCCACAAACACACACCTGTGACCGCATTACATTAGTGTTACTCCACAAACACACACCTGTGAGCGCATTACATTAGTGTTACTCCACAAACACACACCTGTGAGCGCATTACACTAGTATTACTCCACAAACACACACCTGTGAGCGCATTACATTAGTGTTACTCCACAAACACACACCTGTGACCGCATTACATTAGTGTTACTCCACAAACACACACCTGTGAGCGCATTACATTAGTGTTACTCCACCAACACACACCTGTGACCGCGTTACATTAGTGTTACTCCACAAACACACACCTGTGACCGCATTACACTAGTGTTACTCCACCAACACACACCTGTGACCGCATTACATTAGTGTTACTCCACAAACGCACACCTGTGAGCGCATTACATTAGTGTTACTCCACAAACACACACCTGTGACCGCATTACATTAGTGTTACTCCACAAACACACACCTGTGACCGCATTACATTAGTGTTACTCCACAAACACACACCTGTGAGCGCATTACATTAGTGTTACTCCACCAACACACACCTGTGACCGCATTACATTAGTGTTACTCCACAAACACACACCTGTGACCGCATTACATAAGTGTTACTCCACAAACACACACCCGTGAGCCCATTACATTAGTGTTACTCCACAAACACACACCAGTGAACTCATGACATTAGTGTTACTCCACAAACACACACCTGTGACCGCATTACATTAGTGTTACTCCACAAACACACACCTGTGACCGCATTACATTAGTGTTACTCCACAAACACACACCTGTGAGCGCATTACATTAGTGTTACTCCACAAACACACACCTGTGAGCGCATTACATTAGTGTTACTCCACAAACACACACCTGTGACCGCATTACATTAGTGTTACTCCACAAACACACACCTGTGAGCGCATTACACTAGTGTTACTCCACAAACACACACCTGTGACCGCATTACATTAGTGTTACTCCACAAACACACACCAGTGAACTCATGACACTGTCACGGGGTGACAAATAAGCCCGGGACGATCCCCGCTAGAGAAACGTCCCTGTTGAGATTTGGGAAATAAAACACCGTCCCAAAGCCGAGTGAGTGCCTGTCGCCATGGTAACTAGTGGCGGATTGACAGCAGGTGTGGGTAATTTGCGCTGAGTGTTTGAATGAGGCCACGCTGGCTCATGAGAGTATAAAAAGTCAGAGGAAGAGAAAGTTGGGGTTGTTCCTCTCCTGCTTGTGGTGCTTTTGTTCCCGTTTGGATGTGGCTGGCTCCTGTTAGGAAGCGTTCTCAGAAGCGTGTCGTTGAGGGCTCGTTGCGAGGAAAAAGGAATGTCGTGTGTATGAGGAATTGAAGACGGAGAGAGAGAGAAGGAAAGAGGGAAGTGCCTCGTCTGGATGAGAGAGCGAAGATAAGTAACCGATTAATTGAATCTCCTACCACACGTTTGATATTGAGATAGATGTGGGTTGAAGTGCTTGGAGTGTGCTGTACGAATATCACTGAGTGAATTAAACTGATTCTCTGCCATTCTTATCTCCTCTTCTCGTTCGGACGGTGAAGTGAATCCAGTTTATGCCTATGAAGAAGTGTTTAAAATCTCCTTCCTCTCACCGCCGATCCTTTGCTCTTTAAACCGAGACCCAGGGTGAGTGCTGGCCTTAAGTACACTAAATGAGTGGATTTGCAGTGTTTGAATTGCCGTTCTTCTCTTCCCTCGCGTTGTATATTGGAGTGGAATTCCTGTGAGTGTGTGAAAGTCTGTTTTTAACCGCCGTGCGCTCGCCCAAGAGGCAGGCTGGTATATTGTACATCTTCAGAGCTTGGAGAGATCGAGTACGTCCAACTGAGGAAAGGTTTGGGAAGGACAGCTGGCGCGAAATCCTGTTTCCTCCATGACATACGTAAGAACATTATATTGCTGTGTGAAGCATTGACTCTGTCTGCCCTAGAGAAAGCCCAGCCCAGTCTGTGACTGAGTTCGCTGCAGCCCCGAAGCCCACCTGTATGGAGTGAAGTTTCTGTCTTCTCCACGACACATGTGAGAACGTTATATTGCTGTGTGAAGTGTTGACTCTGTCTGCCCTAGAGAAAGCCCAGCTCAGTCTGTGATCGTGAGTTCGCTGCAGCCCCAAAGCCCACCTGTATGGTGTGAAGTTTCTGTCTTCTCCGCGACATACGTAAGAACATTATATTGCTGTGTGAAGCATTGACTCTGTCTGCCCTAGAGAAAGCCCAGCCCAGTCTGTGACTGAGTTCGCTGCAGCCCCGAAGCCCACCTGTATGGTGTGAAGTTTCTGTCTTCTCCACGACACATGTGAGAACGTTATATTGCTGTGTGAAGTGTTGACTCTGTCTGCCCTAGAGAAAGCCCAGCTCAGTCTGTGATCGTGAGTTCGCTGCAGCCCAAAGCCCACCTGTATGGAGTGAAGTTTCTGTCTTCTCCACGACACATGTGAGAACGTTGTATTGCTGTGTGAAGTGTTGACTCTGTCTGCCCTAGAGAAAGCCCAGCTCAGTCTGTGATCGTGAGTTCGCTGCAGCCTAAAGCCCATCTGTATGGCGTGAAGTTTCTGTCTTCTCCACGACACATGTGAGAACGTTATATTGCTGTGTGAAGTGTTGACTCTGTCTGCCCTAGAGAAAGCCCAGCCCAGCCTGTGACTGTGAGTTCGCTGCAGCCCCAAAGTCCACCTGTATGGAGTGAAGTTTCTGTCTTCTCCACGACACATGTGAGAACATTATATTGCTGTGTGAAGTGTTGACTCTGTCTGCCCTAGAGAAAGCCCAGCCCAGTCTGTGACTGAGTTCGCTGCAGCCCCAAAGTCCACCTGTAAGAGGAAGCTGTGGTCATCCCTTCACTGGAGAACTCACCTGTCCATCACCTCCCACTGTGTACCTGATACCAGCGTGAAGAAAGGAACCCAGTTAACCCACTTACCGTAAGACACCTACCTGAATCCTATCGTCTGCTGTGAACTGTCCCCTACTTCAAAGAGAAGAGGAAGCTGTGGTCATCTACTCACTGGAGGACTCACCTGTCCATCACCTCCCACGGCGTACCTGATACCAGCGTGGAGAAAGGAACCCAGTTAACCTACATACCGTAAGATACTTACTTGCATACTATTGACTGCTGTGAACTGTCTCCCACTTGAAAGGAGGAGAGGAAGCTGTGGCCATCCACTTACCGGAGAACTCACCTGTCCGTCACCTCCCATTGCGTACCTGATACCAGCTTGGAGAAAAGAACCCGTTTAGCCTACTTACCGTAAGACATCTACCTGTATCCTATCGACTGCTGTGAACTGTCCCCTACTTCAAAGAGAAGAGGAAGCTGTGTTCATCTACTCACTGGAGAACTCACCTGTCCATCACCTCCCACTGCATCCCTGATACCAGCGTGGAGAAAGGAACCCAGTTAACCTACATACCGTAAGATACCTACTTGTACCCTATCAACTGCTGTGAACTGTCCCCTACTTCAAAGAGAAGAGGAAGCTGTGGTCATCCGCTCACTGGAGAACTCACCTGCTCATCACCTCCCATTGCGAACTTGATACCAGCGTGGAAGGAGCCTGGTCGATCTACTTACCGTAAGATATCTACCTGTATATTTGACTGCCGTGAACTGTTCTCTATTGAAAAGAGGAGAGGAAGCTGTGGCCATCCATTCGCCGGAGAACTCACCTGTCCATCACCTTCCATTATGTACCTGATACCTGCTTGGAGAAAGG
The DNA here is from genome assembly GCF_964197995.2 of Scardinius erythrophthalmus. NCBI lineage: Eukaryota > Metazoa > Chordata > Actinopteri > Cypriniformes > Leuciscidae > Scardinius > Scardinius erythrophthalmus. Next base: position 61,043,846 of record NC_138223.1, on the reverse strand, counting down.
AACTCTGTTAACCTGCATACCGTGAGATACTTACCAGTCCGGTACTCCTTACTGGGAATCGCCGTCTGTGGGGAAGACTGTGTCCTCTTGCCGTCTTGGACTCCTCCCTGGACGAGGGAGAGAAGAAGACTTTTAGATTAGGATTACCAATTGTTTTATTCTTAATAAAATTTGTTACTCTTTATTCCTTGACTCTGGTCTCGTCTCTGGCACGCTCCTCAAAGTGTTCTGGGTCTAGGGGTGGGCATAGTCTGGTTCGGCCCATCCCGACCTGTGACAACACTAGTGTTACTCCACAAACACACACCTGTGACCGCGTAACATTAGTGTTACTCCACAAACACACACCTGTGAGCGCATTACATTAGTGTTACTCCACAAACACACACCTGTGAGCGCATTACACTAGTGTTACTCCACAAACACACACCTGTGACCGCATTACATTAGTGTTACTCCACAAACACACACCTGTGACCGCATTACACTAGTGTTACTCCACAAACACACACCTGTGAGCACATTACATTAGTGTTACTCCACAAACACACACCTGTGACCGCATTACACTAGTGTTACTCCACAAACACACACCTGTGAGCGCATTACATTAGTGTTACTCCACAAACACACACCTGTGAGCGCATTACATTAGTGTTACTCCACAAACACACACCTGTGACCGCATTAGACTAGTGTTACTCCACAAACACACACCTGTGAGTGCATTACATTAGTGTTACTCCACAAACACACACCTGTGAGTGCATTACATTAGTGTTACTCCACAAACACACACCTGTGAGCGCATTACATTAGTGTTACTCCACAAACACACACCTGTGACCGCATTACACTAGTGTTACTCCACAAACACACACCTGTGAGCGCATTACATTAGTGTTACTCCACAAACACACACCTGTGACCGCATTACACTAGTGTTACTCCACAAACACACACCTGTGAGCGCATTACATTAGTGTTACTCCACAAACACACACCTGTGAGCGCATTACATTAGTGTTACTCCACAAACACACACCTGTGAGCGCATTACATTAGTGTTACTCCACAAACACACACCTGTGAGCGCATTACATTGGTGTTACTCCACAAACACACACCTGTGAGCGCATTACATTAGTGTTACTGAACAAACACACACCTGTGACCGCATTACATTAGTGTTACTCCACAAACACACACCTGTGACCGCATTACACTAGTGTTACTCCACAAACACACACCTGTGACCGCATTACATTAGTGTTACTCCACAAACACACACCTGTGAGCGCATTACACTAGTGTTACTCCACAAACACACACCTGTGAGCGCATTACATTAGTGTTACTCCACAAACACACACCTGTGAGCGCATTACATTAGTGTTACTCCACAAACACACACCTGTGACCGCATTACACTAGTGTTACTCCACAAACACACACCTGTGAGCGCATTACACTAGTGTTACTCCACACACACACACACACACACACCTGTGACCGCATTACATTAGTGTTACTCCACAAACACACACACACCTGTGACCGCATTACATTAGTGTTACTCCACAAACACACCTGTGACCGCATTACACTAGTGTTACTTCACAAACACACACCTGTGACCGCATTACATTAGTGTTACTCCACAAACACACACCTGTGACCGCATTACATTAGTGTTACTCCACAAACACACACATGTGAGTGCATTACATTAGTGTTACTCCACAAACACACACCTGTGACCGCATTACATTAGTGTTACTCCACAAACACACACCTGTGACCGCATTACATTAGTGTTACTCCACAAACACACACCTGTGAGCGCATTACATTAGTGTTACTCCACAAACACACACCTGTGACCGCATTACACTAGTGTTACTCCACAAACACAAACCTGTGACCGCATTACATTAGTGTTACTCCACAAACACACACCTGTGACCGCATTACATTAGTGTTACTCCACCAACACACACCTGTGAGCGCATTACATTAGTGTTACTCCACAAACACACACCTGTGACCGCATTACACTAGTGTTACTCCACAAACACACACCTGTGACCGCATTACATTAGTGTTACTCCACAAACACACACCCGTGAGCCCATTACATTAGTGTTACTCCACAAACACACACCTGTGACCGCATTACACTAGTGTTACTCCACAAACACACACCTGTGACCGCATTACATTAGTGTTACTCCACAAACACACACCTGTGACCGCATTACACTAGTGTTACTCCACAAACACACACCTGTGACCGCATTACATTAGTGTTACTCCACAAACACACACCTGTGAGCGCATTACACTAGTGTTACTCCACAAACACACACCTGTGACCGCATTACATTAGTGTTACTCCACAAACACACACCTGTGAGCGCATTACATTAGTGTTACACCACAAACACACACCTGTGAGCGCATTACATTAGTGTTACTCCACAAACACACACCTGTGACCGCATTACATTAGTGTTACTCCACAAACACACACCTGTGACCGCATTACACTAGTGTTACTCCACAAACACACACCTGTGAGCGCATTACACTAGTGTTACTCCACAAACACACACCTGTGAGCGCATTACACTAGTGTTACTCCACAAACACACACCTGTGAGCGCATTACACTAGTGTTACTCCACACACACACACACACACACCTGTGACCGCATTACATTAGTGTTACTCCACAAACACACACCTGTGAACGCATTACACTAGTGTTACTCCACAAACACACACCTGTGAGCACATTACATTAGTGTTACTCCACAAACACACATCTGTGACCGCATTACACTAGTGTTACTCCACAAACACACACCTGTGACCGCATTACACTAGTGTTACTCCACAAACACACACCTGTGAGCGCATTACACTAGTGTTACTCCACAAACACACACCTGTGAGCGCATTACACTAGTGTTACTCCACACACACACACACCTGTGACCGCATTACATTAGTGTTACTCCACAAACACACACCTGTGACCGCATTACATTAGTGTTACTCCACAAACACACACCTGTGACCGCATTACATTAGTGTTACTCCACAAACACACACCTGTGAGCGCATTACATTAGTGTTACTCCACAAACACACACCTGTGAGCGCATTACACTAGTGTTACTCCACAAACACACACCAGTGACCGCATTACATTAGTGTTACTCCACAAACACACACCTGTGAGCGCATTACATTAGTGTTACTCCACAAACACACACCTGTGAGCGCATTACATTAGTGTTACTCCACAAACACACACCTGTGAGCGCATTACACTAGTGTTACTCCACAAACACACACCTGTGACCGCATTACATTAGTGTTACTCCACAAACACACACCTGTGAGCGCATTACATTAGTGTTACTCCACAAACACACACCTGTGAGCGCATTACACTAGTGTTACTCCACAAACACACACCAGTGACCGCATTACATTAGTGTTACTCCACAAACACACACCTGTGACCGCATTACACTAGTGTTACTCCACAAACACACACCTGTGAGCGCATTACACTAGTGTTACTCCACACACACACACACACACACACCTGTGAGCGCATTACATTAGTGTTACTCCACAAACACACACACACCTGTGAGCGCATTACACTAGTGTTACTCCACAAACACACACCTGTGACCGCATTACACTAGTGTTACTCCACAAACACACACCTGTGACCGCATTACACTAGTGTTACTCCACAAACACACACCTGTGAGCGCATTACACTAGTGTTACTCCACACACACACACACCTGTGACCGCATTACATTAGTGTTACTCCACAAACACACACCTGTGAGCGCATTACACTAGTGTTACTCCACAAACACACACCTGTGAGCGCATTACACTAGTGTTACTCCACACACACACACACACACACACACCTGTGACCGCATTACATTAGTGTTACTCCACAAACACACACCTGTGAGCGCATTACATTAGTGTTACACCACAAACACACACCTGTGACCGCATTACATTAGTGTTACTCCACAAACACACACCTGTGACCGCATTACATTAGTGTTACTCCACAAACACACACCTGTGAGCGCATTACACTAGTGTTACTCCACAAACACACACCAGTGACCGCATTATATTAGTGTTACTCCACAAAATGTTGCCCGCCGGCTTCATGAACACAACGGGTTCTATTTAGACCATTCCTCCTAGACCAATTAACAGAATTATTTACCACATAAAAGAATATGCATCAATAGTAGTAGTTATATAATAGTAGTAGAAGGCACATACCTTCATGTTGTCGCGCACACACACACACACACACACACACACACACACACACACACACACACACAGAGAAACGTAAACACGCTCATAAGGCACGGGATTACAGGAGAAAGATTCAGGAGCACAGACTGGGTAAACCCAGCCCCGTCTGCCGGCGGTTTGATTTCTCCCTGCAGCTCTGGCTGGAAACCTGTACATTATTCTGTCCTGCTTCCGTTACAAATCTGCGGGGACCAATCACAAACTGGCTTAACCACCTGGCACGCTATTGGCAAGTTTAATCCAATCCAATTCCTTTTAACCTCTCGACGATGCTCAATGGCTTCTTTTTAGCAAACAAATTGCTCGAGTGGGTGTAAATGCCACAAACTTTCATGTTTTTTTTGCACAACCTGCTAAAATCACTCAATGCCATCGCTGCTTCTGCAAACCGCTGATCAATGCTGCAAACCAACACATTTGTTGACACGTTTCCTGCCTGGAGTTTTCACTGCAAAGTACATCTTCTGGATCGTTGGTCTGATTGTTTGAATGACTATCCCATTGCGTACAGAGTCATTTGACCTCTGCCCGTTGATCACGCCTCTTGTGCAGTAGAAAACACAGAGCAGACTCCCAAGACTAATGTTCAATCTTAGAAGATTGAGTTTGGTCTGGTGATAGCCAGACTAGCAGGAGCATTGAAGGAAGCCACCAACCAACCACAGCAACGATTGTCCACAAGGAAGCTATAAACCAAATTAATAAAACTTCTTACATCAAGCCACGCATCTCAAGGTTAACCCCCTGGGGTCGGCGGTCGCGCCGGCTATACCAGCTCGCTTTTTTTCTTATCACATTTACATTTTTACATTTAGTCATTTAGCAGACGCTTTTGTCCAAAGCAACTTAATATTTAGGACTAAATTAAGTGAGTCATCATGAAGAGGGAAAAACAACACAAGAAGTGCTCAAAATACGAAGTTCAGGCATTGCTCAGAGTAGCATAAGCCCGATAATGGAGGATTAAAGGAAAAGGAAAGATTTTGTTTATTTTTTTTATTTCTATGAGGTTAAGTGGTCACGGAAGAGATGAGTTTTCAGCTGTCTTTTGAATGTTGTCAGGGATTCTGAATTCCGGATGAGGGAGGGGAGAGTGTTCCACCAGCAGGGAACTGTGAATGAGAATGTTCTGGAAAGTGATTTTGTGGCTCTCTGTGATGGAACAACGAGGCGTCGCTCGTTGACCGACTGTAGGCGTCTGGTAGGGATGTAGGCTTGTAGGAGTGAGTGAAAGTAGGAGGGAGCTGAGCCTGTGATAGATCTGTAAGCAAGCGTCAATGCCTTGAACTTGATGCGAGCAGCGAGAGGTAGCCAGTGCAGAGAGATGAACAGAGGAGTGACGTGTGCCCTCTTGGGCTCGTTGAAGACAAGACGAGCTGCAGCATTCTGGATCATCTGTAGAGGTTTGGTTGCACATGCTGGAAGTCCTGCCAGAAGAGCATTACAGTAGTCAAGCCTAGAGATGACCAGGGCCTGGACAAGAAGTTGTGTTGCATGCTCAGTTAGGAAAGGCCTGATCTTCCTGATGTTGTGCAGTGCAAACCTACATGATCGAGCTGTCTTTGAAATGTGATCTGTGAAGGTCAGCTGGTCATCAAACGTTACAAATGACACGGCTGTTATTTAAAGTAGGAACGCGTCTAAATAAAATACAGATTTGTGTGAATGTAAAAATTTAAAATAAGCAGAGAATCGAAAATAGCCTTACCTTTAGTCAGATAGTGAACTGAACCACAGGAAAACTGGATATTAAGAAAAAACCACATCGTATCCATGTACTGACCACTTATCAGTGCAAAAGAGACTCAAAATACTCTGTTGATTTTGATCTTACATGTAAGTGTTGTACATCATTCGATCCTGTTAAGTGTCTATTTTTTCTTTGTGTATACTCACAATAAAAACAAAGTGTTGTGCTTTTCGCCAAATAAAGAAAAATAAACATGATGCGGGTCATTGTCTTCTCAGGTGTGAATCACATCATTATTCATGATCATTCACGCCCCCACACATATTGCCTTTCCAAACAAAAAGTGTCTTAGAAAATTTAAATCAATGTATTGTTTTATGTGAATGATAAGGCAGGATGATTTTCAGATAATTTTGAAGCAAAAACATTTTGAGGCGACAACATCCATTAGTCAAAAGTCTTATTGACACATATTTAGTATGTGTTTTGTGGCCTTATTTCAGAAACTTTAATTTTTATTTTTTTCAATAACCATGCATAAACATTATTCTCTCAAAAATACAAACATGTACATACATGTTGCTCACATATTATGGTAGTCATGTTTGTGCTAAATAGAGTATAATTACACCTTTGCCATTAATATGTTTATAAGCAACTGAAAAAAGTACAAATATCAGGGGATTTCAGAACACCTCAAGGACCCCAAAAACACCTCAGACCCCAGAGGGTTAACCAGCAAGCCAAACAAACAACACATACCTGCAAGGCGGAAGGGAGGCAAAAACCGGGACGGGCGGTCCACAGGCAGTGACGCACAAACGGTGCCTTAAAATTCCCCTAGTTATTCCCACTAAAGACATGTGATTGGACAACTTGCGCACCTTTTGCTTGTTAGAGAGCAAACACCACGCTCAATGCACCGTTTCCCCACTACACTGTCTTTTCTAATTCCTGTGATGTGGCCAGTTCAAATCTATTATTAAGATATTTGTCAAAGAATAAAAATATGAAATATAGAGACTCTAAAGAGACTTCTCTGAATATCTTATGTTGTTTTAAGGATTTTATAAATGTGTGTGTGTTCAGCCCAGCCAGACTCGAAGCAGCTGTGGTGATCGTGACAGCGGTGCTATGAACAGAACCACCTGCAGTATCAATCTACCAGTGTACCGCAGCGGCACCACGGTAAAACACACACACACACACACACACACACACACACACACACACACACACACACACACACAAACACACACACACACACACACACACACACACACACACACACACACACACACACACACACACACACACACACACACACACACACACACACACACACACACACACACACACACAGAGTCAGACAGACACACTGAAAAGACAGATAGACACACTAACAGACAAACAAACTGACACACAGACAAGCTCATTGTACATATAAAATCAGAAGTTTGTTTCAGTAGTCCCATATTCATCATTGTGACCAGTCTGTTTACAATGTCCAACCAACTACCAATGTAACATGTACATCTACAGATGTCTTTATACAGCAGGGGTGGGGAACGTCGGTCCTGGAGAGCCACTGTCCTGCAGAGTTTAGTTCCAACCCTAATCAAACACACCTGAACCAGCTAATCAATGTCTTTAGGATCATTGTAGCCGTTTCTCAATACCAAGTACGCAAAGTTCGGACTTGAGTCCTTGGTAGTTCGGACTGACAAGTTCGACTCAGGAGAACGAACTCCCGAGGACGGGAGGACACAAGTCCGATAATTCTGCAAATGGAACAGCGGCGTACTTGATAGCGTCACTCATGCAGCTCGCTCTGGCTACTCCGGTTATCTCTTTAGGCTACAAATAAAACGAAATATGTTACAAACCACCAATTTGCCTCTTTTCATTTTCATTTAAAAAAAAATCTTTAACATAATGGCCACACAAATGTGGTTCAGGAAACGCAATTGATTATCTTCACTGCATATTTACAACAACACGAAATATAAAGCACAACCCTGACTCTTTTTGTTTTCATTTTAAAAATATGATGAATAAAAAACATTATAATATTGATCATTAAAACGAATATTTAGCAAAAAGAGACAGGGTTGTGTCATATATGTATATACAGTGAAGAGAATAGGCAACATGCAGACTATATTGTAGGCTATAGGCTATGTTTTAAATATATAAAATAAAATGACATAACCTTTTTTGTTAAATGTCAGTTTTAATGATCAATAATAGCCATTCTAAAAGTATAAGTAGCCTAAAAGGTATAAGAAGCTATACAACAATAAAAAGCCAACGATTCAGTCAAACATGTCAGCTCTCGCTAAAACGTTAAATTTAAATAGACTAACGTTAAATAAAGCTATGAAACTTCACTTTGCTCTCAGCTAAAACGTTTTGCCAGGGAACAAATTATTCATTAATGAGACAAATAAAATAAATAAATCGCCTGTTGGATATACACAAGACGATTTATATCTCATGTTAGTTAAACCACTAGACTAGACATCCGAGCCACCGGCAAGTCAGCAGCACTAGCCGAGAGAGGCTGTTCTCGGCGGGGTACGAGCGCCGAGCGTCCGATTGCCTGGTTCTCAAAACTCCGAGAACGTCAGATCAAATTTTCAAATAGGCGCTATCTTTATAAATAAACCAAAGATTTGAGCTTTTTATAACTACATTCTCGCCTGAAATACTCTTAAAACTACATTTTGTGACACAATTATAGCAGTATTTTTAAATTACGCGGGGTTTCTCCTCTGCTATTGACGCTTGCTGGTTGGTGTGAGATGCATTCTGGGATACCTGGCTGTCTGAAGTCCGCACAAGTCACCTCTCGATGCATCCTCGGTAAAAGGGGCGGATCAAGAACACATCCGGGGATTCGAACTGGACTTGGCTAGATGTGAACTTTGAATTGGAACAGTACTAGGGCAGCGACTGATGACGTTTCACAAGTCCACAAGAACACAAGTACAGACAAGTTCGCATATTGAGAAACGGCTTAAGGCTACAATCAGATGAGTTTTTATCAGGGTTGGAGCTAAACTCTGCAGGACAGTGGCTCTCCAGGACCGACGTTCCCCACCCCTGTTATACAGTGTTTACATATACACTGAACAAAATTATAAATGCAGCACTTTTGTTTTTGCTCCTATTTTTCATGAGCTGAACTCAAAGATCCAAGACTTTTTCTATGTACACAAAAGGCCTATTTCTCTCAAATATTGTTCACAAATCTGTCTAAATCTGTGTTAGTGAGCACTTCTCCTTTGCCGAGATAATCCATCCACCTCACAGGTGTGGCATATCAAGATGCGGATTAGACAGCATGATTATTGCACAGGTGTGCCTTAGGCTGTCCACTATAAAAGGCCACTCTATAATGTGCAAATGAACAAATCATTTTGTTCAGTGTATATATAATGAATTTTCTCAATCATTCTCTTGCCAATGCTACCAACACCTGTGATTTCTACTGTCTTCTAGACTCAGTTTCTGGCAACCTTTCGTATGGCGAAATGGGATTACGACTGGTCCGACAGGATGGAGATGATGATCACCGCTAACAGGTGAATGAGGCTGAATTTGACAGATTTGTTTGTTTTCAGGGCTGTTTCATATCAGTAATGTTCAGCAGAGATGTGTGCTCACGATCCAGGTTATGAAGAATGATTTTAATGTTCAATCATGAGTAAATCCTGTATGTTTGTGCACAGTGATAACAATGGAAACATCAACGGTGCGGAGGTGAGGAGGAGCGTCCCGGTTCTGTTCGCTGTTGATCTGGCCATCAGTCTGTGAGTGGCATTTATTTAACTCCTTTTCTTCTGTTCACAGAACTCAACAAAGGACATTTAATTAAATTTTTTTGGCTTTGTCTGTTCATTTTTTCTCTCACTCGTTTTCTGTTTTAATGGCTTTATTGTAAAGACAAACAATGTTATTAACAGAAACCGGTTGTATTATCAGCAGTTATTACGCGGCTCTGTGGAATACTTGATTCTGATGGGTCAATCGCGTCATCCAGCAGTATCTTATTCCTCGATAACAACTGCTGAAAACAGAAACACAGGCTCATTCGGGTCACTGAAGTCAGTAGCGCTATACGCAAGTTTTGCTTTTGGTGAGCTAATAAAATATTAAAACTCAGTCGAATCAATATTTTGTGTACAGTTATTTAATTATGCCATCCAGTATCGTGGACTCGCTCTCTCTTGTTTCAAACAAACGCAGTGTAATAAGTGTTATGACTGTATACCGTATCTCTTAAATGTCCGTCTAGTTTGAATTTCCTGCTGAAACTGCTCTCTCCACAGAAGCTTTGCGTTTAAAGACCTAATAAAATATTAAGACTCAGATAAAATTTCGTGTCTAATTATTTACTTATGTGGCAAGTAGCCGTGTAAAAAGTGGGATAATGTACATTCAGCCGGTTGTTATCGCAGAATAAACCCCTTCAGGTGGATGCAAGACTGATCAAGTCAAGTCATCTTCATTTATATAGCGCTTTTAACAATGTAGATTGTTTCAAAGCAGCTTTACAGAGATAAACGTATAATTTAAGGTAACTTAAGGTAATTTAAGGTAAGGTAAGATTGTTTTGGCTTTATAGCAGTTCTTTAATAAAGTTATTTTCCAGCTAAAGTTAGTTTTGATTGATTCGCTTCTGTCGCAACGATCATTTATTATTAAATTAGGGGCCGCTAAGACGACACCATTCTCTCTACACAGACTTTAAACGCGATCCTGTGAGAAACGCTGATGGCGTTCACATGCGCATTAAGAACTGGTTCTATAGTTATGTGCGTTTGAATATATGTACGCAGGTTTGTAATTCCCTACAAGCCAAGCCTAAACAAAGTACTGGTGTTTCCTTATACATTTTGATACAGAATTTTATTTTATTTTATCAATTCGGGTTAGGTACGCGAAACGAATTTTCCCGACAACGCCTTATCTGTAGAGTGGTAGAGGGATCCTCCATAGGGAGAGACTAGTTGTCACTTCAGCACTGCGTTGTCATCGGTCCAGGCGAAGGTCCTTCATCAGATCTGGATATGGCCTGGATCCGGCAGGCTGCGGGAAAACCTCGGGATAAACAAAGACACTGAAATTAGATGCCATTCTTCTCATGATGTAACGAGTACATCAGGATTTATGGGAAGTGTTCCCGGTTCCGGCTGACCTAATCTATGCAGCCTAACATTAAATTATAGAAGTCTATAATGTATTATGTGTATGCTAGGTCAAAGAGATGTGTCTTTAATCTAGATTTGAACTGACAGAGTGTGTCTGCTTCCCGGACAATGGTAGGAAGGCTGTTCCAAAGTTTTGGTGCTAAATAGGAGAAGGATCTTCCGCCAGCAGTCGATTTTGATATTCTAGGTATTATCAACTGGCCGGAATTTTGAGATCGCAATAGACGTGAAGGACTATAATGCATTAAGAGCTCGCTCAAGTACTGCGGAGCTAAACCATTTAGTGCTTTGTAAGTAATCAGCAATATTTTAAAATTGATGCGATGTTTAATAGGGAGCCAATGCAGTTTTGACAGAACTGGGCTAATATGGTCATACTTCCTGGTTCTGGTAAGAACTCGAGCTGCTGCGTTTTGGACCAGCTGTAGTTTGTTTATTAAGCGTGCAGGGCAGCCACCCAGTAGAGCATTACAATAATCTAGCCTTGAGGTCATGAACGCATGAACTAATTGTTCCGCATTTGTCACTGAGAGCATATGACGTAATTTAGATATATTTTTAAGATGGAAGAATGCGGTTTTACAGATACTGGACACGTGACTTTCAAATGAAAGATTGGTATCAAAGAGCACACCCAGGTTCCTGACCGACGACGAAGACTTAACAGAGCAGCCATCAAGTGTTAGACAGTATTCTAGATTATTACGTGAGGAAGTTTTTTGTCCGATAATTAGAAACTCTGTTTTTTCAGAATTTAGAAGTAGGAAATTACAAGTCATCCAATTTTTTATATCCGCTATGCATTCCGTTAATTTTGTGAATTGATAAGTTTCGTTAGGTTGTGAAGAAATATACAGCTGAGTATCGTCAGCATAACAGTGGAAGCTAATGCCATGTTTCCTAATGATATCTCCTAATGGTAGCATGTACAGAGTGAACAGCAGTGGTCCTAGTACTGAGCCTTGTGGTACGCCATACTGAACTTGTGATCGATGAGACATCTCTTCATTTACTGCTACAAACTGATAACGGTCAGATAAGTGTGATTTAAACCATGCTAGTGCATTTCCCGTAATGCCAACATAGTTTTCTAGTCTATTTAAAAGAATGTTGTGGTCGATGGTGTCAAATGCAGCACTAAGATCGAGTAACACTAATAGAGAGACACAACCACGATCGGATGATAAGAGCAAATCATTTGTGACTCTAATGAGAGCTGTTTCGGTACTATGGTACGGTCTTAATCCTGACTGGAAATCCTCGCAGATATCATTTCTTTCTAGAAAGGAACACAGTTGTGAAGATACTGCCTTTTCTAATATCTTTGACAGAAAAGGTAGATTCGAGATTGGCCTGTAATTGACTAATTCTGTAGGATCAAGTTGCGTTTTTTTAACAAGCAGTTTAATCATGGCCTCCTTCCATGAAATGCGAAATACCTCTAGTTTTGTTTTCTTCCAGTTGCGCTCCATTTTTCTGGCTGCTCTCTTAAGGGCCCGAGTGTGCTCGTTGTACCACGGCGTTGGACTATTTTCTTTAATCTTCTTTAAGCGCAACGGAGCAACTGTGTCTAAAGTGCTGGAAAAGAGAGAGTAATATCGAGTTCTTCTAAGCTATCTGGGATGCTGTGATGATGAAACTGATCAGGAAGATTATTAATAAAGCAATCTTTAGTGGCAGAAGTGATGGGTCTCACATATTTGTAACACGGAGTCGGCTTTGCAGCTTTGGCTAAATGAAGTTTGCACGAGACTAGGTAATGATCTGAGATGTCATCGCTCTGCTGCAGAATTTCCACGGCATCAACATTTATTCCATGTGATAATATTAGATCTAGAGTATGATTACGATGATGAGTAGGTCCTGACACGTGTTGTCTAACTCCAATTGAGTTTACAATGTCTTTATTTTATTTTTTTGTCAATGTCAAGGTGATCAGCACATCCTTGAGTTGCACTGAGGTCAGACAGATCAAACCACCTGAGACAGTAGTTACTATGTCTGATTTCAAAGAAATTGATGGCAACATTTTGGAAGAAACCGTACAGCACCTTAAAACATCAACCTGCGCTCTTGACACACTTCCCACATCATTTTTCAAAAGTGTGTTAAACAGTTTAGAAGCAGATCTTCTAGAAGTGGTAAATGCCTCACTTCTCTCTGGGAGTTTTCCAAAGTTGTCAAGCCCCTCCTGAAAAAGAGCAATCTGGATAAGACCATATTAAGCAACTATAGACCGATCTCAAATCTTCCTTTCATAGGCAAGATCATTGAAAAAGTTGTCTTCAATCAGCTGAACAAATTCTTGAGCTTGAATGGATACTTTGACAATTTTCAATCTGGTTTCCGACCGCACCACAGCACAGAGACAGCGCTCATAAAGATATTAAACGATATTCGCTTAAATACTGATTCAGGCAAATTATCAGTGCTGGTACTACTCGACCTCAGTGCTGCATCTAACACTGTTGATCATAACATACTTCTTGACAGGCTGGAAAACTGGGTGGGGCTTTCTGGGATAGTCCTAAAATGGTTCAGGTCATACTTAGATGGGAGAGATTATTATGTGAGTATAGGAGACCATAAGTCTGAGTGGATATCCATGACATGCGGAGTCCCTCAAGGCTCAATTCTTGCGCCACTCCTGTTCAACCTGTATATGCTCCCAATGAGCCAAATAATGAGAAAGAACCAAATTGCTTACCACAGCTATGCAGACGACACACAGCTCTACTTAGCCCTATCGCCTAACGATTACAGCCCCATTGACTTCCTGTGCCAAAGCATTGACGAAGTTAACAGTTGGATGTGTCAAAACTTTCTTCAGTTAAACAAAGACAAAACTGAAGTCATTGCATTTGGAAACAAAGATGAAGTTCTCAAGGTGAATGCATACCTTCACTATAGGGGTCAAACAACTAAACATCAAGTCAGGAATCTTGGTGTGACACTAGAGTCAGACCTTAGTTTCAGTAGTCATGTCAAAGCAATAACTAAATCAGCATACTATCATCTGAAAAATATTGCAAGAATTAGATGCTTTGTTTCCAGACAAGACTTAGAGAAACTTGTGCATGCTTTCATCACCAGCAGGGTGGATTATTGTAATGGACTCCTCACTGGCCTTCCCAAAAAGACCATAAGACAGTTGCAGCTCATACAGAACGCTGCCGCCAGGATTCTGAGCAGAACCAGACAATATGAACACATCACACCAGTCCTCAGGTCTTTACACTGGCTCCCAGTTACATTTAGGATTGATTTTAAAGTATTATTACTGGTATATAAATCATTCAATGGCCTAGGACCTCAATACATTGCAGATATGCTCACTGAATATAAGCCCAACAGATCACTCAGGTCATTAGGATCATATCAGCTAGAAATACCAAGGGTTCACTCTAAGCATGGCGAGTCCGCTTTTAGCTATTATGCCAGCCGCAGCTGGAACCAGCTTCCAGAGGAGATCAGACGTGCTCCTACAGTAGTCACATTCAAATCCAGACTCAAAACACTTCTGTTTAACTATGCATTTAATGAATGAGCACTGTGCCAATGTTCGTCCGACTGTTTGTACTGTACTGTATTTTATTTTTAATTCTTCTTAACTGTTTTAATTATTCTTATTTCTTTTTATTATTTTAATTTCTTCTATGTAAAGCACTTTGAATTGCCATTGTGTATGAAATGTGCTATATAAATAAACTTGCCTTGCCTTGCCTTATCGATGTGTATATTAAAATCACCAACAATTAGTGCTTTATCTGCAGTCAATACTAACTCTGATAGAAAGTCCGCAAATTCTTTGATAAAGTCTGTATGGTGCCCTGGTGGCCTGTATACAGTAGCCAGCACAAATCTCAAACGTGATTTATCGTTTATACTATATATTTTTACATTAAGCACCAACGCTTCAAAAGAATTATATTTAAAACTTGATTTCTTAGTGGTTTTGAAAATATTACTATAAACCCCTGATCACCCTGTTAGGGGTTTATTCTGAGATAACCGTCTGGATGTACATTATCCCTTACTTAACACACTAAGGGCCCTATTTTAACGATCTAAGTGCATGGTCTAAAGCGCACGGCGCAAGTTCACTTAGGGTGTGTCCGAATCCTCTTTTGCTAGTTTAATGACAGGAAAAATGGCCGGCGCTCCCGGCTCATGGTCTAAAAAGGGGTGTCCCTATTCTCTTAATGAGTCATGGGTGTGTTTTGGGCATAACTTGAAATAAACCAATCAGAGTCTCAACTCCCATTCTCTTTAAATGCCAGTTGCGCTCGCGCCATGGCAGATTTGCTATTTACATGACGGAATTTGATAGTGGAAAGACCGAAGCCGTCTCCAGAGCGCAAACGGATCTGCTCGTGCGCAAGCAGACCATCTACGGGTTCACCATATCTTTATGGACACAATAATAATCTTTTACATTGTAATCCTTTTATTTAAAATATTTGGCATGGTTGTGTGCTGCTGCATGTCCCTGTGTGTGTAATAAGCAGAGTGTGTGTTTAATAGGCAGAGTGTGTGTGTAATAAGCAGAGTGTGTGTTTAATAGGCAGAGTGTGTGTGTAATAAGCAGAGTGTGTGTTTAATAGGCAGAGTGTGTGTGTAATAAGCAGAGTGTGTGTTTAATAGGCAGAGTGTGTGTGTAATAAGCAGAGTGTGTGTTTAATAGGCAGAGTGTGTGTGTAATAAGCAGAGTGTGTGTTTAATAGGCAGAGTGTGTGTGTAATAAGCAGAGTGTACGCGCGTTGTGGACCTGCCACATAAAAAAAAAAAAATGCAAATGCATTTGCTATTTAAACAACGTAGCGCAGGACGTGAAAATGAAAACTACGTCGGGCTGAAACTAGCAAAACACACTTGCGACGTGCTTGGCGCTGCATTGCGCCGGGTGTATGATAGGGCCCTAAGACAGTAACAATAAATTAAAATAAAAGAAAACCATATGATTGACTGAGAAGTTATTGAGTTATTGTGTGTTTGTCAGAGCGGCTGAAGAATCTGTGACATATCTGAACTTCTCTCTGGAGGACAGAGGTCCAAAACGTCTCAACATCGTCTACAAGGTCAGAGAGTCAAGCACACATCTACAGCTTCATCGTGTTGTTTTTGGGCTTCTCGTGATCAGATTGCTGTGTGTGTGTGTGTCTGTGTCCACAGGTGGAGAATCTGGGTCTTAAAGGTCTGTCGGTGTCGCTCGAGCTCACCCTGCCCTGTCAAACTACACATGTGATTTTAACTCCTCAGAGCTTCAGCATGCAGGAGGTGCGTCACTCGTTCATCAGCTCATACCATCAGACCAGCATGTGTTCTGCTGAATAAACATCTTCTGTTCTTCTCTACAGAACTCAGAGCCGTGTGGATTCATCAAACCGCAGGTAAGAGATCATAGACCCTTTTACAGCTGCTGTTGAAGTGATCGTTCACCCCAAAACACGACCGTTCTGTCATCATTTACTCACTCTCATGTCATTCAAACCTGTATGACTTTCTTTCTTTTTTTTTTTTTGATGTTTTGAACTTGTGTTTAAACAACAGTGCAGCCCAAAAACACATTTCTTAAAATATCTTCTATGTTCCTCTGAAGAAAGAAAGAAAGAAAGGTTTTGAACAACATGAGGCACAGTAAACGCATCTTCTGTCTGCTGGATTCATCTCTGTTTAGTTCCGTTGATTCTCTGGTTCATTGGTGTCAGTGTTTCAGTTCTCAGTGTTGTGTCGATGTTTCAGGACGGTCACTGCGGGAAGTTCGAGTGTGGTCAGTTTGATCTGCAGAAAGCTTCAGTAGTTCACTTCATCCTGACGGCAGACGCAGCTCTCCAGAACGTGAAGGAATACGAGAGCGTGAGTGACGAACACAGACAAACACCAGTTTAAGATGGACTAACTGTGGCGGAAGACTAAACTTGTAGTCCATTATAACATCTACAAAGACAGCCTTCATGCTTTCAATATGGAACTAGGCAAAGCTAGACAGACTTTCTTCTCAAATATTATAAACAGCAATTTAAACAACACACGCACTCTTTTTGCTACTGTAGACAGACTGACAAACCCCCCAAGCCAGATTCCCAGTGAAATGCTCTCAGAGAACAAGTGCAGTGAGTTTGCTTCTTTCTTCTCTGAGAAAATCAATAATATCAGAAAGATGATCAGCACATCCTTGAGTTGCACTGGGGTCAGACAGATCAGACCACCTGAGAAAGTAGTTACTATGTCTGATTTCAAAGAAATTGATGGCAAAATTTTGGAAGAAACTGTACAGCACCTTAAAACATCAACATGCGCTCTTGACACACTTCCCACATCATTTTTCAAAAGTGTGTTAAACAGTTTAGAAGCAGATCTCCTAGAAGTGGTAAATGTCTCACTTCTCTCTGGGAGTTTTCCAAACTCCCTGAAAACTGCTGATGTCAAGCCCCTCCTGAAAAAGAGCAATCTGGATAAGACCATATTAAGCAACTATAGGCCGATCTCAAATCTTCCTTTCATAGGCAAGATCATTGAAAAAGTTGTCTTCAATCAGCTGAACAAATTCTTAAGCTCGAATGGATACTTTGACAATTTTCAATCTGGTTTCCGACCGCACCACAGCACAGAGACAGCGCTCATAAAGATAATAAACGATATTCGCTTAAATACTGATTCAGGCAAATTATCAGTGCTGGTACTACTCGACCTCAGTGCTGCATCTAACACTGTCGATCATAACATACTTCTTGACAGGCTGGAAAACTGGGTGGGGCTTTCTGGGATAGTCCTAAAATGGTTCAGGTCATACTTAGATGGGAGAGGTTATTATGTGAGTATAGGAGACCATAAGTCTGAGTGGACATCCATGACATGCGGAGTACCTCAAGGCTCAATTCTTGCGCCACTCCTGTTCAACCTGTATATGCTCCCAATGAGCCAAATAATGAGAAAGAACCAAATTGCTTACCACAGCTATGCAGACGACACACAGCTCTACTTAGCCCTATCGCCTAACGATTACAGCCCCATTGACTCCCTGTGCCAATGCAATGATGAAGTCAACAGTTGGATGTGTCAAAACTTTCTTCAGTTAAACAAAGACAAAACTGAAGTCATTGCGTCTGGAAACAAAGATGAAGTTCTCAAGGTGAACGCATACCTTCACTCTAGGGGTCAAACAACTAAACATCAAGTCAGGAATCTTGGTGTGACACTAGAGTCAGACCTTAGTTTCAGTAGTCATATCAAAGCAATAACTAAATCAGCATACTATCATCTGAAAAATATTGCAAGAATTAGATGCTTTGTTTCCAGACAAGACTTAGAGAAACTTGTGCATGTTTTCATCACCAGCAGGGTGGATTACTGTAATGGACTCCTCACTGGCATTCCCAAAAAGCCCATAAGACAGTTGCAGCTCATACAGAACGCTGCCGCCAGGATTCTGAGCAGAACCAGAAAATATGAACATATCACACCAGTCCTCAGGTCTTTACACTGGCTCCCAGTTAAATTTAGGATTGATTTTAAAGTATTATTACTGGTATATAAATCATTCAATGGCCTAGGACCTCAATACATTGCAGATATGCTAACTGAATATAAACCCAACAGATCACTCAGATCACTAGGATCATATCAGCTAGAAATACCAAGGGTTCACTCTAAGCATGGCGAGTCCGCTTTTAGCTATTATGCCAGCCGCAACTGGAACCAGCTTCCAGAGGAGATCAGATGTGCTCCTACAGTAGTCACATTCAAATCCAGACTCAAAACACTTCTGTTTAGCTGTGCATTTACTGAATGAGCACTGTGCCAATATTCGTCCGACTGTTTGTACTGTATTTTATATTATTTTTCTAAACTGTTTTAATTATTCTTATTTCTTTTATTATTTTAATTTCTTCTATGTAAAGCACTTTGAATTGCCATTGTGTATGAAATGTGCTATAAACTTGCCTTGCCTTGCCTTGCCTTGCCTAACTCTGAAATCAGACTCTGTTTCTTCTGCTGTAGAAACACTCCATCCTCGAGTTCAGAGAGGATTCTGCCTTGGACATCAGTGCCGAGCTCCACTACAACAGAAGCCGCTACAACCAGACGTCCACCGGCCTGAAGGTGATGAGTGAAAGAAATCTGTACCTTTGCCGTAACTGATGTTGTGCTTGTGCTGATCAGCGCGTGATTGTCAGTGTCGGCCTGAACTCACACCACAGACCTGCAGGAGTCCATGACTGACCTCACTCTTACAGTATTACAGATACAGACACTGTTCTGAGTTTCTCTCTGTTCCTCTCAGATTGCAGTGAAGGCGGAGTTTGTCGTTCCACCCAGTGAAATGCATATTGTCGGCTCTATCGTAGGGGGCGGGGTCATCCTGCTCATTATCATATTGATCCTGCTTCTGAAGGTAAGAACCAATCAGATCACCTCACACTTGATTTCATCATTCACCTCGTAAAAGTCTCAAGCTAATCTGTTCATCTGTGTTTGTGTGTAGAGTGGGTTTTATAAGCGAATGCGTCCCAAAGATATTTTCGAAGAGGATAAACTGCAGTTGAAAACACACTTTCTTCTCAATGCTAAAGAAACGGAGGAGTCAGTGAGAATGGAGTGAGAGAGACGAATCCCAGACCTGAACTTCCAAACACTTACTTTTGATCATTTACTTTTGTTGTGCTGAAAATAAAGATGTTTGTTTGGAAGGAGCTGAAGACTCTTTCATTGTTAACGATGTATGCTCTGTTGTATGATAATGTTTTCTTGAGGCTCATTGGGTGTTTAGTAGGTTTAGTTTAATGATCTTAAACTTTTGTTGTAATAACTGGCCCTCATCTCGTTATTTGGAATATTAATATTTTTAAAAGAAGAGCAATGAATAATCAATCAGAGAACAAATAAATTATGATTAAAATGTGATTTTAGTGACTTTTATAAGCTTCAATAGGTTCCTATTAAAGACACCTACGTTTTAGACACTTCTTTGTTGATTCTTTTGTTATACCCATTAAAATCCAAGAACATTGATCATGGTTTGTTTATTAATCTTGAATATTACAATCATCAAAATAAACTGATGTAAATAAATATTTAAAATAAAAATACAAATCAATGCAAACTGTAGCACTAAATGCGCTAAAAAGGAGAAAGAAGGCAGAGGTCTGCAATCCTCTACTTTACGGGACAAGTTCTGAATTGCTGAGTGCGGATGTGGAGGTGAAGATACTGATATGTGCACAGGTAACGGGAGAAAGAAATGACTTGTGGGCTCCCGCTGTCACGATTATGATCAGTTAGTTTCGGTTTCATTTATCTTCAGGCACCTGTCTAATCTGTTCTCAGTTTCCCACCACTTGTTTGTATCCTAGGTTACATTACGTTCTAGTTTGTCACTTTGGTTACTCATCAGTTCACTCGTTTGTAACACCTGTGTTTATCTAATCATCTTTGTTTCTGTGGACACCCTGTGGACCTTAAATATGATTTTATTGGATTGGGCCGAGATTGGATTTTATTCGATTGAACTCTCACCAACCCCGTGACTTACCAGACATAACGGACGGGACATGGAGGGAGGCCATCCTGACCGAGACTAAACCCCAAAGAAAGTCTGACCAGGTATGTGAGCCGGCTACATGCGTACCAGTGGGGGATTTGGTGGAGCTGGAAACTGAGGAGGAAGGGCTTATGGATTGGGAAACAGAGCTAGTGGTCCCCACCCCCACCCTACTCCAACTCTAACCAGTATCTTCTGTGTTAATAGAATGAATGAGGCATTTATATAGCGCTTTCATATGTACTACTGTACACCCAAAGCGCTTTACAATCATATCAGGGGATCTCTCCTCAACCACCGCCAGTGTGCAGCATCCACTTGGATGATGCGACGGCAGCCACAGAACAACGGCGCCAGTGCGCTCACCACACACCAGCTATAGGTGGAGAGAGGAGAGAGAGTGATAGAGCCAATTCAATGTAAGGGGATTATTAGGAGGCCATGATTGGTAAGGGCCAATGTGTGGAATGTGGCCAGGACACCGGGATTACACCCCTACTCTTTACGAGAAATGCCATGGGATTTTTAATGACCACAGAGAGTCAGGACCTCGGTTTAACGTCTCATCCGAAGGACGGATGAATATTGAACGGATGAAGTTAAATACTGTGTTTGTGGATATCTGCTCAAACTTAGACATGTATAATATGGTAACAAAAATGTTTCATAGTTTGGAGCGGCTCGATTGCTTCAGTAAATGTTCTCTGCACGCGCTGTGAGTTTGAAAAGCAAAACGCACGAAACATTAGGCTTCATGTGTTTACTCCAATCTCATTTCATAACGTCATAACGAATGGAAACATTTGAAGTCACATATGATAATCAATATATTTTTCTCTGGTGTAGTGTTACTGAAGTGTTCCTTTTTAACGATTGATAGGCCGCCTGCTATAGGCTATTGTGATTATTATTTTATGCAGCCCTACACGAATATGCCTACAAGACAAACCTGGTGTTCATTTTTATATATATCTATAAAAATACAAAGTGCCCAGTCTCTTTGACTCGCTTTACGTCACTGTGCTCCTTCCATCCACCAGTGAGGCAGAGGAACCAGAGGAACCAGAGGATCATCGAAGAGCTAGAACGGTACTTCGGAGAGCCTGTCATTGACAGAAAGAGTGGAAATCCATATGATTGATGGAAACACAACACCAATCATTTGGACACCATTTTTGTTTTTATAAATAAGCCTATATAGCCTATGTTACATGATCATATATTCTGCATAGAAACCATAAAATAATTAGACCAACATTTACTTGCATCAAGCAACTCTGTTGGTATTTTAATAATTTGTGTTAATATTTGTACATTTAATAATTGTTACATTTATTTTTTTGCCACACTTTAATATGTGAATTATATTATTAGAAAACTGAATATTTAGCGTCGTCAGGCTTTTATTTGTGCTTACTGGATAAAACAACAGCGCTGCTCATAAACATGGCTGCTGTAAATCTGACCTGCCACAAGATGCCGCTGTTTTCGACACTCTTGATGCTTTGAATCTTTTCCCGAAACATTCAGGGGAAAGCCTCAGTGCTTCATGAGGCTTCATTTGCCCATCCCTAACTCCAAGTCCTTCTACAAATGAAATAAATCACATTAGAAAATAACTATACATAAATTAAATTGGATTGGAATCCACTGCTGCTTCAATGTATATGTAATGAGTGATTACAATCAAGGTATTAATCAATATTTTTCCTTCTAAATATCACAAGTTGAATGACTTCTCTAAGCTTGTGAGACTTTACTTTGTTATAGAAGTTACCAGTGTGATCACTGAAATGTTCTTTTCATGCATTCTCTAATGTCTGTGTTTGATATGAATGCAGTAACAGTGCTTGCTCATTTAGCCCGGCTTCCAGAAATGAAATATGGAAAGATGTTTTGTTTGAGAAAGGTTTTCAACATGTGTTAATACATATATCTGTTTTACTAGGGTACTCTGACAACTATGGTCACAGGGGTCAATGAAGTCTATAGCTTATAAGGGACCATTTCTCAGTTAAAGCCTGTAATGGAAATTTTACATTTAGATGTGTTCTTTTACTTTTAGGTGTGTGCAACTTGTGTTAACGTTGAACATTTATTTTTACTCATAAGCATTTAAAGAAATATAATCATATAAGCTAAAGCACATTATTAAAAGATATGTAACCAAGGTTTTAGAAATGCATAAGTTAAGATAAGCTTGCAGGAACAAAATGTTCTGGGTTATAGGAGACTTAGTAGACTATGTGTGCTCCAAATGACCTATTGTGTACTTTAAGTGTGAAAATATGTGCGCAGCTTTGATGAAAATAGAGATAGGCAAAAATGTGTGAATTCGAGCAGCAGCTAAAAACAGGAAACTTTTGCAGACGTGATATTGTTCTGTCTAGATAAAACGTATGTTAGACAAGAGATCTTGAACAAAGACGTTTCCTTTTAAGGTAAACCAAGGCGATCTTTTGAGACAGACCAGGATGTGTTAAGGGTATATAAGCTGGGCAAAAAGGAGAAGTCAGCGCCTTCTCATATCAGATGCTCTCTGTATGTGAATGCCAAAATTTCTTGCAAGAAATAAAGATCTTTATAACTTTTGAAATTTCCAGCTGTCTTCCAATTATTATTTAAAGTCGTGAAAGTAATTTCCACGACAAGCCTTACTTTCCAGTTAGACTAAAGTGTAGCTCTACTTGAGAGCAAGAACGCATTATCTTGATGTTTTGAGACAACTCTCCAGTTTATAGTTAGAGCCTGGCCAAATCCAACCTTGGAAAAGCTGTGTGTCAGTGTGTGTGTTAGTCTTCTTGGTTACAGGTTAAGGAACCACTGGCATTATTGGACTGAGTTGTTGTCCGGGACACGATGGCGCCCAGCAACCCAAATCTGCGTCCTGGAAGGTCACGCCAAGGTCCTGTGTGTGTGTGTGTGTGTGTGTGTGTGTAGGCTATAACTGCTGTTTGTGTGTGTGTGTAGGGTATAACTGCTGTGATCTTTGTAACTGTAAGCGGGGCGGCCTACGAACTCTGTGAGTCTTGAAGTTGAACTTCTGCTGATGAAACTGCAAACTATCGTCAGTAAAACTTTTATTCAATTTATTATAATTCTGACTCCGGGTCTTCTTTCAAAGAACATCAGGTCCTTGGGTCCTAAACCAGTGGTCTTATACAAAAAGGTCACTTTGCCATTATAATTCCTAAACAGTCTCACGTGCCCACACTCATTCTTAGGCACACATCTCAATGCCTATTCTGCTGCATGCAAAGTTATAACTGACTGCATTTTATGCAGGAATAACAGACCCAAAGTAGGAGAGTCTGGGAGCGACTGATTAGATAAAGTATGTCTCTCTGTTTTAAAGCAACAAAAGTTAATTGAAGGACTTCAAACGCTGTTATGTGAAGTAGAAGGTATTTTGAACAGTTGCCCATTAACCACAGTCTTCAATGATCATCTAGACCAGGAGCTCACCCCAAACCCCATCCTACTTCTGAAATCACTCCTGGGTTATTCCATAAATCTGATCTGTACGTAAGACGACATTGGAGGCAGGTGCAGTCCCTTGCCGACATTTTTGGATGCGTTGGATCCATGAATACTTGCTCATAATGCAGAAGAAAGGCAAAATGGGACAAAAGAAGAAGGAACTTTGCAGTTAGTGATTTAGATTACACTGCCCCACGTGGCTCTTGGATCTTAGGACGAATTGCAGAAGTCATTCATGATCATAATGGATTAACAGAATCGTCAAAGTTAAGACTCAAACTAGTGTCCTAGAGAGACCTGTAACTAAGATATGTTTACTATTGGAGAATACAGAGTGATACCTTCATCCTAACAATACCTTCATCCCTCCAATATCAATAACATACTTTTGACATAATTGTGACGTAACAAGGCGAGCTGGAGTGACAGGATCAGCGGCTGGAAGCAGAGCTGGGGATGCACTCGCTTGGGCGAAGCTGGCTACCGTAAGACCAGAGGCTTGTCCACAAGGGGAGGACTGGCTGAATCTTGATGATGCTGGAGAGGGAGGCTGGGCGGGGTCAATGAAGACAACCCAGACTCTGTTCAGGGTGATGAAACAGGCTCTAAGCTGGGAAGAAGCAGCGGCGAAGAAGGCACAGAAGATTCAAGGCTGGGCAGGACCAGAATGTTGTTGTTAACCCTCTGGGGTCTGAGGTGTTTTTGGGGTCCTTGAGATGTTCTGACATGCCCTGACATTTGTGCTTTTTTCAGTTGCTTATAAACATATTAATGGCAAAGGTGTAAATTCACTCTATTTAGCACAAACAGGGCTACCATAATATGTGAACAACTTGCATGTACATGTTTGTATTTTTGATAGAATAATGTTTATGCATGTTTTTTTTAAAAACAAAAAACTAAAGTTTCTGAAATAAGGCCATAAAACATATTCTAAATATATGTAAATAAGACTTTTGACTAATGGATGACGTTGCCTAGAATTGTTTCTTCAAAATTATGTGAAAATCATCCTGCCTAATCATTCACATAACACAATACATTGATTTAAATCTTGTAAAACACTTTTTGTTTGGAAAGGCCATATGCGGGTGGGCGTGATTCACACCTGCGGAGTCAATGGGGCCCGCATAATGAGGCTGCATACGTAATGAGCCTTTCATTCAGGTGTGTGACTGAGCCACAAGAATGCAAGGACAATATATAACTGGTTTGTTGTTTTTTTCCACAAATTTTGCTTGCAAATTGTACAATATCCAAGGTAAACATTTCTAGTAATTGTGCAGTTAATTGTTCTCATACTGTATTTTCAGATTTGGAATATATTCTCTTCCCAAATGTGTCACTAATAAAGCTTAATAAAATTATTTAAAGAGAAGGCTTATAATGACCTTTTAAGATTTTGTTTACATCTATCCTTATATATATATATATATATATATATATATATATATATATATATATATATATATATATATATATATATTTTTTTTTTTTTTTTTTTTAAGGTTGTAGCGATATGGAAGAAATCCATATCAGCTTTTCATTTTTTCTGATGGGCGGAAACCAATGAGGAAATTTAGAATAAAAGAGCGCTAGAAACGGAAGTTGGGGCGCGAGTAAAAAACAAAACACACCTGTAGGTTGTTATTGGAGTGGGACACACGCTACCTGAAGCTGAAGGTCGTTATTCTTTGCTGGAATCTCTGTGCATGCGCTGACTGGGTGCGATCGCCAAAGTGACGGAGAAATTGCTTTACTGCGTCTGCATGGTTCGTTCGCCTGCCTGGTGCAACATAATCCAGCCTGGTTCGTTCGCCTGCCTCAGGTACTAGTGGTGATGTCCATCATCTTTTAACCTCACGCCAAGAGTTTCCAAACTCACGCCAAGTCTCCAAACTCTTTCTCCGGCCCAGGATTTGCGGCCGCTACACAGACTGCTTCACGCAGCCACCACCACACACACACACATACACGCTCATTGTACACGCACACACCCATACACAAACACTCGTTTGAAGTGTTTTTTTTTGTGTGTGTGTTTTTTTTTTTTCTCTTTCATTTCTTTATTTTGGCTGAAAATTGAACACAAACTGAGTTTGAAAAAAAGAACGAACTTTAAAGACATGATGGTGAATCAAGGACTATCGTGATTTTGTTGTTGTTTGTGAAATCCTGAACAACTTGAACAGCAACCTACTTATTGTCTGTTTGCCTTAAATCTTTTGTTATTTGTCATGTGAGGTAAAGAAAAAATACAAACTCTGTAAAAATTTAACTTTGTGTAGTTTTTTATTTTATTTTTTTTTTGCAAAATGTTTTCTTAAAATATATATTTTTTGAACAAACCCTTCCATTTCTGACTGTGTATCATTTTAAGCCCTATTCTACATTATTGTGGGTATTTGAAGGAATTTATTTTCGTTTTTTGTGTAACAGTGGTTTGAGTTATCTTCGGGGAAATTGAACTTCATTACATATATATATATATATATATTTTTTTTTTTACTTGACAAGTTTTACTTGTCTGGCGCCCGAACAATTTAAATTTTATTAAGTCAAATTTGATTTGGGGCAGCCACCGTTACATAAGTGGCGCCCGAACAGGGACTTGAAACTTAAAACACTTAAACATTGATGACTTGAACCCTGGAACACTTAAACCTTGATGACTTGAAACTTAAACACTTAAACCTTGACAACTTGAAACTTAAACATTTAAGCACGTAAACCGTGACCACTTAAACTGGTCATTTGAGCTTTGAATTTGAGTTTCCCTAAAGGATTACTTGAAGGTTGGCTGTCTCTTGAAACTGCCTATATTTTTTTTGTGTTTGTGAAATTGTGGTGTATATACATATTGAATTGAAACTGTTTTTTTCCTTTACTTAATGGTTTTGTGGGAAGATACTTTTTGTTTGTGAACTTGCACGTTGTTAAATATATAATCGTGTTACCCCTTAGTTGTCTTGCTGCTAAACTGACCCAATTATGTGAAAGTTGTGGAAACAACCATTTGTGTTATTGAAATCTAATTATTGATTTGTGAAGTTAAGTGAATTGTAGTGTGAATTGGACAATTGGACAGACATTTCACACTGAACTGTTAAGAGTATTCTGCTGCAATTTATTTTTTCAAACATTTATACATTGTTTTTTTTTTCCACTCAACTTGCATTTCACTACATTTTTACACTGACTGACTATACATACACTGACAATCAAACATGGCTGCCACTCCTCTGTCTCCATCCACTTTTGTGGAGATGGAACCACCAGCACCAGATGTTGCTACCCCAGTCTGGCCTCCAGCACCCCGTCCTCTACTTTCTTCAACTGGACCTCTTCGTGCTCCTTTCCACTTCACTCCTACTCAAGCCAGCACCACTGACTTCCCAGGAACCCATGTGCGGTTTGCAACTTCACCACTAGCTGGCAGTACTCCTGTTCAACCCTTCACCTGGGAACAGGAACCGAATGGCGACTCCATGCAGATATGTACATCACCTGGGCCTTCATCTTTATCTTCAGTGGCACAGCAGGACTTGCCTGGCATCCTGTCAACTCCTGGAAAAGGAATGCATCAACTCACTCAAGTTAAAGGAAACTGGGACACGTTGACACAGCATATGCAAACCCATGAGAAAACCATTGGTGAACTTGCCAAAGAACTTAAAACCATGACTGCACATCACGACAGCCTGATTTCTAACCTTGCTGATAAACTCAAGCAAAACCAACAAGAAATGCTCACCCACATTTCTGAAAGTAAGAAGCATGTGAAGGAAGAGACTGATCAACTCACTTAGTCACTTAAAGTCATGATTTCTGATGAACTTCACAAAGCTAAGACTACATATGTGTCTGAAGTGCGGTTCATGATTGACCAACTTCAAGTGGAGCTTCAGCAGGACATCAAAACCTACCTGGTAACCCATCAAAAAAATTATGACCAGTTGTCAACAGAACTCACCCAGTGCACCCAAACCACCAACACCCTGTGTGCAACTGTAAAAAGCTTACAAACTGAGCTTGAGAAAAGACTCGAAAAGCAAGAGAAACAAATGACTGACCTGCAGACAAGAGATTACTCACCCTTACCTCTGACCAGTCCAGTTTCATCTGCAGTATCACCAGTTACTGCTCCATTGCCTCTGACCACTGCAGTTTCACCTACATCACCAGTGACACCTCCAATGTTTCCTGCTCCTGTTGTAAAGAGTGATCATCTTAAGATTACATTTCCTACTTTTGGGAGACAGTCAGATGACTTGGACCCCTTGCTCTATCTAACTCGATGTCAGGATTTCTTGGCGTTACATCCTCTTACTAATGCTGACATCCTGGCCACTTTCCGCACTGTCCTTTATGGTACTGCCCGGGACTGGTGGGAAGTTGCACGATCCTCAATAACCACGTGGGATGAGTTTGAAGCTGCTTTCCTCTCTGCTTTCCTCTCAGAGGATTATGAAGACGAGCTGGCTGAAAGGGTAAGGACAAGAACACAGGGAGAAAGAGAGAGCATTAGAGACTTTGCATTTACATACAGAGCTCTCTGCAAAAGGTGGAAGCCCACCTTGACCGACAGTGAGTTGGTGAAAATGATTTTGAAAAATATGAATCCCTACCTTGCAAGCCAGATTCGCAGTCGGGTGAACACAGTCGATGAGCTTGTGAAATTGGGCCAACAGCTGGAAAAAGACTACGAACAACAACTGCAATATGAAAAACGTGTGAGTTCTAAGCAACCCCTATCCATGCCTCAAAGACCTATTCCCAACCGCCCGGCAGAGAAGCCTTTAGTGCAATGCTGGCGATGTAAAGGCCATCACTCACCTGGCAGCTGTCCTCACTTTGTCTCTTCTCAGTCCCAGTCACCTCAGTCCACCAGCCAACACCCTTCCTCCAATAACAAGCGGACAACATTTCCATCTTCTAAAGGTACTGGTCCATCTGGCAATCGCTCCGTGTCTGCCACCTTTCCCCACAATTCATCAACAACTGGTAAGAAACCACCACCTGCTGCAATTGTTCCACAACAATTAGTGATACCACTTTGCATTGGTACCTGGAAGGGAAAAGCCATTGTTGATACTGGGGCTAGCTACACCCTTCTACATGAGAATCTCTGGAAGGAGCTCACTTCACAAAAACTCCATCCATGGACCCAGGGTCCGCTCTACCTAGCAAATGGGGAAGCAGAAGTTCCTTTAGGTTGGATAAACATGCCAATCACCCTACATCAAAAAGTATTCACCATACCTGCTGTTGTTCTATCAGCCAAAGCCCTGGCCTATGCAGTCGTATTAGGACTGGACTTCATCTTCTCCAGTGGGCTGCAGATCAATGTGGCAGATCAAAAGTATTCATTTCAGTCCAATCCTAAAGAGTATTATCCTTTCCAGCCAACAAATGCCAGTGTACCAGTTATCAGTTCCCAACATCTAAGGGGAAAGATGGGAAATAAAAATCCCAACAGCCTCTCCTTACTATCTTCTGTTCCTCCTCCTCAACTTAACATGTTTCAACCAGCCTGCCTGGATGAGAAGACACTAATTAACACTGCTGTACAGGATGCCCACTTACCTCCGGAAGGCAAGCAACAGCTACGGCAGATCCTCGAGTCAAACCCTCAAGTTTGTACCCTTCGTCCAGGACGTACTGAAGTTACACAGCATCACATATATACTACCCACCAAGTACCTATAAAACAAAGACCGTACCGCACAACACCTGCCAAACAAGCTGTCATTACAGAGCAACTGGAAGAGATGTTGACTGCCGGCATTGTAGAACCATCACACTCTGGATGGGCCTCACCTGTCGTCTTGGTCCCTAAAAAAGACGGAAGCCTTAGGTTTTGTGTGGACTACAGAAAAGTTAATGCCATTACAGAGAATGATGCTTACCCATTACCCAACATCACTGAGATCTTGGAGTCACTATCTGGAGCGGCCATCTTTTCCACCATTGACCTTAACAGTGGCTACTGGCAGGTAAACATGGATCAAGAAAGTAAACCAAAGACAGCTTTCACAACTTCATCAGGACTGTTTCAGTTTAACGTTATGCCATTTGGGTTAAATGCCCCAGCAACCTTCCAAAGACTAATGGAGAACGTTCTAGGAGAATTGCGTGGAAACATCTGCTTTGTCTACATTGACGACATCATTATTTACTCACCATCTGTAGCCCAGCACTTCTCCGACCTCCAAGCTGTTCTTTATAAACTGCAAATGGCTGGCCTCACCATTAATTTAAAAAAGAGCAAGTTATGTCTTCAGAAAATAACTTTTCTGGGACATGTTGTCAGCGTCCAAGGCATAGCTGCAGACCCAAGTAAAGTGGAGGCTATACGTGAATACCCTGTGCCCACCAACATCAAGGAGGTCCAGCGCTTCCTGGGGTTAGCCGGGTGGTACCACCGGTTTGTACCAAACTTCTCCAGGATCGCTGAACCCATCAATGCACTGAAAAAAAAAGGATGTTCATTCCTCTGGTCACAACAATGTCAACAAGCCTTTGAACATTTAAAATGCTGTCTTACCTCTCCTCCCATTCTTGGCCATCCTGACCTTCAACTGCCTTTTACTGTCTATACGGATGCCAGTAACACTGGTCTGGGTGCTGTGCTGACCCAGCGCAAGGAACAGGGATTGGAACAAGTTATTGCTTATGCCAGCAGAACCCTGAACAAAGCAGAGACCAATTACACAGCCACCGAAAAAGAGTGTTTGGCTGTAATTTGGGCCCTGGAAAAATGGCAGCACTACCTAGAGCACAAACTGTTCACTGTAATCACAGACCACTCAGCGTTACAATGGGTAATGTCTTCCACAAAAACCACGAGTCGCCTCATCCGGTGGGCCTTGCGACTACAGAGATTTGATTTTATCATTGAATATCGCAAAGGAAAACTAAATATGGCACCTGATGCTCTGTCTCGGATTCACACCAGTTGTAACCTGTACACCAACCAACACCAACAGGAGAATGCTGAGTTTCCGATATCTCCAGCCACAATCTGGGAGGAACAGCACAAAGACCCTGTCATCACCAACACACTTAAAGCACTTGCAGAAAATGATTCCTCTTTTAAAGATCAGTATGAGATAGTGGAAGATAAACTCTATCACAAAACTCACCTGCCGAACAATCAAGTTCATTACAGAGTCTACATTCCTACCAGCCTTGTGTCGTCCATTCTACACCACTACCACTCTAATCCCTGGAGCGGTCATGTAGGTATTTATAAGACCTACAAGCGTATCCATGATGTTGCATTCTGGCCTGGAATGTGGACTGACATAAAACACCACGTTAAAAAATGTGTCAAATGCCAGACTCTTAAGGGGGAAAATCAGAAACCTGTGGGCAAACTACAGCAAGTCACCACCACCCGTCCCAATGAGATGCTTGGAGTGGACATTATGGGGCCGATGCCACGCAGCACACAGCAAAATGAGTACCTCTTAGTCTTTGTAGATTACTACTCCCGGTGGGTGGAATTTTTCCCCATGCGCAATGCTAAAGCTGAGACTGTTGCATTACTTCTTCGGAAGGAAATTCTAACCCGTTGGGGGGTGCCAGACTTCATTCTGTCGGATAGAGGTACACAATTTGTGTCATCACTGTTCAGAGAACTCTGTCAAAAGTGGAGTATCAAACCTAAATTGACAACATCATACCATCCACAAACAAATATGACAGAGAGGGTTAACCGTACGCTCAAATGCATGATTTCTGCCTATGTGGACAACAATCACAGAAAATGGGACCAATACTTACCGGAACTCCGCTTCGCTATTAATTCAGCTGTCCAGGAAACGATTGGGATGACCCCTGCAGAGCTTCATTTGGGGAGGAAACTGCAAAGTCCCATGGACAAGGTGTTACATGGCAAGAATTTAACTCCAGACTGCACATCTTATGATACAGTCCACCACCTAACTGAGCTTCAGACCAAGGCCATGGAATGCTGTAAAAAAGCACAAAAGAGACAGCTTCGGAATTATAATAAAAGAAGACGAGATGTGACACACAAGGAAAATGATCGTGTGTGGATGAGAACCTTTCCCCAGTCTAGTGCACAACATCACTTCACTGCAAAATTGGCTCAAAAATGGAAAGGCCCTTACCGTGTCATAAAACAGGTGGGTCCATTGAACTATCGAATAGCGCTAGAGTCCACTGGCGAAGATGTTCGCATAGTGCATGTGTGCAACCTGAAACCATGCTTTCCCACGGCTGAAGAGCTGGAATGCGAGGAGAAGAAAAGGCTCCGCCAGATATTCAATGAATCTTCTGATGAAGAGGAATTCATTGGATTTTAATTATGATTCACATTTCCACAACCATAGGTTGTCTTCTCCAGGGAGGGAGAGTGTAGCGATATGGAAGAAATCCATATCAGCTTTTCATTTTTTCTGATGGGCGGAAACCAATGAGGAAATTTAGAATAAAAGAGCGCTAGAAACGGAAGTTGGGGCGCGAGTAAAAAACAAAACACACCTGTAGGTTGTTATTGGAGTGGGACACACGCTACCTGAAGCTGAAGGTCGTTATTCTTTGCTGGAATCTCTGTGCATGCGCTGACTGGGTGCGATCGCCAAAGTGACGGAGAAATTGCTTTACTGCGTCTGCATGGTTCGTTCGCCTGCCTGGTGCAACATAATCCAGCCTGGTTCGTTCGCCTGCCTCAGGTACTAGTGGTGATGTCCATCATCTTTTAACCTCACGCCAAGAGTTTCCAAACTCACGCCAAACTCACGCCAAGTCTCCAAACTCTTTCTCCGGCCCAGGATTTGCGGCCGCTACACAGACTGCTTCACGCAGCCACCACCACACACACACACATACACGCTCATTGTACACGCACACACCCATACACAAACACTCGTTTGAAGTGTTTTTTTTTGTGTGTGTGTTTTTTTTTTTTTCTCTTTCATTTCTTTATTTTGGCTGAAAATTGAACACAAACTGAGTTTGAAAAAAAGAACGAACTTTAAAGACATGATGGTGAATCAAGGACTATCGTGATTTTGTTGTTGTTTGTGAAATCCTGAACAACTTGAACAGCAACCTACTTATTGTCTGTTTGCCTTAAATCTTTTGTTATTTGTCATGTGAGGTAAAGAAAAAATACAAACTCTGTAAAAATTTAACTTTGTGTAGTTTTTTATTTTATTTTTTTTTTGCAAAATGTTTTCTTAAAATATATATTTTTTGAACAAACCCTTCCATTTCTGACTGTGTATCATTTTAAGCCCTATTCTACATTATTGTGGGTATTTGAAGGAATTTATTTTCGTTTTTTGTGTAACAGTGGTTTGAGTTATCTTCGGGGAAATTGAACTTCATTACATATATATATATATATTTTTTTTTTTACTTGACAAGTTTTACTTGTCTGGCGCCCGAACAATTTAAATTTTATTAAGTCAAATTTGATTTGGGGCAGCCACCGTTACAAGGTTATACAATTACAACAACATTTAAAATTGTAACAATATTTTCAGTGTAATCTTTCTTTGTATTCGCGATTCATATTTAAACAGTATTTTTGCCAGCTGTAGTAGCTCCACAACAGCACGCATCTGTGCGTTCATTCATTCATAGAAACGCGATTCATATTTAAACAGTATTTTTGCCAGCTGTAGTAGCTCCACAACAGCACGCATCTTTGCGTTCGTTCATTCATTCATACATACACAGAAACGCGATTCATATTTAAACAGTATTTTGCCAGCTGTAGTAGCTCCACAACAGCACGCATCTGTGCATTCATTCATTCATTCATTCATTCATACATACACAGAAACGCGATTCATATTTAAACAGTATTTTTGCCAGCTGTAGTAGCTCCACAACAGCGCGCATCTGTGCGTTCATTCATTCATTCATACACAGAAACGCGATTCATATTTAAACAGTATTTTTGCCAGCTGTAGTAGCTCCACAACAGCACGCATCTGTGTGTTCATTCATTCATTCATTCATTCATACATACACAGAAACACGATTCATATTTAAACAGTATTTTGCCAGCTGTATTAGCTCCACAACAGCACGCATCTGTGTGTTCATTCATTCATTCATTCATTCATTCATTCATACATACACAGAAACACGATTCATATTTAAACAGTATTTTTGCCAGCTGTAGTAGCTCCACAACAGCGCGCATCTGTGCGTTCATTCATTCATAGAAACGCGATTCATATTTAAACAGTATTTTTGCCAGCTGTAGTAGCTCCACAACAGCACGCATCTGTGCGTTCGTTCGTTCGTTCATTCATTCATACACAGATACGCGATTCATATTAAAACAGTATTTTTGCCAGCTGTAGTAGCTCCACAACAGCACGCATCTGTGCGTTCGTTCGTTCATTCATTCATACACAGAAACGCGATCAATATTTAAACAGTATTTTTGCCAACTGTAGCTCCACAACAGCACGCATCTGTGCGTTCATTCATTCCGATTAGAACAAAGCAAACAGAACTGACCTAATTCCTCAGCGGGATCCGTTTGCTCCTCGAAATGATACTTCCAGAACTTCTGAGGTAAATTTTTGCAGGATTATTATCAAGATAGTATTATTCCTCACAGCATC
This sequence comes from Scardinius erythrophthalmus, assembly GCF_964197995.2. NCBI lineage: Eukaryota > Metazoa > Chordata > Actinopteri > Cypriniformes > Leuciscidae > Scardinius > Scardinius erythrophthalmus. The sequence continues at coordinate 61,008,923 of NC_138223.1, read as the reverse complement.
GTAAAGTACATAAGTCTGAAAGTGAACTCGCGGTGTGTGTTATCCAGCTGATGTGGGCGTTTCACAGGTTTGTTTGGATCGCCTCACATTTGCGTTTGAATAGCGCGCGCTCTCCGTGGGCGGAGCACATTAAAACTTAATGAGCTGAGATGAGAACGACGGACATCTCTCTCTTTGCATACATATTACATAAACTGTGAATATTTGTTTTTTATAAAAATTACTTAATTTAAAAGAAGAGAATTCAAGCTTCATGCCCGTGTGACTGCATGCCTGTTTGACTGAGTATTCGCTGAGTTACAGTTCATTTCCGGACGCGTTTCAGAATTGACTTCACTGACGGAGAGTAGGCAGAACTCGCATCATGTTTATTTTTCTTTATTTGGCGAAAAGCACAACACTTTGTTTTTATTATGAGCATACACAAAAAAAAAAATACACACTAAACAGGATCGATTGATGTATAACACAAGCATATAAGATAAAAATTAATTAATTTATTTATTTATTTATTTTTGCACTCATACGGAAAAAAACGAGCCTATCGCGCCGACCTCAGGGGGTTAACCTGTTAGCCAGCAACCCCACTTTTGAAAAATCCCCAGAAATGACATACCCAAACTGAAACAGATACAGTTCATGAACCCTTGATACTAAAAGCACAAGTATGGTCTCATTTGAAAACTGACACTTATGACACTTGTCATAATGATGTATATATATATAGCTTTTATATAATAGCAAGTTTTGTAAAGTTATTAGAAATGTATTTTTATGAAATATCTTCATGAAAATAAGAAGTTGGCACTGTATCAATCTAGAAATGCACTGCAGCTAAAGCCACATGTCTGACCATGTTATATGTAAAATCTGGAGATGATAAGTGTAATGGGGCTAAGTAATGTTTATTTACTTTAAACTGCTCTTGACTACGCCACTCCAATTTTACTTGGGTAGGAGATCCCCAAATCACTTAAAGGTTTCCCCGCACGGCTATTCAATTCAATGAATAAACTCAAAGGCAGAACTACTATAACCAAAAACCTTTTTATTTAAATACATAAGTTCTGGTCTCATTTGGTTTCACTCAAAAGACAGGCAACTGATGTTACAGAAGTAGTAGTAACTAGAGGGTGTAACATAACACTAAATAAAAGAAACACATCAATCTAAAAATACACGTCAACCCCAAAAGAAAAGACAATGTCCTATACACCACAATAGTACACAAACTCAACCACACACCATTTCCACACCTGCATTCATATAAGTGGAAGTGAATATGTCCCCTCTTAGTTACTCCAAACTAGAACGGCCTAGCGGCAAAACACAAAATAAACCTTGTACATACAACACAAATCGACTAGTACTGGGCCAACCAAACAATACAAAGAAAATACAAAACTAAATAAATAATATTTCACAAAACCAAAAGAAATATTAAATAAACCAACGAAAATAAAAGGTAGGGAAAACAGTGATCAACAGCACGAGACTCTAGAAAAGAACAACAATAAAACCCAAAAATACACAATAAGTCAACCCATGAAATAATCACATAAAAAAATAATTGTTATACATAAACACTGGAAATACACAAACTACTAAACATCAAATCATATTACAATTTAAAATACAAACCCTCATCCACATACACTACAATAAAAACATTTTAAAATATCCTAACTATCCCAGCATTTCAGAAAAGGAATACCTTTGTGTGCCACAGGTGTCTGAACCGCTGTTTCAACATCCACTGCTCATCCGACTCAACATGTGATGGCTTTTTTTTTAAAGTACACTTCTCTAAAAAAAGGAAAATCATTTGTCTTGATACATACAAAAAGTTTGCAGCTAATCATTTCATCCGATTTTAATACGTCGTAAACTCACATGCAATAGTTCGTACCAAACATTCAGCAGCTACTGCTCTTCCAAATTAATTAGCAGTAGGAGTTCAGCACACCTCTACAATCAACTGGGAAAGAAAACAGCCAAAATGATTACAACTGTAAATATCCTGCGCTGTTTGCATCAAAGTATCAACTCAGCATGGTCAAACACTAAAAGCACTAAAAAATCTACTCAGTGTCACTTTTCATTAAAAGAGACCTACCAGAACTTGTTCTTCCAGCGACTAACCACCACCTGCACGCCAAACAATTCAGGCACTACAAGCCTTCAAAGGAAGTGCTGTATTTAAAGGCCCAGCGTACCTTTTACAAATATGCCCAGCAGCGCACCCTGTTGACTTGGCTACATAAGTCTAAAACTCTGTATTTAGTTTAATGTTTTTCAAGATCATGTCATAAGCCTTTAGTTTGATTAGACTCTAAAATGCTACTGATGTTTAGTCATCATCCATTCAGTCTTTTGTCTCTATTGTTTTGTTATTGTCTCTCCTGCACACATTCACACCTCTCCAGCCTGGTTATGGCTCTAAATATGCATTTATTTTGTCTGCATTATAGTTACTAACGACTGGCTATTCACAGGCTATTCATAGGGTTTCAATCCCTAGTTTCTTTTATCTAAGTTCTCACTTCACATTTGAAACTGTATCAAATGCCCTTCTGAAAATCACGTGACTAATGACAAACGAGGCCTCGTTTTGTGTGGATACGTCATCGGTTCGGTCTGAGTGTCGGTTCCGGATAAAGGGGGTTCGAAACTCACGCCATCTTGTGGGTGTTGCAGGAGTAGTAGAAGCAGATGTAGTAGTGTCTGAGAGTCAGAGAGTTAGATAACTATAATTGTCATTGTCGTTATTGTGTCATATATGTGTTAGGGCTGTATATTATTACATTATCAGGTTAGAATAGTTATAGTGTATTGTTATTATTAATTATACTAGCTATATTATAGTCTTGCTATATTAATTAGATAAGATTATTTGGATTGCTCTGGATTTTTGGATTTGGACTGGACTGCTTTTTGATTTGGATTGCCCTTTTGGATTTGTTTGCTTTTTGTGGTAATGGAACCAGCAAGAGGGAATCCTCCCCTGTCTGGGCTCAACAGAAGCATCAGTGTCCTCATTTACACCAGCTGGCACTGGCATCTTTATGTTCCCCTGCATCCTCTGTTCCTTGTGAAAGGATCTTTTCCAAGGCTAGAGAGATTTTGTCCGAGAAGAGGAATCGTCTAAACCCCAACACACTTGAAATAATTCTGTTTCTCAGTAAAAATCTATTGTAATCCTTCCTTCCAGACTATTCTGTTGCAGTTTACTTTATTACACTCCCTCCAACATAAGCACTGCACTCAACACAGTGTCACTGTCGTTGTTCATACTGTCACTACCCAAACAATTTATGAATAATTATGACCGCCGCTAACGTAGCTAGCGAAAGCGGTCATATAGGGATTGTCAAAGTTTTTTTTTTTTTTTTTTTTTCGTCACCTTACTGAATTTTTCGTCAACGATACCAGGGACACCGAAGCACCGGGGAACATGAAATGTGGTGGGCATGTAGCCCCACTATAGCCTGGTTCTACCAGACTCTCGTACATTTCATTTGTACAGAGAGTCTGGAATCTCTCCATTGAGAAACGTTTACTTCCTTGTAGGCGGGTTCTCTGTTAAAGTTCAAAACTATTGGATCTGCCCAGAGTCACTCAGGATCTGCCATAGCCAATCGCTAACGTGTGGTCGTGACGTATGTCATGCGCCGAAACTGGCCGGAAACATTTACAAATTCAAAATGTATAAGGACAGTGATGTATTCAGTCAACTGTCGAAGCTGGGTCTAATCATTAACAATACGCCGCTGCGGTCGTTTCGGATCTGCCGCAAATGCTGTACAGTGATCACCAGGCTACTGCGCGATACGGAAACAACTTTTCTGCCTCCTTCACTTGGTCCTCCATTAGTGCAACAAGAGGGGAGACGACAACAACTATCGGCTTTGCATCCCTATCGTTCGCCTTAGCTAACTCATTCACCTCTAGAACTGCCATGGCGGTCATTTTGACCGTTTTGAATTTTATATCTGCAATAACTTTGTTGAAAAAATAAATACATCCTGCTGGTACCTGACTTTTCCTAAAAGTGTCTGTATTTTCATTTAAAATGTTTTTCATATAAATTACCTATGTAAATTACACATAAAGCAAAAAACAAAAAAAAACAAAAAAATGAACATATTTACCTATTTCGGCCATAAACGGTCATATTGACCGCACTGAATTTCGCGGTATTATTATAACGTTACCAATATACGCAACAATAAAATGTGGTAAAAAATACACTAAACATATTCAACAACAAATCATTTAAATGTAATGATATTCAGAACAAGAATGAAAAAATAACTAAAGCCAAAATGAAATGCTTTATAAGCGAAAGTGAAAGTAAGCGGCGTTGGGCTCACGTAACTCTCTAATTAGAATCAAAATGTTTCAACATCTGCGATGTATTTGGATGCTAAACTATTCTTTATCATAGGCTTTGAACTTCACTCACGTTCCAATATCGACGGAAAAAATCATCCTCTTCACACGCATAAAATGCTACGAATTGTAGCCTACTAGTACTGAGAAACAGAGCAGCTGAATTTGTATATGTTAGGTTGACTATTTTATTATTATATTTTATTATGGCTATAATGAACAGGCTGCAATGCTGGAATATGGTGTGTGTGTCGGCGGGCGCGATCGAACAGTGGAAACATGAAAACATCTCCGTCATTTTGTTCAGGGCATCTACGAATATTATTTATTTATAAATTATAATTAAACTTGTTTAAATGTTCAGTTTGGTGTTGTTTTGTTTTTAAAAGACATCCTAATACAATAAATGCATTAATCTCTCAATTGGGGATTTATCATTAAAGATACAGAGTTTTGAATAGCGATCAAAATGACCGCTTGCGGCAGTTCTAGTTATGGAATTCTGGCACTTCTAGTGCTGAGTGAGCTGGAAAATCAAACTTTTCCCGAACCCCGTGGGGAGGAGTGCCACAACATCATGGCCACCAACAAAACTTAGCAAACATTGTTCTTGCTCCGGCTTTAACTTCTGTATATTCGGCAGTTTTGCAACAACGGACCGAATAGCTTTTCTCACATCTTTCTCCGCTGCCATTACTCCAACTCAAACTGACGCACTACATCAACGTCATCGTTCTCAGCCAGCCACTCCCTCTGTTCGCTGATTGGTCCTACAAAAAATTGATTTCTGGAAACCTAAGAATATACAGCAGTCCCAGACGTAGTACTGAAGGAAAATGAAATTGAGCGGAAGTACGTAGGAGGGCGGAGCCAGGCTAGCCCCACTAGACTTCTAAGGAAAAATTTCGTTTGGTCCCCGGGGGCCACTCCCCCCCCGCGCTGGGCCCCCCCAAACCCCAAAAAAGGCAGTTTTTCCTAAATAACTACCTGAACCGTGGCACCGAGGATGAAGAAATTTTTATGGTATGTTGGTCTACTAGACTTTTACGGAAAAATTTCGTTTGGTCCCCGGGGGCCACTTCCCCCCCGCGCTGGGGCCCCCGTAAATTTTTCGTCAACGATACCAGGGACACCGAAGCACCGGGGAACATGAAATTTGGTGGGCATGTAGCCCCACTAGACTTCTAAGGAAAAATTTCGTTTGGTCCCCAGGGGCCACTCCCCCCCCGCGCTGGGCCCCCCCAAACCCAAAAAAATTCAGTTTTTCCTAAAGAACTACCTGAACCGTGGCACCGAGGATGAAGAAATTTTTATGGTATGTTGGTCTACTAGACTTTTACGGAAAAATTTCGTTTGGTCCCCGGGGGCCACTTCCCCCCCCCCCGCGCTGGGGCCCCCGTAAATTTTTCGTCAACGATACCAGGGACACCGAAGCACCGGGGAACATGAAATTTGGTGGGCATGTAGCCCCACTACACTTCTACGGAAAAATTTCGTTTGGTCCCCGGGGGCCACTCCCCCCCGCGCTGGGCCCCCCCAAACCCAAAAAATGCAGTTTTTCCTAAATAACTACCTGAACCGTGGCACCGAGGATGAAGAAATTTTTATGGTATGTAGGGCCCACTCTTAAGGGCCCACATCAACCTAGCCCATAATCAGTCATTTGTGATTTGCGCCCCTCCCATAAAAAATGAAAATGCAATATTATTCTGCTTTAATCGCCCCTATCTTCAGTGGAGATGTTCAGAACTGCACCATATTTCATGTGTATGATTAACTTGACATCCTCTGGGGGTATCCTCTGCTAAGTTTTGTAGAATTTCATCCATGGGGGGGTATAAAATAAATTCATTTATGTGCACATTTAGTGACTGTACACTCATCGGCCTGTAGATGGTGCTGTTGAGCGAAGGGTTGCTGGTTTAGGATGATACTGTTGCGTACTGTCACACACACACATGCAGGAATACAAACAAATGCAAGCATGCACACACACTGACATCCACACGCACAGACACACACCCATACACACACATACAAATCCACATGCACAGACACACAAACACACACGCGCACACATACATACACGCACACACACACACACACACACACACACACACACACACACACACACACACACACACACACACACACACAGACAGACATGCACATACTATTACTTTTTATAGGTATATACATAAACACGCAATACAGCCAAATTACTCCACGTCATTTATTTTTGTGGAAAGCCAGTGCAGGCCTGAGCGGCGGTCATATTTTGTAACGCGATGCGGTACATCTAGTTAATTAACTGTGTCTGTGACTCTGCACAAGTAAATTCAGACAGAGAAAGATACATATTTTATATTATACACAGGTAATGGACACATGTCTGCTCATGTCTTTATATTATTGCAAATGAAAGGTTACAGACATTAACAGTGAGTACAAAATAAATAAATAAATAATTTAATTTGATAAAATATACGTTTTATATATATCTAAAAAAAAAATTATAAAATGGGGGGGGGGGGCACTGGTTCAGAATGAATTAATTTGTCTGCTATTTCTTTGCACAGTAGCTAGGTGTCACTAGTGAGCAATGCTGAATGAAGCTTCGAGTAATGACCCTTTGGCTGAAGCAATGGCCTGCGAGGTCTCGGTGGGTCAGGAAGCCTCGTCTGGCCATCACCAGCTGCGGGAACCTGACGACAGCGGTTTCACTACATTGGAATTTAAGATGACATGACTTTTAAATAACGTTTTGTTTTTCAACCTGTTTTTTAAGAACACCTTCAACCGTTATAAAATTACTCTAAAGATTATTTTGTTTTTATATGTTGTCGAATAGGGTTTTATGATTAAAATAAATGAATACATCAAAAGGCAATTGTCAGGATTCAGGCACGGAGACAGAGGTAAGTGAATCCAAACACAGCTTTATTCAAGCAAACAAGAGTGCAGGGTGAGTATTCAGTGAGATCAGGTGCAGATTCGGTGAAGATCACTCGGTGCAGGGCAGACAACAGGTGAGCATGTTCTCTTCAGGTTAGTTAATGTCAAGCAGTCACAGTTCATTGATACTTGTCTTTTCTCTTTCAGATGCGGTCGCTAGCAAACAAGTTCGGAAGAATCACAGGAAGCTCGGGAGGATGCAGGATCACAGGTAACATGGAATCAAGCAGGATTTCTGGAGACAGCAGAACAATGATACAGAGGTTAGTGCTTCACAGGTAAGTATATGCTACTTCTCGGAAATCTGGATGCATCAGAGACTCAGGAGACAATGGATCAAGGTCTGTTCCTGTTGGAGGCTTGACAAAGAACTGGGGCTATGGTGAGTGTTTTATAGTGCTGGATAATGACTGTGCTGATTGGGAACAGGTGCGAGTGATTAGTAATCCGGGGAAAGTGAGTGCAGGTGCGCCAAAGAGGAACCTCGGTATTGTAGTGTATGACAGAGCCAGGGAGATCCAGGGAAACCGTGACACTACCCCCCCCCCCCACACTAGACGCGAACAGCGCTGTAAAAGGCAGAACACGGGCGGGAGGGTGGGCATCCTGGAGTCCGTGACCAGAGGGTGAACAGGGTGACTACAGACAGGAGACTCCGGGATGACATCGCCGACCACGGCGGAGCAGGCTGAGGAGATGGCCATGACGAAGCAGGCTGAGGAGATGGCCACGGCGGAGCAGGCTGAGGAGATGGCCATGACGAAGCAGGCTGAGGAGATGGCCACGGCGGAGCAGGCTGAGGAGATGGCCATGACGAAGCAGGCTGAGGAGATGGCCACGGCGGAGCAGGCTGAGGAGATGGCCATGACGAAGCAGGCTGAGGAGATGGCCACGGCGGAGCAGGCTGAGGAGATGGCCATGACGAAGCAGGCTGGTCAGGGGACCATGGCGGAGCAGACCTTCAATATTTCTCCAAATCTGCACATTTTTGAGCTAAAGCCCTGAGGGACGTTGTTTTGTGTATCGCTGTCATGACGACAGCACAGGAGTTTTTTATGAATGAAAGCGGCTGACTCTCATAATTCATATTAAAGGTATCGACTCATTTTTTCATTACATAACTCCTGACACAAATTAAGACATAACTGACACTATAAGTTTCTCAGAATACAATAGTGGTCAAATACTGAAACTTGAATCTTATGTCTTTATAATTATGTATAGTTTGTCAAGGAATAACATTAAACCTGATAGTAACTTTGAACTATTTAAACAAAGAACGATTCAGTGCACCAGCGTCCTCGTGAAGGCTAACAGGTTTTAACAATAAACATGCGTCTAAACATTATAATATTCACCATATTAGAGAAAACACTCATACTAGCCTACTTTCATATCATGCTGTGTTTTATTATCGAACATAAAAACAGCCTTGTGTCCCCTATATACAGTATATATATAGACAGAAACATGTTGAAATGTGAACTAGAGACAGGTAGGCAATTCAATGCTAAAATTTATATACATGTACGACACTAGGCTTCATGCTTTTACTCCAATCTCATTTCATAACGTACATTTTAGTCTGGCACCAGTTTGACTAGTAGCTACAATGTAAAGTTTATGCAACAATAACATGCTTACTATTATGAGTGAAAAAATGTTACTCATCTTCAAATCGTGTTCTTCTCTTCCAGGGGCGGTTTCTTCATTATGGGGAGCGATTGGGCGACGCACCACCAAAGTGTGAAAGGGACTTTTTCAATCACATTCACTGTCTCATTCAACCACAGAGTTACGCTAGCCGCCACTGTATGTTCTGCCTCTGGATATAGTCCAATCAGCGTCATGTCACGTTCTGTGGAGTACCGCCTCTTTTTGGGCGATTTCACTCTGGCTGAGAATCGCCCAGAGCGTTCCCATAGACTTACATTCAAAGATGTTTTTTTCGAACTGCAGGCACTGCAATGCATTCTCTATGGGTTCCGGGAGGGAACGTCACCATACGTATCCTTAACTTGTGCAGCGATTGGTGGGAACAAACATACACTATTAAAAATCTTTACGATTAAGTGACAAATAATATTTGAAAACAATTTTGAATTTGAACAACAAGAAAACATGAAACACTACTTTAATATCTTTATCAAATGTGATAAAAAAAAGAAAAAAAAAAAAAGAAAAGAGAATGAGAACGAGAGCGAGAGAGACTGTTGGGACATCTCGCGAGTTGAGGCCAGTTGAACTTGAACAACGTCATGGCAAACGCAGTTAATTCTATCGTGTCATTAAAAGAAATACCATTCAGCCGTCGTGTAAATAGTGAGTAATGTGCAGGGTTCGTATGGGTGCTTGAAATCCTTGAAAGTGCTTGAATTTTGATGTGTTTTAGGTTTGAAAAGTGCTTAAATTTTGGATAAAATGCTTGAAAATGTAACTATATTTCTTTCACAACAAATATTTATCTGACAGAATAGTTCGTTTATTAAATGGAGAAATAAAATGTAGCCCTTCAGATTCAGAGCGATTTGCTGGCCAGAGCAAGTAACGTTATCGTAAATAGTGAGTTATGTGATTTCAGTTGTTTCTTATTAAATTGAAATTGGAGGAAATGTTTTTGGAAATTCGCATCCTGGCTGGGCTTTGTTTGAATTGATTTTGACTTGCTGCTGAATTGTTAACACTCATATAGAAACAAACAAGGATTTATTGTAAGAGTCTCTTTATTTTTCATTAATATTAAAGTAGTGAAGTTGCCTTTACATGCTTAAGCTGTTAATTTATCCATTGCATGGGTGGACCTTATCCTTATCAATCATCCAAACATTTGCCCCCCCTGAGAGATTTTGCAGGAGCCGCCACTGTTCTCTTCTGAGGTAAATCCGAGGTAAATCCAAGGTAAACAGGACAGCACAAACACAATGGCCCTCATTTATCAAAAGTGCGTACACCAAATTTCCAGCGTACACCGGGCGTACACCCAAAACCACGGTGACTTTGAGATTTATCAATATGGACGTCGGCGTACGGCACGCTCAAATCCTACGCCAGCTCAGGAGGTGGTGTACGCACGTTTTGAGTGCGGGAATGCGCAGAAAAACAATTCCTAACACCACAAAACGCACTGACAAACTAAAAGATATAATATATTATGACCCACTGTAAAAAAACAGCAACATAGTAATTATAAACTTCAGTGTTTATTTTTGTGCAACATGGACTTCAATGTTTAATTTGTGTGACTTTACCAAAGCATTTGAATTGTAGGCATATGTCAAGTCAAGTCAAGTCATCTTCATTTATATAGCGCTTTTAACAATGTAGATTGTCTCAAAGCAGCTTTACAGAGATAAGCGTATAATTTAAGGTAACAGAGATTGTTTCGGCTTTACAGCAGAGTTAAGTTATTTCCATCTAAAGTTAGTTTTAATTGATTTGGTTCCGTCGCAATGATCATTTGTTATTAAATTAGGGGCCGCTAAGACGACACCATTCTCTCTACACAGACTTTAAACGCGAACCTGTGAGAAACGCTGATGGCGGTCACATGCGCATTTAGAATGGGTTCTATAGTTATGTGCGTTAGAATATACGCAGGTTTGGAATTCCCTACAAGCCAAGCCTAAACAAAATACTTGTCTTTCCTTATAAATTTTGATAAGGAATTTTATTTTATTTGTTGCTTTGGGGTAGGACCGCAAGACGAATTTTCCCGACAACGCCTTATCTGTAGAGTGGTAGTGGGATCCTCCATAGGGAGAGACTAGTTGGCACTTCAGCACTGCGTTGTCATCGGTCCAGGTGAAGGTCCTTCGTCAGATCTGGATACGGCCTGGATCCGGCAGGCTGCAGGAAAAACCTTGGGATAAACACAGACACTAAAATTAGCGTAGATGCCATTCTTCTCGTGATGTAACGAGTACATCAGGATTTTTGGGAAGTGTTCCCGGTTCCGGCTGACCTAATCTATGCAGCATAACATTAAATTATAGAAGTCTATAATGTATTATGTGAAAGCTAGGTCAAAGAGATGTGTCTTTAATCTGGCTTTGAACTGACAGAGTGTGTCTGCTTCCCGGACAATGGTAGGAAGACTGTTCCAGAGTTTTGGTGCTAAATAGGAAAAGGATCTACCGCCAGCAGTCGATTTTGATATTCTAGGTATAATCAACTGGCCGGAATTTTGAGATCGTAATAGACGTGACGGACTATAATGCGTTAAGAGCTCGCTCAAGTACTGCGGAGCTAAACCATTCAGTGCTTTGTAAGTAATCAGCAATATTTTAAAATTTATGCGATGTTTAATAGGGAGCCAGTGCAGTTTTGACAGAACCGGGCTAATATGGTCATACTTCCTGGTTCTGGTAAGAACTCGAGCTGCTGCGTTTTGGACCAGCTGTAGTTTGTTTATTAAGCGTGCAGGGCAACCACCCAGTAGAGCATTACAATAATCTAGCCTTGAGGTCATGAACGCATGAACTAATTGTTCCGCATTTGTCAATGAGAGCATATGACGTAATTTAGATATATTTTTAAGATGGAAAAATGCAGTTTTACAGATACTAGACACGTGACTTTCAAATGAAAGATTGGTATCAAAGAGCACACCCAGGTTCCTAACCGACGACGAAGACTTAACAGAGCAGCCATCAAGTGTTAGACAGTATTCTAGATTATTACGTGAGGAAGTTTTTTGTCCGATAATTAGAAACTCTGTTTTTTCAGAATTTAGAAGTAGGAAATTACAAGTCATCCAATTTTTTATATCCGCTATGCATTCCGTTAATTTTGTGAATTGATAAGTTTCGTTAGGTTTTGAAGAAATATAGAGCTGAGTATCGTCAGCATAACAGTGAAAGCTAATTCCATGTTTCCTAATGATATCTCCTAAGGGTAGCATGTACAGAGTGAACAGCAGCGGTCCTAATACTGAGCCTTGTGGTACGCCATACTTAACCTGTGATCGATGAGACATCTCATCATTTACTGCTACAAACTGATAACGGTCAGATAAGTATGATTTAAACCATGCTAGTGCATTTCCTGTAATGCCAACATAATGTTCTAATCTATTTAAAAGAACGTTGTGGTCGATGGTGTCAAATGCAGCGCTAAGATCGAGTAACACTAATAGAGAGATACAACCACGATCGGATGATAAGAGCAAATCATTTGTGACTCTAACGAGAGCTGTTTCGGTACTATGGTACGGTCTAAATCCGGACTGGAAATCCTCGCAGATATCATTTCTTTCAAGAAAGGAACACAGTTGTGAGGATACTGCCTTTTCTAATATCTTTGACAGAAAAGGTAGATTCGAGATCGGCCTGTAATTGACTAATTCTGAAGGATCAAGTTGCGTTTTTTTAACAAGCGGTTTAATCAAAGCCAGCTTAAAGTTTTTTGGTACGTATCCTAGAGACAAAGACGAATTAATGATATTAAGAAGAGGATCTATGACCTCTGGAAGTATTTCTTTCAGTAGCTTAGTCGGTATAGGGTCTAACATATATGTTGTAGATTTAGATGATTTAATGAGTTTAGTAAATTCTTCCTCTCCTATAGCAACGAATGAATCAAATTTTTCCTCAGGGAGACTACAATGCACTGCCTGATGCGATACTGTAGTAGACGGTTGCATAGTTATAATTTTGTCCCTGATATTATCAATCTTATAAGTGAAGAGGTTCATAAAGTCATTACTGCTGTGTTGCTTGGAAACTTCGGTGCTTGAAGCTTTATTTTTCGTTAGTTTAGCCACCGTTTCAAATAAATTCCTAGGATTATGTTTATTTTCTTCTAATAGGGTTGAAAAATAAGCAGATCTAGCAGCTTTTAAAGCCTCTCTGTAAGTAATTGAGCTCTCTTTCCATGAAATGCGAAATACCTCTAGTTTTGTTTTCTTCCAGTTGCGCTCCATTTTTCTGGCTGCTCTCTTAAGGGCCCGAGTGTGCTCGTTGTACCACGGCGTTGGACTATTTTCTTTAATCTTCTTTAAGCGCAACGGAGCAACTGTGTCTAAAGTGCTGGAAAAGAGAGAGTTAAACGTTTCTGTTGTAATATCTAGTTCTTCTAAGCTATCTGAGATGCTGAGATGATGAAACTGATTAGGAAGATTATTAATAAAGCAATCTTTAGTAGCAGAAGTGATAGGTCTCACATATTTGAAACACGGAGTCGGCTTTGCAGCCTTGGCTAAATGCAAATTACACGAGACTAGATAATGATCTGAGATGTCATCGCTCTGCTGCAGAATTTCAACGGCATCCACATCTATTCCGTGTGATAATATTAGATCTAGAGTATGATTACGACGATGAGTAGGTCCTGACACGTGTTGTCTAACTCCAATTGAATTTACAATGTCTTTAAATGCCAATCCCAATGCATCTTTTTCATTATCGATGTGTATATTAAAATCACCAACAATTAGTACTTTATATGTATTCCTTAAGTTGCGAGCCTGTGCGCTTTACCTGACGTTTTGTTTATACTTTCGCCTGGCTCCGCAGCGCGAGTCTCCGCAGACTGCGCGCGCACCTCCCCAAACGGACGAGGCGTTTATACTCGACGCGCTCGCCGTTGTACTATTCTTTGAAACGATGGTTAGGCCAGGGTTAGGCCCGGCAGGTGTGCACGGACTGGGTTTAGAAATGAAAGGCTTTCAATGACCAAAAAAATTATTCAGACTGACAAAATAATAAAAATGCCATTCTTCTTATTTTAAATAATAATAATAATACAAATAATAATAACGACATTCTTCTTCTAAATAACAATAAGCGTCATTAATAATAAAAATCTAGAAATCAATTTTGTTTCTTTCCACTTCCCTGGTTTCGCTTTCTCTTTCTCAAATAAGTTTCTCTTTAATTTGCCGTCTTCCGTGTGTCCATGGCGTAAAATGAGGGCGTGGGGGGAGCGGAGACTTGAATATATAGGGGCGTGTTATTCTAATGACGATCGATTTCAGCCGCGGCATTTATCAAGGGCAGGTATTGCGTACACCAGAATTTCAAAGGTACGCACAGCTTCATAAATCAGGCGATGAGAGGAGTGTAAGCATAATCTTACGCCAATATATACGCCCGTTTCTACGCAAGATTGATAAATGAGGGCCATTGTGTCTTCCAAACTGGATGAAAAGCAGAGGAGTACTGAAGCCCCTGCTTCTTTGTTTTGCGGTGATGAGGCCGTTTACAGCTCTGCGTTCCTTCACGTGGATCATTTGCATGTCAATTGCGTGGGAATCGTCACATTAGAGCTAATGAGCACGGGCTGAAGAAACTGTACATGTTGTTGCTTTCATACAGATTACTTAAACAGAGAATATTTGTTTTGGATATTTACATCATTTAAAAATAGATGTTTAAAGACATGTCTCAAGTCTGTGTGACAAACATTCACTGAGTTACAGGTCATTTTCTGTCGTGTTTCAGAATGAACTTCACATTGACAGAGACGGCAGAACGTGCATCATGATTATTTTCTTTATTTTACGAAAAACACAGCATTTTGTTTTTATTATGAGTGTGTAACACCTCCTTTCTTTGAAAGATGTTACTCTGAGGAGGTTCAACAGAATTCTGACATGTACTGATAAAAATCACTCTTCACAAACCAAATGATCACTTGCTTATTTTATTTTATTCACCAGTGTTTAATTAATGTGTCAAAAAAGACAATAGCAACAAAGTCAGAGATATTGGAGGTCTTTGTCTCCTCAACAAAGAGTCAATGAGATGAAGAAAACTTATCTCTTGGTATGTCTTGTCTTGGATAAGGTGTGTGACGATGATGAAGTGCTGAAGATGTAATGAGTTTCAGATCCCCAAAGTTATTTGAGAGCGATGCAAAGATTGAGTGCGATGCAATGATAGTAATCCTATAATCCTCCATACAAGAAAAGATCGTTTGAAAAGCAGTTGCTTAGTGCATAGCTGTCCTCAGTGCCACATAGCTGACCATGTGCAAAGCCATTCACAAAAGCACATGTGGTAAATGAAAAGTCCTTTCTAGAAAGAAATCAAATAACTAATATCAGTGATCTCAAACAAACACAACATCAAAAATAAACCAAACCATACTCACAGTTGAGCAGAAACTCAAAGAGTTCTCAACACAGGACTTAGGATGAGAAAGAAGGTAGCACAAGATCAATCCAGAGATTTCCCTCTACCAAACGAACTGTCTTACTCTATGGTGTCAGTGTTTATATACCCAGTTACCTCCAGGCAATAGCGCCCTCTAACTGTTCCTGTTGTTACTGCCCGTGACTCCAATACATCACAACCAGGTCTTAACAAAAATACTTAACTCTCTGAGGTCTGAGCTGTTTTCTGGGCCCTGGAGGTGTTCTGACATGCTCTGACATTTGTGGTTATTTCTGTTACTTGTGACATTTTCATGGCTAAAGTCTAATTACACTGTATTCAGCACAAACTCTGCTACAATAATATATCAGCAGCATGTATGTAAAAGTTTGTAGTTTTGAGATAATGACATTTATGCGTGGTTTGTGAAAATACAAAAATAAATTCTCACTGAAATAAGGTCATGAAACCCATACTGATTATTTCTTCACAAGACTTTTGAAAATTGTATCACGTAGCCTAGAATATTTGCTCTAAAACTATGTGAGAATCACCCTGACTGCTCATTCAGAGAAGACAATATATTGATTTAAAAATTTTACGACGTGTTTTGTGTTAGAAAGCAATATGCGAAGGGGCGGATCACCTCATTAATATGAAAGCTTTCCACACCTGAGAAAGACAAAGAACCTCCCTAATGGCCCTATTAGGAGCTTATCAGGGCCCATCATTCTGACCAACCTTGCACAAAGAATGAGGAGATTTAAAAAAGAATGGCTTTTAAAATTGTTTGGATTTATTTACAACACAACATAATCCAAAGATACACAACAAAAAAGCACTTATTGAAGAAAGAGACCTTTGTGCCATTCCTAAAAACATTGTACATACCTTTCATTTTCTAAGGTGTTTGATTTTCACTTTACCATGTTCATGTACAGAGACATGTACTGTGAATGTTGAAGTCAGCAGGACTCAGTGGCATCTGGGCCCTGAAAAAAAAAAAAAAAAGAACATACTAATATCAAGAGAAAGGCCTGCACGATTTTGGGAATACATTTTAGATTTTTCTTGTTAAAATTGCTTTTTAAAATTCACAGAATACACACACACACACTCACACAAATGTTTCCAACAATATATAATGAACACCAGGTTTGTTGTGCCTTGTAGGTATAGGCTATGCGCAGTGCTGCATAAAATAATAACAATATAGCAGCCTATATATATTTTCAAAAAGATTTCAGTAACAACTAAGCTAGAGAAAAATATATTGATTATCATGTTACTTCAAATGTTTCCATTCGTTATGATGATATAAAAATGAGATAATAGTAAAAACATGAAGCAGTTTGGAGCGTTTTGCTTTTCCAAAATATGATACATTCAAACGCGATCGCGATCAAAAATAAAACAATGGTTAAGCCTACCATATACATATCTACGTTTGAGCAGATATCCACAAACACAGTAACAGTAAACACGGGTCTAAATATTATAATATTTACCATATATCTAGCAACAGTTCAACTGCAATGTGAAATTTATGCAACAATAGCAAACTAATATGTAAGAATTTCTTACCTTATCTTTCTTGTCTTCAAATATCGTTCTTCTTCTTCTGATGTAAATCCAATGTAAGCTCAGGCACGTCTTTCAAACTCGACGAAAAGTGAAGTGAAGTGTTTTGTTGTTGAGGTAATGAGGGCGATCGCGTTCCATGTGGAGATTTGCATGTGAATATATTTTGCGCGAGTGGGCGTGGCCGAATTAAAAATAATTAGGAAGCGTTTGAGAAGCTGGACATCTTGTTGGTTTTATACAAATTACTTAAACAGAGAATATTTGTTTTCGTTTTGAATCCGATCATTTAAAAGTACACACTTAAATGTTTATAAAGCTGTATGACTCATAAATGTGTGACAAGTATTCGCTGAGTTTTGTTTCAGTTCATAGACGTGCTCAAGAAAAAAAAGTTCACCGCGACGGAGAGGCAGAACGCACACACTGTTTATTTTCTTTATTTTACAAAAGCACAATGTTTTGATTTGATTGGAAGTGGACACATACAAAAGTAGAAATACCACAGATTCTTTTTTTATATTTCTTTTTTCTGTATGACCATAAATGACGGAGAAATTTAAGTTTATAGTGCTACAATGTGGAGAAAATCCAGCAAAACGCGCCGGCGCGTTTGTCGACCTCAGAGGGTTAAAGAACAAAAATACAAAAGTACAGAATTACAAAAAGTAACGTTTGTCCGTTACATACCCCTCCCTTTGGTGTCAAAAATTTGACATATGGCAAATTTTTAAGTTTTGGGTATGATAATTGTCTATCTGGGTAGGATCAGATAACATTGTCACCTTGTAATTTACTGGACCTAGCCTTTTGACTACTCTAGCTGGGCCTCGCCATTTTGGCGCAATTTTAGCCATGAAACCATCATCTGCACGAGATAAAGGATGAGTACGCACCCAAACTAGATCACCCTCCTGGAAGTCTTGAGTTCTTCTCTTGAGGTTGTAATACTTTCTCTGCTTAGTTTGTGCTTTCTCAACATTTTCTCGAACAGTTTCGTACAGTAGTTTCTGGCGATCAATGGTACTGTAGCTTGGTTGATCTGGATCTGGCGGACTCTGTAGAGCTCTTTGTAGTGGGCCTTTTAATTGACGTCCCAGGGCCACTTCAGCGGGTGAAAATCCGGTGCTTTCATGCCATGCAGTATTCAAAGCAAACCTAAATTCACAGATCCACTGATCCCAAGTGCGGTGATTATTGTCAACATAGGATGCGATCATGGTTTTTAGATTACGGTTAATGCGTTCAGTCAAGTTTGATTGTGGATGATAAGCAGTTGTGAGTTTTTGTGTTACCTGCCACTGCTTGCACAACTGATCCAGGAGGTTTGAGGTGAATTGAGTGCCTCTATCAGAAACAATAAAGGCTGGTGTTCCCCACCTTGTAAATATCTCTTCGATGAGAATACGAACAATGATGGTAGATTTGGCAGATCTCATGGGGAAGACCTCTACCCATTTAGAGAAGTAGTCTACCACCACTAGAAGATATTCATTTTGACGAGTACTCCGTGGGAATGGTCCCATAATGTCCATGCCAAGCATGTATCCAGGCTCAACAATGGGCACACTTTGGAGACCTCCTGCTGGCTTTAAGTTCGTAGACTTATACTGCTGACATTTTCCACACTGTTTACAGTGTTGCCATACGTCAGTTCGCATGGAAGGCCAATAAGCAAATTCTAGGAGTCTCATTAGAGTTTTAAATTTGCCTAAATGTCCACTGAGGGGGCTATCATGGGCATATGTCAAAAACTCTTCCTTCAAGCTAGCAGGTACAATAATTTGGAACTTTCGACCTCCTTTGGCGACTGGGACACTCCTGAATAAAATATCATTTTTCAAGACATAGTGAGTTCTCATTATATCAGTGGTATTTTGGTTTTTGGCTCTTACCATGATTTCTTGGCACTCTGAATCTTTCTTCTGCTCAGCAGCAATCTGAGACAGGTCAATTGGCAGTTCACAAGTGATAGGATTAAGAACATGTTTTGAAGGTATGTGCATCAGTTTGGCTGTTGGTTCAACTAGATATCTCCTTGACAAAACATCCGCAACCACATTACATTGTCCTTTTCTATAACGTACTACGAAGTGATAGCCTTGAAGTCTGATAGTCCATCTTTCCAACCTAGACGAAGGCTTTGGGTGCTGGAAAAGCCAAACCAAGGAAGCATGGTCAGTGATTACTTCAAATGCTCTGCCCTCAAGATAATGATGCCACTTTTCCACAGCCCAGACTACCGCTAGACATTCTTTCTCTGATGCGGAATATGACCTCTCAGCACCTCTCAGTAATCTAGATGCATAAGCAATCACTTTCTCTTGTCCATCTACTTCTTGTGTCAGCACTGCTCCCAAACCAACTCCGCTTGCGTCTGTTTGCACTTTAAAAGAAGAATTAAAATGGGGTGTGTTTAACACAGGAGCTTTAGTCAGGTCATCTTTGAGGGATTCAAACGCTCTCTGACACTCGTCTGTCCATATCCATTTAGCTCCTTTCTTCTTTAGTGCATGTAAGGGTGCTGCTTTAGTGGAGAAATCTGAAATGAAACGGTGATACCAAGCCG
This sequence comes from Scardinius erythrophthalmus, assembly GCF_964197995.2. Taxonomy (NCBI): domain Eukaryota; kingdom Metazoa; phylum Chordata; class Actinopteri; order Cypriniformes; family Leuciscidae; genus Scardinius; species Scardinius erythrophthalmus. The sequence goes on along the minus strand of NC_138223.1, from coordinate 60,989,333 downwards.
CAAGACCTAGGAACCGTTGTAACTCCTTTATGGAAGTTGGTGTAGGGAATGATTTGACCGCGTCCACCTTGTCAGCGTTCACTTTGACTCCATCAGTAGTGATTGTGTGACCCAAGTAGTCCAGTGATGAACAGATAAATTTGCATTTCTTGAGATTGAGAGTGAGACCGGCAATGTGCAGACTATTGAATACTTGATTAAGATGTTGCAGATGTGTTTGAATGTCTGGTGAGTATACAATGATGTCGTCTATGTATACCATACAACACCTGTTTTTGTGATCTCGTAGAACTTGTTCCATTAAACGTTGGAAAGAGGCAGCGGCATTTTTAAGACCAAAGGGAAGACACAAAAATTCGTATAACCCTGAAGCGGTTACAAATGCAGTCTTCTCCACACTTGCAGCATTCATCTCTACTTGCCAGTAGCCACTCTTCAGGTCCAAAGTGCTAAACACCTTGGCTCCTTGCAAAGAATCCAGTATATCTGTAATTTGGGGCATCGGATAAGCATCGAGGTGAGTTTTAGAATTAAGGCCACGATAGTCAACGCATAACCGAGATCCACCATCCTTCTTATCTACTACCACAACCGGGGAAGCCCATGGTGATGTGGAAGGTCTAATGATTTTTTGTTGAAGCAATTCTTTGATTTGTTCCTCAATAAAATCATTCTTGACTCTTGATACTCGATAAGGTCTCTTTCTTAGGGGAAGTTCATCAATTGTTTTTATTTCATGTTTGATGCAGTTTGTACGTCCTAGCTTGTGAGTGCAAACTGATGACCAATCAAACATGAGAGATTTCAACTGATTCTTTACCTTGAGGGAGGCATGAGAATTTTCCACTGCTTGTTCAATGAGCTTCGAGTCTTCCTTTTTAGAGCTCCATTCGGCATCATCTTGAGCAGCATAAAACTGAATGGGAGCATTCTCATGAAGTTCATTAAAACAAATGGGGTGACTGGTGTTAGAATCAGGTAAGTAAACACGTGAAGAATTAAAATCAATGGTAACTTTTGCTTCCCTTAGGAAATCCAGTCCCAGGATAACAGGAACAGCCAAGTCTTCATCATTCATCACGTAAAATGTGACAACAAGTTTCACTCCATATATTTCACATTGCCAGAGAACCTTTCCCTGAGTTCTCTGACTTTGACCATTAGCAAGCATAAAAGTTTGAGTACTTTTGGTCAGATGCTCATCATTTCTTCTCAACCTCTGCCAAACTTTCTGCTGCAACAAAGAGAAGGTGCTTACAGTGTCAATTACAGCATTAAAGTAAGAGTGATTTAAAATGATCGGAGTTTGCAGCACGTTATTATATTGAGAGCTGCAAGTTGGATCAACGAGCATGAGGTGATTCTGTTGCCCTCTTCCACCAGCAGATTTCTTCCTCTGCTCCTCTTCTTTTCCTTGATTCCATCTCTTTTTACTCTCCACCCAATCCTTCTCTATCTGAGTACCGAGACGGACCAGATCATCAACCGTCTTCACTGTTCCCCTTAACAACGAAGCCAATCGAGGGTTGCAGTTTCTTAAAGTCGCTTGAACAATCTCAGTTTCAGACATTTTAGGATTATTCTTCAGGCACAGAGCTCTGTAATTGAAAACAAAGTCTCTGATGTTCTCATTAATCCCTTGACGATAGTTTGCTAATTTTTGGGCAGCAACTTCTTTATGATCTTCATTTAAGAAAGAAAAAAGAAACTTTTCTTTGAAAGAAGACCAGTCTTTTATATTTTGTTTCTCCGCTTTCCACCAGCTCTTAGCGGTACCTTTCATACTCACAGATAATGAGGCTAACAGCTCTTCAGGATACAGAGGTCTCAGCTCGTTATATTCTTCAAATCGATCAATAAAATCAATTGGGTCTTCTGCATCAAGATTACTGAAGGTAGGCAGTTCAAGTTTAACTGGAGGATTAGGAGATGAGGAAAGATACGTTACTTGCTTGGAGTCGTGTTGTGTAACTGGGTCAATCTTGGATGGGTATTGAGACATCTTATGAGTAGTAGAAGTACTGGTGTGCAAGGGATATATAGAATTACTATTCGAATATTGTTTTTTTTAATGTATATATATATATATATATATATATATATATATATATATATATATATATATATATATATATATATTTCTTTTTTTTCTATATGCAATCTTGCCTTTCTCGCCGCCTTGCATGTGAATGAAATGCTTTTGTTTCGTCTGATGAACAATAAAGTTTTTGAATCGTTACACAATTCCACGCTGTATCATCATAACAATACTGTCAAAAATGGCGGAGAGCAATGTCTCCACGGAAACGGAGATCACCACTCCTGACAATCTGAGAAGCGATGTGTGGAAGGTGTTTGGATTTCAAACCATAAATGGAAAAATTACAAATAAAGAAGTGGCAATCTACAGAATATGCAAAATCCGAATGAAATATCACTCCTCAACCAGCAACCTGAGCGCACACCTGACAACGCTACACCCTGACAAGCCAGGCGATCTGTCCGAGGAACCGCCGCTAAACAGGCAAGAATTACTTCTTCTCTGCCTCTCTCCTCCTCAGGGCTTAACAGCTGTCTGCCAAAAGGCGATAACAGACAAACTGACACGGTATACTATATTATATAAACTATATATATATATATATATATATATCTCACTAATAACTCAGTTCAGTGCTGATTCAGTTCTGTTGTAAAGATCTTAAATTATTAAATGAGTTCATTTCATCTATAAAGCAGCTTCAGTACACTGAAGAAAAAGTTTTTTGTTTTCCAGTTCAACTTAGAAAATCTACAATAACTGTTTTTGTTGAAATGAAATACATTATTTAAGATGACTTATTATAACTAAATTCAACCAACCTGAAAAACAAGGTTTTACTGAATCATAACTGTCGGTAGATTTAACCTGATTTCTCCAGCTAGGTAAAATGACTGAAGTTCGATATAATCTTTTTTGATTTATATGATGAAAGTTTCCCACTTCTCCACCTTGATGTAAGCACACTCAACAAATAATTCCTTAACCTTGTTTAATTTAATTGAAGACACTTTTACACATGATTTCCTTCATCTTCGTGACAGATGCAACATAATGTGTTGAAGCTAAATGTGCCAGTTAGCCAGAGCAGCCAAACGCTCACTCTTTTCTTCTTTGTCCTTCAGAGGTCCTGTAGCTGACAGGAGTCACGCCTATACTGCCCTCTATAGGCCTGGGTAAGTTTGAATAAACCAGATTCAATAAAGTTACAGCAAAAAAAGATAGAATTTATAGGTAGAAAAACCTCCTTAAAAGCAACAACTGCACGTTCCCTTTTTGCAGTGTACAGTCAAATCAATAATGTTGTTGAACACTGAGTGAAGAACACACACACACACACACACACACACACACACACACACTTCTTCTTACATCTGGTATTTTGCAGAACTGAGAGACGACTGCGCAGGGAGGGAGAGTGTTTGGTCAGAAGACTGAGAAACTGGTCATTATCAGAGCTTTACTGTAATGCAGTTTAGCCGAGGTTGCTGGATTATTATTATTTTTTACTGTACTGTAATTGACTATAATGTATTGTATTGCAATTCCAATGTTATGTTCAATTCTTTGGTATTTCAGCTTTTCTTTTCCAGTGTTCTTCATCTACTGTGAGATCTCTTTACAGTGGTGTAATGAACATCTACTGTTGTGAAGGCTTATTGCTGGATATCTGCAGCGCTGTATATCTGTAGAGTACTGTAATAGACACTGAGCTGAACAATTATTCCTGACTGCCAAAAGATGATTTTTGTAACTGTTTTGAATTGATCTGACTAGTGTGCAAGATTATGTTGTAGTGTGTGTGTTTTTGAGGGCTTGTGTGTGTCATGTGTGTGTGTGTCATGAGTTTTTCAGCAAGATTGAAAGGTTATGAGTGTCTAGTCGAGTCTCCTTCACTTATACAGCGCTTTAACAATATAGAGTTCCACAGCAGCTTTACGGTGATAACAGGAGATTACAGTAACAGAGAGTGTTCAGGCTTTACAGCAGATCTAGAATAAAGTTATTGTCCAGATAAAGTTAGTTTAGATCGATTCACTTCCGTCACAACGATCATTAGTTATTAACTTAGGGGCTGCTAACACACACCGCTCTCTCAGGAAACCCTTAACACACTCCGGCCGCTCACTCGCACAACAGCAGTGCCTGGAGCAACACACTCGCGGTGACTCTGTGCAGAGGTAAAGGGAACAGGAGTGGAGAGCTTCATCTTCATACTTCAACCACACACACACACACACACACACACACACACACACACACACACACACACACACACACACACACACACACGCGCTCTCTCTCTCTCACACACACACACACACACACACGCGCTCTCTCTCTCACACACACACACACACACACACACACACACACACACACACACACACACACACACACACACACACGCGCTCTCTCTCTCTCACACACACACACACACACACACACACACACACACATTGAACACTAGTGGGAGAAACCAGGATCATTCGGGGACCGTTCTCCTCTAACGAACACGTGTGGTTTAACACACACTCACACACACACACACACACACACACACACTCACACACACACACACACACTCACACACACACACACACACACACACACACACACACACACACTCACACACACACACACACACACACACACACACACACACACACACGCATTAAACACTAGTGGGAGAAACCAGGATCATTCGAGACCCGTTCTCGTGTGGTCTAACCCAGTGCAGGAGCTGGGCTTCCACACGCCGGTGGCCCCGCCGGCTGCTGTGAGACGAGCACTGGTCCTCGTAAATCACCGCTGCTGCTGAATGGAGGTCTGAGGGGTCGTGACCCGCTCAGGTCAAAGGTCACGGCCGCGGTCAGCCAATGAAAGGCCTGAGGCTCCTCACAGGACAAAGAGTGTGTGTGTATCACGGTCAGATCCTGGGCTTCACTCACTTTCCCAGCGGGCTTTGCATTCGAGAGGATCTCCGAGAGTCTCCCCACACACACACACACACACCTCCTGAAGACCAGTGTTTGTGCAGCTGAGGGACGGGATCGTCTGCACGCCTCACTCATGCGGATCTCCTGCTGCTCCTGGGTCTCTCTGCTCCTGGTGCGCCTCTGGCTCGGCTCTGCCGCTCCGGATCATCCCGGCGTCTGTCCGAACCACGTGAGCCTGAACCTGTGGGTGGACGCGCAGAGCACCTGTGAGAGGGAGTGCCGCACCGACCAGGTGAACACACACTCTTCTCAGCGTCAGTGTCACATGATCCTGCATCCTCACTCTGATCTGAGAAACACGAGTGATTATGATCAGTGTGAAGAGTGGAGACAGAGCTGTGTTCAGGACGCACTGACGAACAGGAGCTTTGAAGAACTGCAGCTCTGCGGGGGTTTTGTAGCTGTTCTCCTGAATTCACACCCTGCTGCACTTTTCACACACACACACACACACACACACACACACACACACACACACACACACACACACACACACACACACACACACACACACACACACACACACACACACACACACACACACACACACAGGAAGCCACTTGCAATTGTTGCTCATTTTAAAACAAGCTTTGCCGTTTGTCACGTCTGTGTGCATTTGTTCACAGGATCTTTCATCAAACACTGATGTGTGTGTGTGTGTGTGTGTGTGTGGGGGGGGGGGGGGGTGGATGTGTGTGGGGGGGGGACCTGCACTGTGTGAAAGACCTGCACTGCGTTTGAGAAGAACTAAATCAGTCAGACTGTGCTGCATTTACTCGAATAACCCTAACACTAACACACCCGTTTCCTGCACAGCCCTCCATCCTGCCAGATCACTGAGATCTAACGGCAGATCAGAAGTATTTATATTTATTATTTACTGGGTGAACTAGACCTGAGTGTTACAAACTCTGTAATGCTGTGTTGCTTATAGTGTGTTGAGTGTGTGTGTGTGTGTGTGTGTGTGTGTGTGTGTGTGTGTGTGTGTGAGTGTGTGTGTGTGTGTGTGAGAGAGAGAGAGAGAGAGAGAGAGTGTGTGTGTGTGTGTGTGTGTGAGAGAGAGAGAGAGAGAGAGAGAGTGTGTGTGTGTGTGTGTGTGAGAGAGAGAGAGAGAGAGAGAGAGAGAGTGTGTGTGTGTGTGTGTGTGTGAGAGAGAGAGAGAGAGAGAGAGTGTGTGTGTGTGTGTGTGTGTGTGTGTGTCTTTGATGGGTAAGTTTAGGGTTAGGGTTAATGTGTGTGTGTGTGTGTGTGTGTGTGTGTGTGTGTGTGTGTGTGTGTGTGTGTGTGTCTTTGATGGGTAAGTTTAGGGTTAGGGTTAATGTGTGTGTGTGTGTGTGTGTGTGTGTGTGTGTGTGTGTGTGTGTCTGTGATGGGTAAGTTTAGGGGTAGGGTTAATGTGTGTGTGTGTGTGTGTGTGTGTGTGTGTGTGTGTGTGTGTGTGTGTGTGTGTGTGTGTGTGTCTGTGATGGGTAAGTTTAGGGGTAGGGTTAGTGTGTGTGTGTGTGTGTGTGTGTGTGTGTGTGTGTGTGTGTCTGTGATGGGTAAGTTTAGGGGTAGGGTTAATGTGTGTGTGTGTGTGTGTGTGTGTGTGTGTGTGTGTGTGTGTGTGTGTGTCTGTGATGGGTAAGTTTAGGGGTAGGGTTAGTGTGTGTGTGTGTGTTTGTATGTCTGTGATGGGTAAGTTTAGGGTTAGTGTGTGTGTGTATGTGTGTGTGTGTGTGTGTGTGTGTGTGTGTGTGTGTCTTTGATGGGTAAGTTTAGGGTTAGTGTGTGTGTGTGTGTGTGTGTGTGTGTGTGTGTCTTTGATGGGTAAGTTTAGGGTTAGTGTGTGTGTGTGTGTGTGTTTCCGCACGATAGAATGGCTGTACTAACTGGTGTCTGTGTTTCTGCAGGACTGCGCGGGCTTTGAGAAGTGCTGCACTAACGTGTGTGGCCTGTTGAGCTGCGTGGCGTCCCGCTTCTCTGACGGAGATGAGGGCCAGTCGGGGGCGGGGCTTCCAGCAGGGGGCGTGGCCAGCTGTGACGGGTTCGAGTGCAGCCAGCAGGGGGCGGTGTGTGACGTGTGGGAGGGCCAGCCGGTGTGCAAGTGCCAGGACCGCTGCGAGAGCGAGCCCGGCTTCACCTGCGCCTCGGACGGCCTCACGTACTTCAACCGCTGCTACATGGACGCGGAGGCCTGCGCTCAGGGCGTCGCTCTCGCCGAGGTCACCTGCCGCTTCCACCTGAACGCTAACCCTCTCACCACGGCTCAACCCACACCCACCGCCGCCGACTCCGAGCCGCTCCCGCCCGCTCTCTACTCCAGCCCGCAGCAGCAGGTCGTTTACCAGGGCGGCACGGCTAGCTTCCACTGCGACGTGGTCGGCCACCCGAAGCCACACGTCACCTGGGAGAAGCAGACCGAAGCGCACGAGCGGATCGTGATGCGCCCGGACCAGATGTACGGGAACGTCGTCATCACCAACATCGCTCAGCTAGTGGTGTACAACGCACAGATGTGGGACACGGGGATCTACACCTGTATCGCGCGGAGCTCCTCAGGAGCGCTGCGAGCCGATTACCCGCTCTCCGTCGTTAGGCGTGACCCTGAGGAGTTCTTCGACGATGCTGAGGCGGGTTTGCCGTTGGGACGCCCGTTCTCGCCGGCTGACTGCGTGGCGGATGTGGAGCGGGGCGAGTGCGGAGAGAAGCGGGTCGACTGGTTCTACGACGCGGCCCGCGGGGAATGTCACGCGTTTGCGCACGGAGGCTGCGAGGGCGGCCGGAACCGCTTCGAGACGTTCGAGGAGTGCCGCGCGTCGTGCCAGCGCTCAGGGCTAGCCGTGTGCTCGCTGCCCGCCGTCCAGGGCCCCTGCAAACACTGGGAGGCTCGCTGGGCCTACAACCGGCTCGTGAAGCAGTGCACGCCGTTCGTCTACGGCGGCTGCCGCGGAAACAAGAACAACTTCCGCACGCGCGACGAATGCGAGGCCGAGTGTCCGCAGCCGAAGCGCCGTCCGTGTAAAACCTGCCGGCCGAGAGGAAAGATATTCGCGAGTCTTTGCCGCAGTGACTTCGCCATCGTGGGGCGGCTCACGGAGCTAATCGAGGAGCTGGACTCGGGGATCGCGCGGTTCCACCTGCAGCAGGTCCTGCGTGACGAGAAGATGGGCCTGGAGATCTTCAGGACGCAACACCTGGAGGTGCTGCTCACCCGCATGGACTGGAGCTGCCCCTGCCCCAACATCACACAGCACCACCAGCGCCCCCTGCTGGTCATGGGAGAGGTGCGGGACGGCACGGCGCTGGTTCTGCCGCACAGCTACGTCAGACCCGTGTCCCATCGGCGCCTGAAGAAGATCCGCCAGCTTCTGGCCAGTAAGACTTGTGAGATGCTGCTGAGATCACAGGACTAGTCTTACACGTCAGTCATCCAGACTGTTCATATCTTTTACACGTCAGTTACATAGAAAACGTAGATTGATCTAATTTGATTCCAAAAGTCAAGTCACATTTATATAGCGCTTTTTACAACACAGAGTGTTTCAAAGCAGCTTTACAGAGATAACAGGAAAATGATGCAACAGAGTTTGTTTCCAGAAGAAAATAGCGTCACAGTCCAGCTTAAGTAAGTTCAGTGATGGTTCATTTCTGTTGTAAAAAAGTTATTAATTTAGTTAATTTATGTAAGGGATAACGTAGAGCGACAGGCGGAGCTTGAATCCTATTCGCTATAACAACCACCTCGCTCTACATTATCCCGCTTATTACACGGCTACCCACCAAATACATCAATAATTTGACACAAAATATTGATTTAAAAGCGATTGTATTGCTTCCACTAAAGAAAATAGTTTGTTCCGTCTCTACGGTTAGAATCCTGCGTCCATAGCAACGCTCTGTTTATCATGGCAACGGTGTGTTATACTCAGCAGCGGCTGATATCAAGAAATAACACACCGCACTCTACATTAGAATTAAACCAGGCCATGTAATAAATATATATATATATATAGCCGCTCTGGAGAAAACCGTGGTGTCATCGTCCAGCTCAGTTCTCATATAATGGTGTCAGTGCAGGAGATCAATAATATTGCTGAATATTAAATGAAATGTCCCCAAGAAAAGTAAGACCCCTAACTAACTGTACAAGTTCTTCAGACACAGTCTTGACATAATGGCTATGCTTCTGCAACCGGGCCCAGGAGGTGTAGCATGGTCTAGATTCAGTTGGAAGACACACACACACACACACACACACACACCCCCACACACACACACACACACACACACACACACACACACACACACTATACATACCTGTGCCTGTAAAACTAACTTTATCTGGACAATAACTTTATTCTAGATCTGCTGTAAAGCCTGAACACTCTCTGTTACTGTAATCTCCTGTTATCACCGTAAAGCCGCTTTGAACAATGATTTTCAGTGTGAATACCTGTCTGTTCCTTACACAAAGCATCATACGGCGACTGCAGACGACTTGAAAAACAGCACTGGAGTCATAAGGGCCACTGTTATGGCAGTATTAATGTGCTTATAAAGGCTTAGAGGAGCTTGCTGCTCACAGAGGCCAATCTCACCAGTTTTACATGGGAGGAAGACAGTCTTACGGGTGAGTCAGTGATGACTGAACTTTCATCTTTTGAGTCACAGTTCCTTAAATATTGCTTTTTATTTATTGTTTTTTTAGCCTGTTGCATATTTCTTATCATTAGTTTACTCGATTCTATAATTAATAATTGTTTAAAGCAATGAAAATGTTATTCTACAGGAAAAGCAACAGCCGAAAGAAAGAAAAGTTTATTTTTTTCACTACACTTTTTTCAATAAAAATGTTTAATGTAACTTCACGGTTGATATAGTGGCTCGTTTGTTACAATGTTTGTGTGTTTCTTCATTTTTATGTGGCTTTATACAAAAGTGTCTGCTAAACAAGTTACTGTACATGATGTACATGGTTTTATTTTGGGAAATTCGGTGGCAACAGAAGCATCATAACCCTGATCGGATAATAATGTTCAGAGGACTGCAGACACACAAGGTATTGGCTAAAGCGTCTGCTAAATGATTAAATGTAAAATGGATGTTCACAAACGTTTTTAAATGTTCCAGAACGTTCAGAGAACATTCAAAAGAAACATTCCCATATTGATTGAAGAAAGTGTTCCCTTAATGTTTGCTTAACCAAGCAAAGAAGTGTTCGGGGAACATTCAGAAATAATATTTTCATTATGGGAACATTAGCAAAATGTTCTTAAAACATGTTTTTGTAGTTGTTGTCCTACATCTTTATTTCTGTGTACGTGTGTGTATTAAGGTTTGTGTGGATCTTAGTTACACAACATACAAGTTTGAGTTTGAGAACTTGCTAAATAACATCCGAGTGTGTGTGTGTGTGTGTGTGTGTGAGAGAGAGAGAGAGAGAGAGAGGGAGTGTGTGTTAACTACACCCTTCCTGTGATGTGCACTTGTTCTACATGATCTTCAGTTCAGATGTGTGTTTCTCAGTGATGAGCACGATTGCAAACATCATGATTTAATCTAAAGTGTTGCTGTTCGACCTGTGAGAAACACACACACACACACACACACGCCCTGCGAGGGTGAGAAACACTGAGTTAATGAGGAAATGAGTGTGTCATGAAGAAATGAACAGGAAGATGTGTGTCACAGGCGAGCAGCGATGAAGACGCTCAGCTGGATTCTGCTCATGTGGGGTAAGAGTCTCAGACATTCAGAAACTGCATTATCATTTAGTAAATACTGAGAACAAGGGACATATATTACCCATATATTAAATATATGATTTGTTCAGTTTACAAGTTTTAGTCTGTAATCCTTATAATGAACCGACCCAATTCATTAGTCTGTAATCCTTATAATGAACTTTATAAACCACACAAGGCTGATGTGTTCATTTAGATCAGAGAGTGTGTGTGTATATGAGTGTGTGTGAGAGGCGTGTGTTTGTGGAATGCCTTCTTTAAATTTACATTAACTTTTACATTAAGTTGAGGTGATGTGTGTGTGTGTGTGTGTGTGTGTGTGTGTCTGTGGGAACAGGGTGTGGTGGTTTTGTGGTGTGGCTATACATATGTTGCCAGGAACTCACACATGTACATGCACACACACACACACACATACACACACACACACACACACACACACACACACACACACTGCTCTTTTCTCCTGATGTTGCTACACATTAATGGTAGTAATTGTGTCTTTAATTAATGTCAGACTCAGATGAATGATGCTGATGTGTGTGTGTGTGTGTGTGTGTGTGTGTGTGTGTGTGTGTGTGTGTGTGTGTGTGTGTGTGTCCGTTAGACAGACAGACTGAACGCTCAGAGCTACAGTGAGTTTCTATGGCTCTGGTTAGTGCTGGTGAAGCTAGTCATTCAGTTGCTGGTTCTAGTTTTGGCTGTTTCAGCGTCTTATGAAACACCATCAAACAGGAAGAGAAACTCAGTGAATCTTTTAGAAACAGTCTCACAAGCGTCTCCTGATGTCTCAACAGTCTCTCTCGCTTCTCCAGCGTCTCTTTCAGAGGCCTTCAATATCGACACTGAACATCCCCTGAGATTTAACGGCACGGCAGAAGATTTCTTTGGTTACAGCGTTTATCAGTCAGAGTTTGAAAACAGGAAACAGTGAGTGAAACACACACACACACACACACACACACACACACACACACACACACACACACACACACACACACACACACACACACACAAACACACACACACACTGGTTGCTAGGGTGTTCTACATGTGTTTTCTGAGGGTCTGATTGATTGTGAGGGTGTTTTTGGCAGGATCATCGTTGGAGCCCCATTAAAAGGAAACTCAACGGGTGAAATGTACAGTTGCACAGAAGATCTGCAGTCCTGCACACCACTGCTCTGGACAGGTATCACCCTCACACACACTGTCTGTCATGATCACCGTCACACACACTATCTGTCATGATCACCATCACACACTATCTGTCATGATCACCGTCTCCCTCCCTCTCTCTCTCTCTCTCTCTCTCTCTCTCTCCCTCTCTCTCCCCCTCTCCCTCTCTCTCTCTCTCTCTCTCTCTCTCTCTGGTGATGATTGACAGGCCCAGAGAGCGTTCAGTTCTTCGGCATGTCTTCTGCTGTGTCGTCTGATGCTGTCGGACGCTTGACTGTAAGTTCAACTGCTTACTTCATTAGTCACTTCAGTGTTTGACTTCTCATCACTGTCTCTTCTGTACTTGTGTCCATTGAACTGCAGGAATCTTCTCTGCTTTTAGTGACTGTCATACTGATTGTAGGAGAGAAATTGAAAACTCTCTAAAACTTCTTAAACAGTCCTTGAAATTATTTCTGTCATCACTTACTCTCCCTCGTGTCCTTCTAAATCCACATTACTTTCTTTCTTTTATGAAACACACAAAGGGTGAATGTGAAAATGTGGTATTCTAGGCATTTCCAATGAACTCAGACTGAAGCTAATACGCTTCAAAAAGATCATGACTGAATAAACACTTCAACTTCAGTCTGCTCCTCACACAAACACCACATGACTTAAAATTGTTTTTCTTTTGTTTTTGAAGTTTGAAAGTCATACAAGTATAAAACAATATGAGGGTGTCATGGTCATGTTTAGTTTCTCTGTCTTGTTTGGTTTCTGTTCATAGGTTTCGTTCTCTGTATTTTTTGAGCTATTCATTAGTTGTCATGGTATGTAATTACTTCTACCAGAAAGACTCGGGAGGCAAAATAACGTAACAAGTATACATTTATTAACAGCCCAGTAAGCATTATGATGTAAAGATCTTTGGCGTAGGTTCCGTCCGTAACTCGCAATCCGAGGGTACGGAATCTGCATTTCCTGCCTGAAGACGAAGGCAGGGGCGCAGCTGACCCCCGGGGAGGTATGGTGGTGGTAGAGAAGGGACCATACTGGTGGTGGTGGGGAGGATGGAGGGGAAGGGACCTCACTGGTGGTGGTAGAGAAGATGGAGGGGAAGGGACCATACTGGTGTTGGTAGAGAAGATGGAGGGGAAGGGACCATCCAAGTGGTGGTGGGGAGGATGGAGGGAAAGGGACCATACTGGTGGTGTTAGAGAAGATTGAGGGAAAGGGACCATACTGGTGTTGGTAGTGAAGATGGAGGGGAAGGGACCATCCTAGTGGTGGTAGAGAAGATGGAGGGGAAGGGACCATACTGGTGGTTGTAGTGAAGATGGAGGGGAAGAGACCATACTGGTGGTGGTAGAGAAGATGGAGGGGAAGGGACCATCCTAGTGGTGGTGGGGAGGATGGAGGGGAAGGGACCATACTGGTGGTGGTAGTGAAGATGGAGGGGAAGGGACCATACTGGTGGTGGTGAGGAGGAAGGAGGGGAAGGGACCATACTGGTGGTGGTGGGGAGGATGGAGGGGAAGGGACCATACTGGTGGTGGTAGTGAAGATGGAGGGGAAGGGACCATACTGGTGGTGGTGAGGAGGAAGGAGGGGAAGGGACCATACTGGTGGTGGTGAGGAGGAAGGAGGGGAAGGGACCATACTGGTGGTGGTGAGGAGGAAGGAGGGGAAGGGACCATACTGGTGGTGGTGGGGAGGATGGAGGGGAAGGGACCATACTGGTGGTGGTGAGGAGGAAGGAGGGGAAGGGACCATACTGGTGGTGATGAGGAGGAAGGAGGGGAAGGGACCATACTGGTGGTGGTGGGGAGGATGGAGGGGAAGGGACCATACTGGTGGTGGTAGTGAAGAAGGAGGGGAAGGGACCATACTGGTGGTGGTAGTGAAGAAGGAGGGGAAGGGACCATACTGGTGGTGGTGGGGAGGATGGAGGGGAAGGGACCATACTGGTGGTGGTAAAGAAGATGGAGGGGAAGGGACCATACTGGTGGTGGTAGTGAAGATGGAGGGGAAGGGACCATACTGGTGGTGGTAGTGAAGAAGGAGGGGAAGGGACCATACTGGTGGTGGTGGGGAGGATGGAGGGGAAGGGACCATACTGGTGGTGGTGGGGAGCGGCGCGCACTGTCATCCGGACACTCTGTGTGCTCAGAGATGGGGGAGTGAGTTCTTTCTTTAACCACATTAGGGTGCTGCTCGTCATGGGACGAGCAGCGGGGTGGGGAAAACCAAGGATTCTCCCCCGGCCCTCCACCGGGGGAAGGAGCGGCCCTGCTACCGGCTCCTGAAAAGAACTCTGCGCCATCTCTGAGCAGCCCGTCTCAGGAGCGCCGCTTAGCCTGGCGTTTAGCGGGGCATGGGGTGGGAGAGGGCTGTGGCGCCTTCCTACGGCGTACTCCACGACGCGGCCCGGATGGAGGCTGCTGCTGGGGCCGTGCGGGAGGGGCGGGAGCCGTAGAAGGGCGCCCTCGGCGGCGAGCAGACTGAGGGACCTGTGCCGACGGCTGAGTGGAGGCAGCAGCGGGCCGTCCGGAGCCTCATGTTTGAGAGCCTCAGTCTGCTTCTGGGCGGTTGAGAACTGCTGGGCAAAGTCCTCAACCGCCCCGCCGAAGAGGCCAGCCTGGGATATGGGAGTGTCGAGGAACCGGGTCCGCTCAGCCTCACGCATATCAGCCAGGTTGAGCCACAGATGTCTCTCCTGGACCACACAAGTGGACATCACCTGACCCAGGGAGCTTGCGGTCACCTTCGTCGCTCGGAGAGCAAGGTCGGTGGCGGCACGCAGCTCATCAAAGAGCTCGGGGTCAGTCCTCCCCTCGTGCATGTCACGCAACATCTGGGCCTGGTAGACCTGGAGTGTCGCATGGCATGCAGTGAGGAGGCTGCCAGCCCCGCAGCTCTATAGGCCTTCGCCACAAGGGTGGAAGAGAACCTACAGGCTTTGGAGGGGTGCTTTGGGTCGCCACGGGATGAAGCACTCTGAGGACACAGTTGCATCGCAACAGAGCATTCAACCTGGGGAACCCCAGTGTACCCTTTGGCAGCCGCCTGATCGAGAGGAGGCAGGGCGGAGGAGGTCGCCGAGCGATCACGAGAAGACAATGGTGCCTTCCAGGACCTCGTGACCTCCTCGTGCACATCCGGGAAGAAAGGGATTGGGGACGCGCGCTGACGAAGATCAGCGGCGGCACCCAAAAACCAATCGTCCAGCCGCGAGCGCACCGGACCAGGTGGCGGGGACCACTCAAGCCCAATGGCCGCGGCTGCCCGGGAAAGCATGGCAGTCATCTCGGGATTAGACTCGGACAATGCTGGCACACCCGAAGGTGGCAGCACAGCCGAATCCTCACTTCCCAAGGACTCTTGCCCACCCTGTGATGCAGCGATCGACATTGAATCTTCATCTGGAGCGCCAAATGAGACCCGCGGCATGTCCGAGGACTGTACTGCGGGCTCATTTGAACCACTCGCGGGTTGCACGGCACTAGAGGACGGTGTGGAGCGTGGAATAGTCGGCGCTTTGTCCCACACCGTAATCCTCAGGTCACCCTGGCCGCCAGCCAAAGTACTAGCTCTCGCGGAGCCCGTAGATCGGGGTGCGGATGAGGGGACTCTAGCATGAAGGTTATTGAGTCTCGACCGTAACCGTGCGATGGGCATGTTCCCGCAATGGGAACATGACTCATCCACAAACGCTGCTTTAGCGTGCTCTAAGCCCAGACACACAAGACAGCGATTGTGCCCATCAGAATCAGAAACAAATAGACCGCAACCAGAAGTGCACGGGCGAGGCATCTTTAAAAAGACGTGCCACGTGCAAGCTCTTTTAGAAAGGAGATTTCTCCACAAATGCTGAAGCGACAAGGGAGAGAACACACAAACACTGGCAAATCACTGCACAGATAAGCAGGGAATGTGCACTCGCTGGAACTCGCTGTCACACCAACACTTGGAGAGAGGCTCGTCTTGAAGAGAATGAAGAGATGTACTCAGGATTGGCTGTGGAGTGAAGTACATCAACTTGGCTCCGAAGCGAAAACATATCTGCATGATGCTCGCGACTTCCTTATATACCCCCTGCGTGGGGCGGAGTTACGCTATGCAAATTCCGCAGACCCATGGCATTTCTTTGCCATTGGCTCGTTTTATATACTCGAAGATGATAGGATTTCTAAGCGAAACCCCATTCGTCATCATCCGACGTAACTCGGAGTGACAACGAAAGGGAATGAAAGCTTCAGCATCTGCAAACTCAGATGTGTGTAAGTACCAACCTTTTATACTGCAAGTATTAGAACACGATTGGATAGATGAGAAGGTAATATGTGACGTAACAATTGAGTCTTCCAGGCAGAACTTATGCTAAAAATGTCTTTTCTCTCCTGTTCTCTTTTCTTTGATTATCAGCCTTCATGTATACATGCCAGTACACACTGCCTTTTTTGCAACTGAACCAAAATTTGAAAACCAAACCACACGTGGGCTAAGGTCGTCCATTCATTGGACAAAAATTCTCAAGCAGGGAAAAGCAGGAAGTGCAAAAACAGGCAATTTATGGAGATCTTTCGTAGTGCAATTTTTATTCTTTTACTGATTTGGTGTTATCAGCTACTAACGCAATATGAGGAAACTTATGAGCATCAAATGATACAATGTCATCGATACGATGTTGTAATTAGGATTTTGCAAAGACGAAGATGTGCTGCAAGACGGTTCTGGCGGCGAGAGCATGCTGATAAAGTTCAAACATTATTAAAAACAAGTGAACAGTCAGTAATAAAATAAGAACAAATACACAAATACAAGCAGAGATTAATACTAGATAACACAGTTACAAAGTCTGACAGTAGTATTCAGGTAGGCTACAGAAATTATTAAGCCTGAAGAAATTAAATATAGTTTCATCTTTATTAAAGTTTTGTTATTTTATTAATATTAATAATGAAAGAGACTACAGTAGAAATATTGGGTGTCTTCTGTCACATTAAGACCGAATTCATGGACCGAAAAAAATTACAAACATCAACTATGACATATTACCGAGAAAATACTTGCTGAGACGGGTATTTAGATGAATTTTTAACATTCTTTTGTGTGCATGTGTGTCCATTCAAGGGCATGGAAACAATTCAATTCGGTGTTCAAGCATTTTTATTTATTCAACCAGGAAGGTCCCGTTGGGATACAATATCTCTTCTACAGGGAGTCCTGGTAGTCCTCGGCCTGGTCTTTGCTGTCTCCCTTCAGGGGTTGGGGGAGTTATGTCACGGTCATGTTTAGTTCTCTGTCTTCTTTAGTTTCTGGTCATAGCTTTTCTTTAGTTATCATCATCTGTGAATATAACCTCTAAGTTTCTTCAGCTGATTGTCTCGTGTTAATGTTATGTTAGTTGTGTGGTGTACGTTTATCTCTTGGTGTTCATTAAAAGTAACAATTCATTCATTCTGCATCACGCATCTCGTTCGTTGGATTATCACACAGCAACCCTGGACATAGTAAGAGTAAATGATGACAGAATTATAATTTTTGGACAATTCTTTTAATTGTTAAAAGTTAATAAAAATTTGCCATTAGGTAAATAAAAGATGGGAACTGGATTTTTTAAACAGTTTATAGAAACGTCTAGATCATCTTGTGTGTGATTTGATCCTCCTGTTGTCTCAGATATTGTGTCTCTTTCTCAGAGCTGCAGTCCGTATCTTCCTCATGAGTGTGACGGAAACTCGTATCTGAACGGCGTCTGCGTCCAGTTCAACAGCGGTTTACAGGCCGTCTCAAACTTTACCGCCGCTTACCAAGGTCTGACGAGTCTGACACAGAAACCAGCGGATAACGACACTTTTAGCACTGAATGCAGTTTAACTATTTCAGGCTTTAATACTGTACACCATGTGTTGGGTTCTTAGTAACATTCCAGTTGGTGTTTATTGACAACTCAATTAAAGACTAAAGACATGATGAAAGACATTATGTTAAATACTTGGGAAAAATATGGATTTATTGGCCATCTTGTCAATAATTTATGGTTTGATTGCTAAAAAAAGTTGGCGTAACAGATGTGTTTCCATATCTTGTGGTATTTCTGCAGAATGCACGAAGAGAGAAGTCAATCTGGTGTTTCTCTTTGACGGATCTGGAAGTATGAAATCAGTCGAGTTTGAAATGAACAAAAAATTCATTTTAGATGTTATGAAAAAACTTTCAAACTCATCCATAAAGGTAAATCAACCCAGCACTATTAATGTGGAAATATGGACATGTAATGGTCTCTGGTTTGCTAATGATGTTAACGGCACGTGTGCTTGTTGTTTGTCCTTCTGTGGGTCAGTTTGCTGCTGTCCAGTTTGCATCTACATTCAGAACTGTGTTTGACTTCAACGACTATAAGGACGGCTCCGCTGAAGATAAACTCATGAAAGAGCCACACATGCAGAAACTCACAAACACACATGGAGCAATCAACTATGTCTTGTGAGTGAAACCTTCATATGCTTATGAATGTTCACTGAATTTACACTTGAAGAGAAAAATTCTTGAGATTTGCTCTTTTGCTCAGGTCTGTTAAACACACTGGAGTTGGACATTTGTCGTTCTATAAATTAGAAGTTAAAAACACATTGGTGTAGAAACAAATGTTTGTGTCATTATTTTTGATTGATCACATCACCAGAAAGAATCTCCTGAACAACGTGTCGTCTGGAGCCGATCTCAGCGCTCAGAAAGCCCTGGTGATCATCACAGATGGAGAACCCACTGATTTTGATGATGAAAAGGCCCTCAACAGAAGCGTTGAGCAAAATATCCTCCGCTACGTCATTGGGGTGAGTTTCCTTAAAGCTCAAGCTTGTCATTTACAGTTTGTGGTGTGTCAGTTTCATGGGTAACACTTTACAATACGGGTGCACTAATCTGCATTAATTCATGCTTAACTAATGCACAGATAATCATGTGTTAATGTATGACTCATGAAGAACTAAACCATTAATTAATGATTACTGCATCAGCAACTAATAAAGATTCTAAATGATTAATAGATTAAGTAATATATGAATTGTTATTAATTAAATGTGTCATAATGTATTAATTCCTTAATAACTTCTTTTATTAACTAAAAGTGTAAATTAATGTGTTAATTACCACAGTTGGTCAAAGTCATGTACTTCAACTTTCCAGTTGCCTACTTTAATTAATCATTAACTAATGATTTGCAAATTTGCCGTTTTACGTTTACCGTTAATTAATGGTTTAGTTCTTCATGAGTCATAAATTAACACATGATTATCTGTGCATTAGTTAAGCATGAATTAATGCAGATTAGTGCACCCGTATTGTAAAGTGTTACCGTTTCATGTTCAGAGTCACTGGTAGTTTGATTACTAAGGGTTGAAACACTGTGACTCTGTGGTTTGTTTGAGCTGCCTGACATGTGAACTTATCAAAAAAACACGTGAGGTTTGGGCGGGAATCTCTGATTGACTGACCAATGGCAAACTAGTGTTCAAGAAACCTGTCTGGAAACAGTCATTATTTGTGTAATTTGGTGTCTCTAGTTGTGCAGAAATGAAACACTTCAGCTTTAAATGACAAGTGCTACAAGCACTAATTTATATCAGATTTATCCGTTTGTTTCCATTTTTCAAGAACAAACATATATAAATTATGTTTTAAATATTGGTCTGTTTCAATTCATATGTTATCAAAAGTGTTTTTGCACAGACAGACTTAATGACAGTGTTGTTTGTCAGGTGGGAAAAGTTAACGTAACCAAACTCCATGACCTGGCTTCAGAACCCAAAATAAACAACACCTTCTACATTCAAAACTACAATGGACTCCAAGGACTTCTTGACAACCTGCAAAAAAAGATCTACAACATTGAAGGTAAAATACAAGCTTAAAGAAAATAGAAATACTGTATAACGTTTTAAATAAAAGCAGCTAATGAAGAATCCCCTGATGATTTAAGAGCTCTTCTTCTATGGTTTCAGGGTCAAAGGACACACACAGCAAAGACAGACAGAAAGAGTTATCGCAGAGTGGATTCAGTGTCCTCTACCACAAGGTCAGAAATATCATATATAAGTTAAAAAAGACAATTTCTTATAAGGAATAGTTCATGTTATTGTATAAAAGTAGTTTATAGAATCTTATAAAATGCTGCTGATTGGTGCAGTGTGGCGATGTGTAGGTCGTGAATGCATCAAGTGCCCTGGAACAATTACGACTCTGCGACGGCTGTAGAAACGGGTGATACACTATAGCTGTCAGGCTTCCGGGTGGATGAAGTAGGAGGCAAACTCAAAGATGAAGAATTCCAAGGTTTTAATTCTCAATTATAACAGATAACACAAAAACAGGGAGCGTGTGCTCAGAACAAGACTACCTAACATGAACAAACCTAACATAAGCATTGACCGACAAGTGAAGAGTGAAAACCAGGAACTTAAATACACACACAGATGAACACAAGACAGGTGATGCAGATAATGATGATGAACCGGTGGGTAATGAAGGGAGTGAGTTCAGGTGTGGAAACAAGGAGGATTCTGGGAACTGTAGTGCAGACAGGACGATGACAGACAGTGAATGTGACATTACTCCCCCCTCCCGGTAGGCGCGTCCTCGCGCCGTAGAAAGACCAAAGGGGTGGGAGGGTGGGCGCCCTGGAGGCTGACGGGGAAGACAAGGCAAGGGAGACAAGGCAGGAAGCCTCCAGGGCGGAGCAGACTGTGGGTGTGGTCACGGTGGAGCAAGCTGTGGGCGTGGCCAGGACGGAGACGACCCCTCGGGCGGCCACGGCGGTGAGGACCCTTCGGGTGGCCAGGGCGGTGATGTCCCCTCAAGCGACCACGGCAGTGAGGACCCTTCGGGTGGCCATGGCGGTCCGGACCCTTCGGGTGGCCAAGGCGGTGCGGACCCTTCGGGTGGCCAAGGCGGTGCGGACCCTTCGGGTGGCCAAGGCGGTGCGGACCCTTCGGGTGGCCAAGGTGGAGAAGACCCTTCAGGTGGCCAAGGCGGAGAAGACCCTTCAGGTGGCCATGGCGGAGAAGACCCTTCAGGTGGCCATGGCGGAGAAGACCCTTCAGGTGGCCACGGCGGTGAAGACCCTTCAGGTGGCCATGGCGGAGAAGACCCTTCAGGTGGCCACGGCGGTGAAGACCCTTCAGGTGGCCATGGTGGTGAGGACCCCTCAGGTGGCCATGGCCCCTCGAGTGGCCAGGACGGAGCCCTATGGCCCCCCCCCAAAAAAATACTTGGGAAAAGTCCCGGTTACCAGAGAGCGATGGTTAAAAACAGTCTCTGACCGGGCTGACGGGGACCGTGAAGAGGGTTCGGTGCTGGGCAGCGATAAGGGCTCGGTGCTGGGCAGCGATGAGGGCTCGGTGCTGGGCAGATCCAGTGATGAGGGCTTTGTGCTGGGCAGATCCAGCGGTGAGGGCTTTGTGCTGGGCAGATCCAACGATGAGGGCTTTGTGCTGGGCAGATCCAGCGATGAGGGCTTTGTGCTGGGCAGATCCAGCGATGAGGGCTTTGTGCTGGGCAGATCCAGCGATGAGGGCTCGGTGCTGGGCAGATCCAGCGATGAGGGCTTTGTGCTGGGCAGATCCAGCGATGAGGGCTTTGTGCTGGGCAGATCCAGCGACGAAGAGGGCTCTGAGCTGGACGGGACCAGCGGCGAAGAGGGCTTTGAGCTGGGCGGGACCAGCGGCGAAGAAGGCTCTGGGCTGGACGGGACTAGCGGCGAAGAGGGCTCTGAGCTGGACAGGACCAGCGGCGAAGAAGGCTCTGAGCTAGACAGGACCAGCGGCGAAGAAGGCTCTGAGCTGGGCAGGACCAGCGGCGAAGAAGGCTCTGAGCTGGGCAGGACCAGCGGCGAAGAAGGCTCTGAGCTGGGCGGAACCAGCGGCGAAGAGGGCTCTGAGCTGGGCGGAACCAGCGGCGAAGAGGGCTCTGAGCTGGGCGGAACCAGCGGCGAAGAGGGCTCTGAGCTGGGCGGAACCAGCGGCGAAGAGGGCTCTGAGCTGGGCGGAACCAGCGGCGAAGAGGGCTCTGAGCTGGGCGGAACCAGCGGCGAAGAGGGCTCTGAGCTGGGCGGAACCAGCGGCGAAGAGGGCTCTGAGCTGGGCGGGACCAGCGGCGAAGAGGGCTCTGAGCTGGGCGTGACCAGCGTCGAAGAGGGCTCTGAGCTGGGCGGGACCAGCGGCGAAGAGGGCTCTGAGCTGGGCGGGACCAGCGGCGAAGAGGGCTCTGTGCTGGACGGGACCAGCGGCGAAGAGGGCTCTGTGCTGGACAGGACCAGCGGTGAAGAGGGCTCTGGGCTGGACGGGACCAGCGGTGAAGAGGGCTCTGTGCTGGACGGGACCAGCGGCGAAGAGGGCTCTGGGCTGGACGGGACCAGCGGCGAAGGCTCTGGGCTGGACGGGACCAGCGGCGAAGAGGGCTCTGTGCTGGATGGGACCAGCGGCGAAGAGGGCTCTGGCGGGCCGATGAGAGGAGGAAGATCGCTGTCAGTCACAGGCGCGGCGGGCACGACGCTTACTGCCTTGGTCTCGGCAGATCTGGCGTGAAGTGCAGGCTCGGC
The DNA here is from genome assembly GCF_964197995.2 of Scardinius erythrophthalmus. NCBI lineage: Eukaryota > Metazoa > Chordata > Actinopteri > Cypriniformes > Leuciscidae > Scardinius > Scardinius erythrophthalmus. The sequence continues at coordinate 60,966,806 of NC_138223.1, read as the reverse complement.
TGGACTGGCGTGAAGTGCGGGCTCGGCTGGACTGGCGTGAAGTGCGGGCTCGGCTGGACTGGCGTGAAGTGCAGGCGGTGACATGGCGTGCCACGGGAGGAAGCTCTACAGACAACAGGAGAGTGCCTCTCTCCAGTCCTGACCGGAGAGATCTGGAAGCTCCCTCGGGTCGACCTCCTTGGCCCCAAGCCGGTAACACGCCTTGATCGTCTCGTCATCCAGCGAGCAGGAGGCAGCAAGAGGAACAAACCCCCAGGTGAATTGGAACAGATCGCGGCTATCCCGAGCCAAAGCCGCGATCTGTCCAGCGAGCTCCCAGCTCATCTTTTTGGTCGGTCAATCTGTCAGGCTTCCGGGTGGATGAAGTAGGAGGCAAACTCAAAGATGAAGAATTCCAAGGTTTTAATTCTCAATTATAACAGATAACACAAAAACAGGGAGCGTGTGCTCAGAACAAGACTACCTAACATGAACAAACCTAACATAAGCATTGACCGACAAGTAAAGAGTGAAAACCAGGAACTTAAATACACACACAGATGAACACAAGACAGGTGATGCAGATAATGATGATGAACCGGTGGGTAATGAAGGGAGTGAGTTCAGGTGTGGAAACAAGGAGGATTCTGGGAACTGTAGTGCAGACAGGACGATGACAGACAGTGAATGTGACAATAGCAAGCTGATTGAGAAATGCACAATACAATAATCAATACTGGGTTGCCACTTGATGTAAAACCTGGGTCCTGAAGTAAAACCAGAGCACCATTGATCTGCTTCATCTGCTGCTAAACATAACAAACAAAAACTCTGCACATCTTTCAAAGACTCAATGCCACTAACCACGCCGCAAATATAAACCAGCGCACACAAATGACTCATCAGCTGGGACATACACTTGACCTTGTGCTATCATATGGCTCTCTTTATGATCTTGAGGTAGCTGATAATGGGTTTTCTGACCTTAAATCTGTTATGTTTTCTGTTCCCTGGGTACCAAATTAGTCTAAAGCCACTAAATATGTCCGTAAATCTCGATTAATTACCTCATCTACTAGCAAATCCTTTTCAGTAGCTTTTTGTTATGCTATTCAACCAGTGGATGTCAGTCAGTATGATCTGAGTGCAGAGGAGCTCCTATTTAGACTCAAGTCCACATTTGTGAATGCCTTGGATTCAGTGGCTCCTGTAAAAACCTTAAAACTCAAATCTAGATCTGAGCCCTGGATTGACGATAACGTACGCTCTTCGAGGCAGATCTGTAGAAGTGGAAAAAGTTTAGTTTTCCAAAACTTACTTACCACTTACTTTAGTAAGTGGAAAAAAGACAGGCTCCAGATTTCTTTTGAACTATAAAGAGATTCATTATCCAAATTCCAGAAGGCAGTGAACAGAAGGCAGTTTTACCGTTTTTAACACCGTTGTTAATCCAGCTGTCTCCGAGTACCCTGTTGTGTCAAAAACAATGTGTGAGGATTTTCTTAGATTTTTTGTTAATAAGATTAATGATTTCAGATTGGGGATATCTCCCCCTGCTTCTGATCCGTCCAACCCCTCTGTTTGTTTTGCAGAATTCAGTCAGTTTGAACCTATTTCTTTTATACAACTGCAAGAAAGTGTGTCAGTTAAAGACGTCGGGCTCTTCCATTGATGGCATGCCTCATTGATGCAGTGGGTCCATACTTTGTGACTATGATAAACCGATGTTTTGAAACTAGTACTGTACCAGATGTGTTAAAACATGCTACAGTTTATCCTTAGCTTAAGAGACCAAATCTAGACCCTACTGTTTTAGATTAATTATAGGCCAATTTCTAAATTGTCTTTTAAAGATCCAAAGATCATAGAGAAAATAGTTCTTCAACAATTGCGGAGTTTCTTCGATGAAAATAAGATATTTGAGGTCTTTCAATCAGGTTTAAGAAAACACCACTCGATAGAGACTGCACTTTTGAAGGTTTTAAATGATTTTCTTCTTACTGGCGACTATGCTGTGCTGGTGCTCCTAGACTTGAGTGCTGCTTTTGACGCTGTGGACCACGCTGTTCTTCTTGCTCGCTTGGAGCACTGTGTTGGCATAAAAGGAAGTGCTCTTGAATGGTTTAAATATTATCTTTCTAATAGAAGTTTTAAAGTTAACATGGGTGAACATTCATCTGAGGCAGCTCCTCTATCATGTGGTGTTCCTCAGGGTCCATCTTAGCTCCTATTCTTAGCTCTATTTTTAGGAAGCATGGTCTGTCATTCCATTGCTATGCAGATGATACTCAAATCTATCTGCCATTAAAACAGAGTTTGGATGGTCTGGAGGCACTTATGACCTGTTTGTCTGATGTGAAGGCCTGGCTGTTTTTACATTTTCTTAATTTTAATGAGAGCAAAACTGAAATAATAGTGTTTGGTCCTTCAGATTCTATTAGTACACCAAAAATAAATTTTGGTAAGTTATCCTCGTCTGTGAAGCCTTGGGTTAAAAACTCTAGGGGTTGTCTTTGATGATGGGCTGAAATTTGACAAAACGTCTCGGGTTACGTATGTAACCCTTGTTCCCTGAGAAAGGGAACGAGACACTGCGTCGGTGACGACACTAGGGGAACGCCCTTCAGCGTAGCGCGTCTGAATTTATGAATGAAAACTAATCCAATCCTATTGGCGTTGCGTGATGACGTAGCGTGTGACGGCATAAGCGGATGTATACAAAAGCACGCCGGCACACAGAAATGTCAGCTTTTGCTATGAAGCAAGTGCTCCAGGCGGGGTGAGGTGTGGCGAACCGACGCAGTGTCTCGTTCCCTTTCTCAGGGAACAAGGGTTAAATACGTAACCCGAGACGTTCCCTTTCGAGGGAACTCGAACTGCGTCGGTGACGACACTAGGGGAACGAGATACCCACTATACCACAACGAACCCCGCTCATCCTAGTGTGAAGCTGTCTTCAGGCGACACTTAGGACGAAAGCACTCGTGCACCGGGTGTAGAGGGAAGGTCCAGACTGTAAACCTCATGAATGTGTGCGGAGTGGCCCAGCCAGCCGCCTCACATATGTCATGGATAGAAACCCCTGAAAGGAGGGCTCTAGAGGACGCCATGCCTCTGGTGGAGTGAGCTCTCACGGCCATAGGTGAAGGCAATTTGCGCACCTGATAGGCCAGGGAAATAGTCTGAACGATCCAGTTACTGATGGTCTGTTTAGAGGCGGGAAGCCCCTTCTTGGGCGACCCAAAACACACCAGCAACTGGTCTGACTTCCGCCATGAGGAGGACCTCTGAATGTAACACTGCAGTGCTCTGACAGGGCAGAGCAGATGAAGTCTCTCCTCATCCGCCATCACGTGAGGTGGAGGATGAAATGCCTGCAGAACCATAGGCCGTGCCACATTAGATGGCACCTTGGGCAAATAGCCGGGCCTGGGATGTAAGATGGCCTTAATGTTGCCTGGAGCAAACTCCAAGCACCCATTGGAAACAGAGAGCACCTTGAGATCTCCTACCCTCCTCAGAGAAGTAATGGCCAACAAAAAGATCACCTTAAATGAGAGGTTCTTGGCCTCAGCCGACTCCAGTGGTTCGAAGGGAGCCTCGGCCAGCCCTTCGAGAACCACTGCCAGGTCCCAAGAGGGAACTCTGGTGCGAGTCGCAGGTCTCATCCTCCAGGCTCCACGTAGGAAGCGTACGACCAAGTGATGCCTCCCCAGCGGGCCATCACTCAGAGGAGCGTGGAAAGCCGCAATGGCAGCCACATAAACCTTGAGTGTGGACGGGGTAAGCCCGGCAGAAAAGCGGTCTTGGAGAAACTCCAGTACTGAAGCCACTGGGCAGTTAACTGGGTCCAAGTCACGCTCTCTGCACCAAACGGAAATACATTCCACTTAAGGCCGTATAACTTCCTCGTGGAGGGAGCTCTGGAAGTTAATATGGTTCCGACCACTCCAGCTGACAGGCCGGCTTCTAGGTACTGTGCCCCCTCAGGGGCCAGACCCACAGTTTCCACAGCTCGGGTCGAGGGTGGAGAACTGAGCCCTCCGCCTGGGACAGCAAGTCCCTCCTCAGAGGGATCTGCCATGGCGGGCCTGCCAGGAGTGATATGATGTCCGAAAACCATACTCGGGCCGGCCAAAACGGGGCTACTAAAAGTAGACTGACTCTGTCTCGACGGACCCTTTCCAGAACTGCTGGGAGCAGAGCAATCGGGGGAAATGCGTACAGACGCAGCCTCGGCCACGTCTGCATCATGGCGTCCAGCCCCAGCGGAGCTGGATGCCTGAGAGAGAACCACAGTGGACAGTGGGACGTCTCTTGAGACGCGAAAAGATCCACTTCCACTGGGCCAAATCTCACGCACATGGCTTCCACCACCTCTGGGTGGAGTCGCCACTCCCCAGGCCTCAGCCCCTGCCTCGACAGGACGTCTGCTCCCTGATTCTGGTCCCCCGGGACATACATCGCCCTGAGAGACGATAGTCTCCGCTGGGACCACAGGAGGATCTGATGCGCCAGTCTGCACAGAGGGCGCGACCTCAGATCCCCCTGGCGGTTCAAATAAGACACCACCGACATGTTGTCGGTTCTCACAAGGACATGGCGACCATGTAGGTCTGGCAGGAAGCTCCTCAGAGCCCGGAACACCGCCAACATTTCTAGGCAATCTATGTGCCAAGAGGAATGATGGTCCTGCCAGAGGCCTCTCGTAAAACGGCCGTCCATGACCGCGCCCCAGCCCGTGAGGGAGGCGTCTGTCGAAATAGATACTCGGCGACATAACGCTCCCAAATTGGGACCCTGGGACAAGAACCAAAGCTTCTTCCAAATTGACAGGGAACGAAGGCATCTGCGCGTAACCCTTATCAAGCGGAATGGGTTTCCCCTCGGGAAAACCCCTTGGTTCTTAACCACCACTGTAAAGCTCTCATGTGTAGCAGGCCAGAAGGTATCACGCTGGACGCTGCTGCCATGAGACCCAACACTCTCTGAAAGTGTTTGACAGTGACGGCCTGGCCTAGCTTTAACCTGGACACTGTGGTCAGGATATACTCGATCCGAGCAGGAGACAACTGAGCCTGCATCGTGACTGAGTCCCACACCACTCCCAGGAACGTGGTTCTCCGGGCTGGTGTCAACACGCTCTTCTTCGTGTTGAGTCTTAACCCCAGGCTCTGGATGCGGGCGAGGACGACATCTCGATGCCGAATCGCCAGCTCTCGCGACTGGGCCATATTAACCAGTCGTCGATATAATTGAGCACCCTGATGCCCTCGAGCCTCAGGGGTGCTAGAGTTGCATCCATACACTTGGTAAATGTGCGAGGGGAAAGTGCTAGGCCGAACGGAAGAATCCGATATTGGTAAGCTTCGCCCCCGAAAGCAAACCTCAGGAACTTCCTGTGAGATGGAAGGATGGAGATGTGGAAGTAGGCGTCCTTTAGATCTATCGTGACAAACCAATCCTCGGATTGAATTTGACTCACGATGATGGGAATAGTGAGCATCTTGAATCTGAACCTCCTCAGAGACCGATTCAAGTGCCTCAGATCTAAAAGTGGACGCAACCCTCCATCCTTCTTCGAACTATGAAGTACCGGCTGTAGAATCCGGACTCCCTGACTGGTGGGGGAACATGCTCTATGGCCCCTTTTGCCAGCAGCGAGTAAACTTCCTGTTCTAACACCAGACCCTGCTCTGGGTCTACTGCAGTCCAAACCACCCCGTTGATACTTACCTCTTTTTTGGTGGGCAGCCTGGACCTGCAGCCTGTACCCTATTTCTACAGTGCGCAGGACCCATGGAGAAATATTGGGGAGACGTTGCCATGCCTCGACAAAATTCAGCAAGGGAACCAGCCCCTAAGGGTTGGTGTCAAGTGTCTTGTGAGAGCCCTTGACGATACCCTGAAGCGGAGGACCGACAGGGAATAATCGAAAACGACTCTCGGCTGTGCGGACGCCAGCGCTGCCTGGCCGCAAGCTCTTGGGGCAGACAGAGCAGCGTGCGTTCGCTGGAAACTGATGTGTCCCGAAGCGCAATTAGCGGCGGGATGCTGACACCAGTTTCCTGAGGGCCCGGTGAGAGGGAGGATCTCGATCGCTCTCTTTTGGGGGGGGGCAGCCCTCCAAGGTCTCACATAAGTTAGGACCTCTCTCCCGACACCTTCCTGGCCTGAAGGACAGTCCTCAGATCCGTCTTCTCAGGAGGCTTGGGCGAGAGCGCCGCCTAGAGTCCCAAGCTCAGCTTTTGCTTTTTTTTTTTTTTTTTTGAGGGGGACTTCTAGAAGCGACACTCTCCTTCAGATATTAGGCTGAATTAAAATATCTAACCAAGTTCTAAAGTCAGATAATATTTTAATTATTTTAATTCCTCAGAATTAAATGCAGCCATAAAACACTGGATAGTGCACCACAATACTGTTTACACGATCTACTACACGCTGCCTCGGCAAACGCGAGCCGTTACAAATTTGCTTTCATCCCTCGAGAAGAAAGTCAACAGGCGCGAGGCTGAAACACCCGAAACGCACGACTGTGTGCGGCGAGTTATTTCACAGTGAACAGCCTGCCAGCACCCTCAGGAGCTGACTGTGAATGCCTCGCACCCAAACAGTATTATTTCCCAGATCGCGTGTGTCCCTTTTATTGCAGACCCTAAACGCGCTGTCTCAACAAACGCGAGATACGAGTCGTTCACAATAAGTTTGGCTTTCATCTCTCGAGAAGAAAGACAACAGGCGCGGCTGAGACACCCGAAACGCACTGTGTGCGGCGAGTTATTTTAATGAACACAGCCAGCACCCTTCAGGGACCCCACACATAATCTTTATTGCAAACTGCAAATAGACTCGTAATCAACGCGCGCCTCGGCAAACGCGAGATGTCAGTCATAGAATCGTATCGCAAACTGCAAAGTAGACTCGTAATCAACGCGCTGCCTCAGCAAACGCGAGATCCGAGCTACTAGATTCTGTATTACAAAGCAAACCTGAAATCTACGCGTTGCCTCGACAAACGCGAGATCCCAGCCACAGAATCTTATTGCAAAGTACACTCGTAATCAACACGCTGCCTCGGCAAACGCGAGATCCGAGTTACTAGATTCTGTATTGAAATGCAGAGTTTAGATCTACGCGCTGCCTCGGCAAACACGAGATCCAAGCCACAGAATCTTATTGCAGAGTAGACTCGTAATCTACGCGCTGCCTCAGCAAACGCGAAATCCGAGCCCCTAGATTCTATTTTGCAATGCAGACTTTACAGGACATACAACACCAAATAGGACAGAATTGTTTCACACACACAGAGCGCTTGCTGAATAGCAAAAAGCTGACATTTCTGTGTGCCGGCGTGCTTTTGTATACATCCGCTTATGCCGTCACACGCTACATCATCACGCAACGCCAATAGGATTGGATTAGTTTTCATTCATAAATTCAGACGCGCTACGCTGAAGGGCGTTCCCCTAGTGCCGTCACCGACGCAGTTTGAGTTCCCTCGAAAGGGAACACATAAATTCAGTGGTCAAACCATGCATCTTTCATCTTCAACTACTAGCAAAAGTAAAACCTATTCTGTTAAGAAAAAAATGTGAAAAATGAATTCATGCTTTTATTACTTATAGATTGGATTATTGTAACTCACTTTATTTTGAGATTAGCCAGTCAGCTTTATCCCCGTTTTTTTAAAAGACTTTTAACCAGTACTAAAAAACGGGACTACATTACACTGGTTTTACGTTCTCTGCACTGGTTGCCCGTGCGTTATCGAGTGAATTTTACAATTCTTCTTTTGGTTTTTAAATCATTAAAAGGTCTGGCCCCTCCTTACCTCTCAAATTTATTAACTGAATATTGTCCAGTTCTGTATCTCCGGTCGTCCTACCAGAGATTGTTATGCAGTCCGAAGTCAAAGCTGAGTTACAGGGGTGACCATGCCTTTTCAGTGGCTGCCCCCAGACTGTGGAATGCTCTGCCTCCGTGTATTCGCTCTGCATCATCACTGGCTGTTTATAAATCTAAGCTAAAAACTCATTTTTGCGAATTGGCATATTTTCAATGAGGAAGTTGTATTGTATTGTTTTTCCTTTTTTATTAATTATATTGTATTTTCTTGTTATGTCTTCATTGTGCAGCACATTGGACAACCTAGGTTGTGGTTAATGGTGCTATATAAATAAAATTTATATTGATATTGACATTGACTGCTGCGTTTGTTTCAGGACTCTGTGATTGTGGGTTCGGTTGGATCTAATGACTGGCGTGGATCTCTGTATGAAGTGACGGGATCAGGATCTGGATTAAACGATACCGAGATTAAGGATCCATCTGTCAGTAAAGACTCGTACATGGGTGTGTTGAAGCTGTTGGTCCTTCCTTGTCTGATGTGAAGTGTCTGTGCATGTTTTAATGATGCTGATGATGTTCAGGTTACTCTTCTGTTCTGGGAATGAGAGGCGGCGTCTCTCTTCTGTTCTCTGGGGCGCCGCGGGCTGAACACAGGGGTCTGGTGACCCTCTTCACCAAGAATGAAAGCACATGGACAGTGACGAGGAACATCCCCGGAGAACAAGTTAGTGAAGAAGAACCCTCTGACACCATATTAACACTCTCCATCAGCAAGAGCAGGGCTTCCCAAATCCTACGGAAGAAGCAACCACTTAGAAACAGTCTTGCAAAACCACTGAAACCATCTCGAAAACCTCACCAGCCACCTACCAACCACTCAGTGCCTGCCTAGCAACAGCCTAGTAACCACCCCTTAGCAACTGCCAAGCAACCACATAGAAACATCCTTACAAAGCTCTAGGAACTCCCTAGAAACCACTTATAAACACCCTACAAGTTACCCAGAACATCAAAGCAATCACCTAGCAACACTCTAGCAGATAGTTAGCAACCACTTAGCAATGCCCTAGCTACCACTTATCACTTGTAGCAGCTGTAATGTTTTAATAATAGTAAAGTTAACAGAATTAAAGTATTACATCTAGGCTATTTTAATTATAACTGAAAAATAACTGAATAAGTCATTCTGAATATTCTGAATAAATTCAACTGACCTCACATGATTTTTAGCATTTCGTAAGTGTTAATTATCAGTAATAAAAAGCAGTTCACTTACATTAATGGCTCTACATCAGCATATAAAACAAGGAAAAGAGTCAAATCATTTCTGCAGAGACCGCTTCAGTTTCTAGTGTTCAACATGAAGGCAGTAAGTTGTGGGACTGAGTTTGTGAAGTGTTATTGGAACATGTTTTCATATTTCTTCTGTGAACATCAGGTTATAAAGATCATATGCTAGAATGCAATTACATTCATTTTGATAAATTTCTGGCATCAGATTGGCTCGTATTTTGGCGCGTCTCTGAGTCTGTTGGATGTGGACTCGGATGGAGAGTCAGATTTCCTTCTGGTCGGAGCTCCATTATTTCACCAGTCTCGGCCGAGGGCAGAAGGGAGGCTGTACGTCTACGCTTTATCAGAGGAGGTATGGACAGATTCACAACATTCTCCATTAGTAAGTACAGTGTGGTTAATGTTCAGGGCCTGTGACTGGAAGGTTGCTAGTCATCACCATTAAGTTACTCCAGTGCAGCGATGGACAACTTCAGTCCTGGAGGGAAACTGAGTTTAGCTCCAACCCTGATAAAACACTCTCCTGCCTGGAGCTGTCTAGTTATCCTGAAGACACTGATTAGCTGGTTCAGGTGTGTTTGATCAGGGTTGGAGTTGTGGATAATGGCCCTCCAGGAACGAAGTTATCCAACCCTGCTCCGAGACTATCACATTAATGTCATGGAAATACATTGCACTGGCGCGGGCCCTCTGCAGACGAATAAAGATTATGTCCTCTTTCTCTCTCTGTAGTATTTTCAGAAGAAACTGAACGAGTCAAACACCGGCAGATTTGCTGCATCTCTGGCTTCACTAAAGGACCTGAATGGGGACGGCCTGCCAGATGTGGCAGTCGGGGCGCCGCTTGAGAACGAAGGGGAGGGAGTCGTCTACATCTACCTGGGCGACAGGACACAAGCAATAAACACCGGACACGCTCCTCAGGTGAGAGTCTGCTTTAGTTCCCTCAATCCCAAACACTGTGTTTGTGCCCAGTTTAACCCAGAATCCCAGATGAGCCCAATGTTCTCAGATAAACAGGCAGACATGGCAGGATAAACGTGCACAATGATGAACCGCTTTAGCACAGTAGATCTGTGTGTGTGTGTGTGTGTGTGTGTGTGTGTGTGTGTGTGTGTGTGTGTGTGTGTGTGTGTGTGTGTGTGTGTGTGTGTGTGTTTAGCGGATCCCAGCGCGCTCGGTTCTGCCCGGTCTGCAGCAGTTTGGAGTGTCTCTGTCCGGTCAGATGGACATGAGCGATGATAATCTGACAGATGTCGCGATTGGAGCTAAAGGAGGGATTGTGCTGCTCAAGTAGGACATTTCACAACACATTCACAAAATAATGGAAAGATTCTCTGACAGTCTAAACACGAGGTCTCAGTTATGACTTCTGGCTCTGCTTGAGTACAGTCACTTCAGTGGCCAGTTTGTAATTGAACTTTTAGTTTGGAGAATTAATGCAACGATTTGAAGAAACTAACTATCAGTTTGAGTTGGTCAAGTTGTTGTAGGCCCAGTTAGTCTCACTCTATCATTAGCTATTTACTCTTTTCTCTCTCTTCTCAGGGCTCGGCCTGTGATGTCTGTATCTGCGCAGCTCAGTTTCAGTCCCAATGAAATCAGTCCGAACGACTTTGAATGCCCGAGTGACAAAGCGTTTAATGCGTTTAATCTCACTTCGTGTTTCACAGTGAACGAGCGGACCAATAGCATCGGTAACGTCAAAGACATCTCAGAGTCTCTGTCACATGAAGAGCATGGCCTCCGTATGTCTTACCCTCTCATCTCTCTCAGGATCTCTCGAGAAGAACCTGAATGTTTCTCTGAACCTGAATGTGGATGTGATGAGAAGAATCAATCGAGGATTCTTCGATCAGACTAATACGTCGTCCGGGACTCTGCAGAAGTTCGTCCTGCTGGATTCTGGGAGCTCCTGTTTTGGATTCCCAATCTTCATGCCGGTACGCTTCATTTATCACAGCTTCAGCCAATCCCAGAAGCTTCAGTTTAACAGCAAATGTTGTGTTTGTTTTAGATCTGCATTAGAGACACCGTGTCTCCGCTAAAGATACGAATGAATTTCTCACAAACCAAGATGCTTTCTGGAAACTCCATGGCTATCCTTGACATCCAGAGCAGGACAGAGGAGTATGTCGAGGTGAGCTGAACTTCTGACATCACAATTTATACACTCTAGGCTTGTTAAATTCATGTCCTTCTCTGTCTAGAAATATCAGGTCCTTCAGCTTTACTGTATGAAGTTTCTGCAACATTCTAAAGCTCTATGAAAGTTCCTGTTTTGTATGTGACTAGGTGCCGTTTCAAAGGAACTGTGATTCAAATAACAGCTGTGTGGCCGATCTACAGCTGAACTTCAGTTTTACGTGAGTAACAACCGATAAATAAATCAGACATGATACTAATGTTAAATGTCTGTAAATGCTTCTGAATATTTCCATTCTTCTTGATTTGAAATAAACATGAGAATGTGATGAAGGCTCTGCGTTTGGTTTGTTCTTCAGGAACGACACGTTAGTGGTGGTGAATCAAGCTCATTTCACTGTCCTCGTATCGCTGGCCAACCCAGGCGACGACTCCTTCAACACCAGCATAGTGCTGCACTACCCAGAAGGCCTCTCGTTCTCAAAATTTGACACCGTTAAGGTACCGCTGTCCACACATCAAACTAAGCACTGTCAAAAACTAAAAAAAAAACATCTGAAAATGCTTTTGCCATTAAAATCTAAATATCAGCTGAAATAAAGGCTACAGTACCTATATACGCGATATATATAATTGACTGATAAACTCTCAACAGACAACACAATTGATCAGATTTCATTCTGCTACTCAAATAAGTCTTGTCACTTTTAAGTATGATGTGCATATAGCCTACTGCAATTTAAAAAAAAATATATTTCATGTCGCCGCCGATGGCCTCGTGGTCAGCGCGCCGACATGTAGCGCCGTTGCGCTCAGGTGGACCGAGTTCGAGTCCCGGCTCGTGGACCTTTCCCGATCCCATCCCCCGTCTCTCTCCCACCTCACTTCCTGTCAACTCTTGAATATATATATCATCCAAGATCAGTCATTTTCTAAAAATAAATAAAAAATATATACTTTTTAACCACAAATGCCCGTCGTGTACCAACTCTGAGATGTGCCATGCATTCACGTAATCACGTTGGAAAGGTCACGCGTCACGTCATCTGTCTAAGTTCTTTGTCTGTGTACTCCGGTTCAGAAAGGTAGGGAAGGGCGAAAAACTCCCTCTCATTTTCTCCTCCAATTTCAAAATCGTCTGAAATCTTTTTATTTATTTATTTATTTATTTATTTTTATTTTTTGTGACCTTTCCAACGGATGACAGAGATGGTACAAGACGGGTAATTGTGGTTAAAAAGTATATAATTTTTATTTATTTTTAGAAAATGGCCGATCGTTTTGCTGGATAAGACCCTATTCCTCGGCTGGGATCGTGCAGAGACTTTGAAGCTGCATTGAGACGTACATTTGGACCTTCAAACCGTTGGTTGCCATTGAAGCCCATTTAAAAAAAAAATTATATTTGAAAGTGAACTACTCCTTTAAAGGCTGTACAGCCAATGCCACAGTTGCGCAGCTTCTCCCAGCCGCTCTGTATTTTGAGTTTGGAGCACACTTGTGCAACAGCTGAAAGAGACCATTGCTATACAATTATACAGCACTTTTGACCCTGCAGAGTTGCACAGGTTAATGGAAGAAATAGGCAATACAACCATATCTACACATGATGCTGAGTGAGAAAACCAGCTGCTGCATAGGCAGATATATCTGTACACATGAACATAGACAGAATGAGATAGGAAAACACACACACACACACACGTCACACACCCATACACATATTACTCTCTTTTGTGTTTCGCATTCATCCACTAACAAGTTCATATGCTACGAATGACGTCAGAGAAATGTCAGATATAATCGATTTGGTTTGTTACTGCATCGACGCAGAATCATCCACGTCTGGATCGCGATGCATCGTAGACAGGCTAGATAGATGGGGCTATAGCTCAGTGGCAGCAGCCATCCAGGCGTGCACATGCAGTCACACACAGAAACACACACACACACACACACACACACACACACACACACACACACACACACACCTTTATGTTGAAAGGAATGGCTACCGTTCTCTGCTTTTCAACAAATAATTTACACACACATTTCTGTCATTTTTCTATCTTGAAGCTATAGTTGCCTGCAACATTGAAAGCTCCGTCTCTGTGTTTAGCGCAAAAGCTCACGTGATTGCCGCCGGCTCGGGCTAAAATTAACAGTCGTGCCGTGTACCAGCTGCTTTGCCACGATTATCAGTTTAACTGACTCGTAATGTGTGCAATATCTCACGACCTCCCGAGTGTCCGAACTCGCACCGTGTACGCCCGCCTTTAGACAGCATATCCTCACAGCAATGACAGACAACAGTCCGCTCGCTGCGGCATAAACACAACTGAGTAAGTGCTGCAGCTTATATGCTTAGTAAATCACTCCACAAGATTGTTAACGAAACGCTTACACTGTTATTATTGCTCATTTGGGAATTAATAAGCAAACCACACAATATGCACAGAGATAAGGAGTAAAAGACTGTGCACTTATCTCAGATGTTGATTTCAGATGCGTTCTGAAAGTGCGCTGCTAACTGCTAAGTGCTAACTGCTAACAGCAACACTACCGCTGTTTGTTTGAATGTTGAGCCGCAGCTCATTGGCCACCATGGCAACAGCAACCAATCAGCTGCGCTATACAGATGATGATGCGATCACTACCAAATAAGTTAAAGACCTAATAGTCTGCGCCATCTAGAGTTTCATGACAGATCAAATTTAAATTCCAATTTTGAAACTGTAACGGTGCCAATTCTACAATCTGAAGTATTCAGTTTAGATTTACAATAAAGATATCGGTCAAAGAATCAAAGATATAAAATAAGTTTCTAAATATCTAAATATAAGTCTGAATAATTGATGTTGTGTTGTTTTAAGTCTAATGCGGACTGCATCGACAAGCATCGACCAGCAGCTACACTGTCGAGTTCTGTTGAGTCAGTGTGTTATATGTTGCCAGATGCTTTTTGGGTCGTGGAATGTCTGAAAAGTGTCGTACTGTAATCTGGTGGTGATTGTCTGTGTCTGTCGGTGCAGTGTGAATTGGCCTTTAAGGATTATGTCACTTGTGTGTGTGTGTTCAACAAACAGCCCAGCAAGACTCGAAGCAGCTGTGGTGATCGTGACGGCGATGCTATGAACAGAACCACCTGCAGTATCAATCTACCAGTGTACCGCAGCGACACCACGGTAAAACACACACACACACACACACACACACACACACACACACACACACACACACACACACACACACACACACACACACACACACACACACACACTGACAGACTGTAGTATCTTTCCTCATGTAAGGACAGATGAACATGCAGAGGCTGTTAGTTCACATCTCTGTCAGCATGAGGAGATGAATGAACACACACAGAAGACAGTAGCAGAACTGAAAAATATATCCTTACATTTTACTTCCAAGGGCAGTTATTAACCTTTATAAGGGGAAAGTTGTTTAACTTTATTAAAGGTATGTGTCATATTTTATGTAAGATTCTTAAATGTAATCAATTACTTAAATTAAAATGCTGTTATAAAATGAAATTGGTATCAACATAATCCATGTTTGCGCTGTAGAAGTGGCTCAGAAGTGGCATTTATATGTATTTACCCAGACTGTTTAATGCAGCTCAAAGGTGGCATATGCATTTACACTGCAGTTACAATGGCATAATTAAAATTATGAAAACCTTGCATTATACTTTTTCGATCTAAAACTAAATCCGCCATTAGGTGGCGTCAAGTCGCTGTCTTAATGAGTGATTCATCTTTGATTCGTTCCAAACCGCGATTCATTGGAACCCAGCTGTGTTGCTAGGAGACCTGCAACGGTTCTGTGACTTTGTTTTGAAGGACATTCATTGGTGAAATAGATCAAAATTAAATAATATTGAAAACACTGAGTTTAAAATATGAGCCACTTAATATTAACTTCTTTCTATTATTTAACTGTTGTGTAAAATTAATATCAATTTGCACATGACGTGCAGAGACTTTGAAGCTGCATTGAGACGTACATTTGGACCTTCAAACCGTTGGTTGCCATTGAAGCCCATTTAAAAAAAAAATTATATTTGAAAGTGAACTACTCCTTTAAAGGCTGTACAGCCAATGCCACAGTTGCGCAGCTTCTCCCAGCCGCTCTGTATTTTGAGTTTGGAGCACACTTGTGCAACAGCTGAAAGAGACCATTGCTATACAATTATACAGCACTTTTGGTGGCAGCAGCCATCCAGGCGTGCACATGCAGTCACACACAGAAACACACACACACACACACACACACACACACACACACACACACACACACACACACCTTTATGTTGAAAGGAATGGCTACCGTTCTCTGCTTTTCAACAAATAATTTACACACACATTTCTGTCATTTTTCTATCTTGAAGCTATAGTTGCCTGCAACATTGAAAGCTCCGTCTCTGTGTTTAGCGCAAAAGCTCACGTGATTGCCGCCGGCTCGGGCTAAAATTAACAGTCGTGCCGTGTACCAGCTGCTTTGCCACGATTATCAGTTTAACTGACTCGTAATGTGTGCAATATCTCACGACCTCCCGAGTGTCCGAACTCGCACCGTGTACGCCCGCCTTTAGACAGCATATCCTCACAGCAATGACAGACAACAGTCCGCTCGCTGCGGCATAAACACAACTGAGTAAGTGCTGCAGCTTATATGCTTAGTAAATCACTCCACAAGATTGTTAACGAAACGCTTACACTGTTATTATTGCTCATTTGGGAATTAATAAGCAAACCACACAATATGCACAGAGATAAGGAGTAAAAGACTGTGCACTTATCTCAGATGTTGATTTCAGATGCGTTCTGAAAGTGCGCTGCTAACTGCTAAGTGCTAACATTACGCTGCTAACTGCTAAGTGCTAACAAGTACATTTTACTTCCAAGGGCAGTTATTAACCTTTATAAGGGGAAAGTTGTTTAACTTTATTAAAGGTATGTGTCATATTTTATGTAAGATTCTTAAATGTAATCAATTACTTAAATTAAAATGCTGTTATAAAATGAAATTGGTATCAACATAATCCATGTTTGCGCTGTAGAAGTGGCTCAGAAGTGGCATTTATATGTATTTACCCAGACTGTTTAATGCAGCTCAAAGGTGGCATATGCATTTACACTGCAGTTACAATGGCATAATTAAAATTATGAAAACCTTGCATTATACTTTTTCGATCTAAAACTAAATCCGCCATTAGGTGGCGTCAAGTCGCTGTCTTAATGAGTGATTCATCTTTGATTCGTTCCAAACCGCGATTCATTGGAACCCAGCTGTGTTGCTAGGAGACCTGCAACGGTTCTGTGACTTTGTTTTGAAGGACATTCATTGGTGAAATAGATCAAAATTAAATAATATTGAAAACACTGAGTTTAAAATATGAGCCACTTAATATTAACTTCTTTCTATTATTTAACTGTTGTGTAAAATTAATATCAATTTGCACATGTGCTGTTATTTTTGGAACTCTTGCTCGTGTTAAGTAGATAACTCCGCTCCTGTCACAGAGTCAGTGCTACTGGGTCTCGGTCACATTTAATATATGCCATATATTATGTCTTTCTCAAGTCTTTTACTCTGTAAAAAATAAATAGAAATATCTGCAAATCAAAGGAATATATGTCTAAATTACCTGTGAAACTAGTAACGGATCCTGTGGAGATTCTCAGAGGAATAACGTCTCCGGTTACTATCGTAACCCCGGTTCCCTAAACTCCTCCCTTCACCACTTTCGCTGAAATCTTATGGGCTAACACCAGCTGGGGACAGCTGGCCAATCAAATACTGTCAAATACTGACAGGTCAGCAGGCAGTATAAAATGCATGGCCGTCAAAATTACTTCAGAATCACGACTGAACGCTAGCACAGCTGATCAAACAGCAACCACGGCAGCTAACGTAATGTCTCGTTCCCGCCTCTCAGGGAACCGAGGTTACGATAGTAACCGGAGACGTTCCCTTTCAAGGCGGTAACTCAACATAACGTCATCTATGTATATGGGAACTGTATTAAATCCCGCCGTGAGAGCACTCTAAGAGTACTCGCATCTGATAGGCGGAACTAGACCAATAAGACATCTGCTCCGACACTCACAAAATTTGCATATCTTAATGCAATGAACGCGAAGGCTGCACTGAATTGGGCAGACACAACACAATAAGCACTCAAGCACGAGAGTTAAACACAGAGTCGACGGAGTTTGCGGTGACAACTGCATAAACCTTATAAACCAAAACACAGAGTTAGCAGCCCTGGTAACTACTGTATAGCTGGTTATAACAGTTCACAACACATGAATAAAACTTAACTCATAGAAAGTACATGTGACGCTACAGAGGGTACATCCAGCTTGTAAAACCTGGCGAATGTGTTCTGGGAAGAATAGCCAGCAGCAAGACATAAATCCTGGATAGATGTACCTCTAGACCAGGCCCATGAGGAAGCAATTGCCCTTGTAGAATGAGCCCTGATGTTAAGGGGGCAATCTTTCCCCTGGCATTCGTAAGCCAATGCAATAGCGTCCATAATCCAGTGAGAAAGTCTCTGTTTTGAAACAGCACGTCCCTTATTACATCCACCAAAGCACACGAACAGCTGGTCCGACTGATGGAAGGCGGCAAAGCGATCCACATACACCCGCAAAGCCCAAACAGGGCAAACAGCGCTGTGAGCATCAGTGTCACGCGAGGCTGACGGCTCAGCAGATGAGGCGGGCAGGGAAACAACCTGTGCTCTAAACGGTGTTTTGAGTGACTTCGGAACGTAACCTGGTCTCGGCCGGAGAGTGACATTACAGTCGCCAGGTCTGAAACAGATGCAATCATTGTTCACCGAAAACGTGTGTAAGTCTCCAATACGCTTCGCCGAGGCGAGAGCAAGAAGCAAGGCCGTCTTCAGGGAAAGCTCCTTAACCGCAATCGAAGCTAAGGGCTCTAATGGTGGTAGAGATAGAGCCCTCAAAACTAGAGCTAGATCCCACGGCGGCACGGGACACAAGGACACAATCTCCTCGCTCCCCTGAGAAAACTGATTACCAGAGCGTGCTTACCAATCGATTTCCCATCAACTGGGGAATGAAAAGCAGCAAAAGTGGCCACATACACTTTCAGCGTGGATGGCAAACTCCGGCCATCCATTCTGTGCTGTAGAAAGCGCAAAACATCCGACACGGAACAGGTCCCTGGGTCAATACCGATGTCCTGGCACCATTTTGTGAAAACTCCCCACTTCAGAGCGTAGAGGCGCCTGGTAGAAGGCGCACGCGCCTCCGTAAGTGTGCTCAGC
Source organism: Scardinius erythrophthalmus (assembly GCF_964197995.2). Lineage (NCBI taxonomy): Eukaryota > Metazoa > Chordata > Actinopteri > Cypriniformes > Leuciscidae > Scardinius > Scardinius erythrophthalmus. The sequence goes on along the minus strand of NC_138223.1, from coordinate 60,948,220 downwards.
ACTCGTGAGTGCAGAGCGCCCCGCTCATTTAGGGTCCCCGCAACGGCCACACATGAAGGTTACACAGCTTGAGGCTGGGGTGCCGTATCGTGCCGTTTGCCTGAGACAGCAGGTCCTTCCTGAGGGGGATTTGCCATTGGCACCACTAACACTCTCAGGTCCGCGAACCAGGGCTGATTCGGCCAGTTCAGGGCCACGAGTATAACTGACGCTCTGTCCTCCTTGATTTTGCACAACACCATAGGCAGAATCTTCACCGGAGGGAACGCGTAAGTCTGGCTTCCGGCCAACGCGATGTCAGAGCATCTCCCGGCAGAGGGAGTGAGATAACGAGAAAGAACGCCTGACAGTGTGTGTTCTCGCTTGTGGCAAACAGATCCACTTCCGCTCTCCCGAATCGATCCCAAATAATTTGAACTGATCCTGGGTAAAGCCTCCACTCTCCTTGAGGAATCCCGTTCCCCGAAAGTATGTCCGCTCCACGGTTCAGGATACCGGGGATGTGCGCCGCTCTTATGGAGAGAAAGTGTCGGTCCGCCCACAACAGGAGACTCGCTGCCTGTTTGAATAGAGCTCTGGAGCGCACGCCACCCTGGCGACTTATGTACGAGACCACAGACATGTTGTTGGTTCGAATCAGTACATGTTGCCACTCCAATTTCGACCGAAAGGCTTGAAGGGCTAAGGACACCGCTTCCAATTCCAAACGGTTTATGTGCCACCTTCTCTGTGACGCCTAGGCACACTGCTGAAGTACCTGAAGTTGACACGTCCGTCGAGACCACGGTGCACTGTGTCACTATACCCAAAGGAACTCCTGGGCTGAACATATCCGGGCTGTTCCACGGTCTCAGAGTGCTGACGCAACTGTGAGTGACCGTAATGCGCTTGTGGCCCGAAGACCATGCCCTCGGGCGGAACTCGAGTTTGCAGCCAAAACTGCAGCGGCCACATATATGCAGCAGACCCAGATGGCACACTGAAGAAGCCGCCGCCATCAGTCCCAGAAGCCTCTGAAATTCCCTCAGTGAAACTGACCTGCCCGTTCTGAAACGGCGCAGAGTCGATGAAATTGCCTCTATGCGCTCTTGAGAGAGACTGGCTCACATTGCCATCGAGTCCAAAATACTCCCCGATATGTTATATTCTAACATATCCAGCTACGTGACGGCCTTGCCGAGGACCCTGACGAGCTCCTCCTGGAGCTCCTACTGAGACGCCCAATCCTTTTCCGACACCGAGAGCGACATGGAGTCGTCTTCCTCGCCAGCTCCGAAGGAGACAAAGTTTGCGACGGCATGGGGGGGGGGGGCTATCGTCCGCAAAGTTGACAGCGCTTGGGCGGGGGAGGTCCTACCAGCGGCTCGCTGGCGGCAGTTCTCTCATCCCCGCTGTTGCCCGAGCCACTTCTCTTCTGGCTCTGAGGGCGCGCACTGGCAGCTCGCCGCAGTGGGCGCACGTGTCATCCGTGAGTGCCGCCTCGGCGTGGGGTGGACCAGGCAGGTGACACAGAACTGGTGAAGGTCGGGCGGGTCAATGGGACCTGCACAAATCTGAAATGTAGCAGCCATCAGATGCGGAGAGGAAAACAGGGGTGAGTAGTCCTCTATTGCAACTTCCACGATGACTTAGATAAGACTTCTAGCGTGAAGAGATTCTAACGTAATTTTCGCACCCATGCATTTTATACTGCCTGCTGACCTGTCAGTATTTGCATGCTTCGCGTCAATTGGCCAGCTGTCCCCAGCTGGTGTTAGCCCATAAGATTTCAGCAAAAGTGGAGAAGGGAGGAGTTCCCATATACGTCATAGCTGACGTGATGTTGAGTTACCACCTTGAAAGGGAACGGCTGTTTTAGTTTCACGTGAACGCACTCCCTCTCCGGTCCGCTCGCTTCTCTTAAAGGGACAGTTCACCCCGAAAAGGACCATTCTCTCTTTACCTGCTAGAGGTAAAAAATATGTGAGAGATTTTAACAAGGTTAATGTTTTTCAACCATTGTCTTGGCAATGCTACTGTAAGGACCATCCATTGGCCCAACGACGGAATCCAACGGCCTGGCGAAGGTTTAAAGCGTGTATGTCTTTTCAGCGATCCAGTGAAGTTCACTTAATTTATTGGAACCTAGTTTTAGTATTACTTCAGCTCTATGCGTAATCTGACTCCAATTTCAAATGATAATCAAATTTAGATCGTATTTCTGATTAGAAAATACTCATAAATATTGATTATGAATTAATTTAGATCTTTGATTATTCTGATTATCCCATACTTTCAATTATTCGTTCATTACGGACCTAGTGTCGCTTTGAGACGTCACGTCGCGACTGCGCGCTCACGATCACAAACCAGCCAGTCCTGAAATAGTCAGAGGGTGTAGTACAAATATTTTACCCTATGCGGTCGCACACTACAGACCCATAGGTGTAATTTATATAATATTTGTAGCATACAACATGCTAAGTCAGGGAATAGTCAGAAATCAGAAGGTCTCCTAAGATGTGCCCCATGGTCCATTCAAAGTGCCTTCAGTTTGATCTATTCTGGACAAGGTTTTGCGGAAACACCAGACTACACATTAATCTACTGGAAATAATGATTTCAGAAGAATGCAGAATAAATCAAGGTTAACATTTATTTGTCAGGTAAAAATGTATCATGCCAATTACAGAAGTAAATTATTAAAAGCCAATTCAAAAATACATGACATCATTTACTCAAGGATGACTCTAAAAGTAAGTAATGTTTTCCTGACAGAGACACACAGTAATGTGTCAGGACCTTCCAACAGGAAAATACTGAAACATTACTGTGGGGGAAAGATCCTGGTAAAAGATTCCCAAAGTGTGTTCTATTCCCTCGCCTTAAATACCAGACCAGAACAGAAGGGGGTTATACAAATGTTGTTTAGAGTTGGTTGGGCCAATCCATGTACCCCAGGGGGGTAGCACCTGGTTTCTTGAGATATCGTAAAGAGATATCAGCCAGAGAGATACAAGATTATCCTAAGTTCTCAATCTTTCTCATTAAACCAATGACTGCAATGAAATTAAGACCATTTTACCAGTCGCACTGTGCCCTTTAAAATGACATCAAACATGTAAAGGAAAAACAACACATTCACAAGAAACACCATATGTGTTAAATAGACATTCTTAATGAACTTTCAGTGCCTTGAGGAGGGAGAAGAGGAGGGAGAGGGGGGATGAGTTGAAGTCAAACAAAGGGACAAGGAGATACGTTTGGGCAGGACAAGGTTCTGTGCTCTGTCTTTGCTATCTGCTGTCAGGGGGCATTTTATGGCGTTATTGCAGGGTGCGTTTTGTTTTAGCAGGAAAATCAGTTCTTACACTACCAACACCTGTGATTTCTACTGTCTTCTAGACTCAGTTTCTGGCAACCTTTCGTATGGCGAAATGGGATTACGACTGGTCCGACAGGATGGAGATGATGATCACTGCTAACAGGTGAATGAGGCTGGATTTGACAGATTTGTTTGTTTTCAGGGCTGTTTCATATCAGTAATGTTCAGCAGAGATGTGCGCTCGCGATCCAGGTTATGAAGAATGACTTAATGTTCAATCATGAGTAAATCCTGTATGTTTGTTCACAGTGATAATAATGGAAACACCAGCGATGCAGAGGTGAGGAGGAGCGTCCCGGTTCAGTTCGCTGTTGATCTGGCGATCAGTCTGTGAGTGGCATTTATTTAACTTTTCTCTTCTTCTGTTTCAGTTTGATCTGCTCTTCATCTCTGAATGATTGGAAACTCAACATCTAAATGTCTTTCTGTTCGGATAATTTTCTGTTCTGGTTTATTATTAGCAGTTAATGCACTGAGACAGTAACATTATATTAAAATAACAGAAAACCATATGATTGACTGAGAAGTTATTGAGTTATTGTGTGTTTGTCAGAGTGGCTGAAGAATCTGAGACGTATCTGAACTTCTCTCTGGAGGACAGAGGTCCAAAACCTCTCAGCATCGTCTACAAGGTCAGAGAGTCAAACACACATCTACAGCTTCATCGTGTTGTTTCTGGGCTTCTCGTGATCCATAATGCTGTGTGTCTGTGTGTTTGTGTCCACAGGTGGAGAATCTGGGTCTTAAAGGTCTGTCGGTGTCGCTCGAGCTCACCCTGCCCTGTCAAACTACACATGTGATTTTAACTCCTCAGAGCTTCAGCATGCAGGAGGTGCGTCACTCGTTCATCAGCTCATACCATCAGACCAGCATGTGTTCTGCTGAATAAACATCTTCTGTTCTTCTCTACAGAACTCTACAGTGCCGTGTGGATTCATCAAACCGCAGGTAAGAGATCATAGACCCTTTTACAGCTGCTGTTGAAGTGATCGTTCACCCAAAACATGACTGTTCTGTCATCATTTACTCACTCTCATGTCAAGTCAAGTCACCTTTATTTATATATAAGAGCTCGCTCAAGTACTGCGGAGCTAAACCATTTAGTGCTTTGTAATTAGCAAGATTTTACAATATATACAATGTTTAATAGGGAGCCAGTGCAGTGTTGACAGAACTGGGCTAATATGGTCATAGTTCCTGGTTCTGGTAAGAACTCGAGCTTCTGTGTTTTGAACTAGCTGTAGTTTGTTCATTAAGCGTGCAGGGCAACCACCCAGTAGAGCATTACAGTAATCTAGCCTTGAGGTCATAAACGCTTGAACTAATTGTTCTGCATTTGTCACTGAGAGCATATGTCGTAGTTTAGATATATTTTAAAGATGGAAGAATGCGGTTTTACAGATGCTAGAAAGTAGCTTAGTCAGTAGCTGAGTAACTGTGTCTAAAGTGCTGGAAAAGAGAGAGTCAGTAGTTTCTTTTGCAACACTGAGTTCTTCTAAGCTATCCGGGATGCTGAGGAGATGAAACTGATCAGGAAGATTATTTAAAAAGCAATATTCATTAAACATGTTTCGAACAACATGAGGCTGAATAAACAATGACAGAATGATCATTTCTGGGTGAACGATCCCTTTAAGATCCGATCTCAAGCAGTCACAGTAAACGCATCTTCTGTCTGCTGGATTCATCTCTGTTTAGTTCAGTTGATTCTCTGGTTCATTGGTGTCAGTGTTTCAGTTCTCAGTGTTGTGTCGATGTTTCAGGACGGTCACTGCGGGAAGTTCGAGTGTGGTCAGTTTGATCTGGAGAAATCTTCAGTAATTCACTTCATCCTGACAGCAAACGTAACTCTCCAGAACGTGGAGGAATACGAGAGCGTGAGTGACGAACACAGACAAACACCAGTTTAAGATGGACTAACTCTGAAATCAGACTCTGTTTCTTCTGCTGTAGAAACACTCCTTCTACGATTTCAGAGAAGATTCTGTCTTGAACATCAGCGCCGAGCTCCACTACAACAGAAGCCGCTACAACCAGACGTCGACCGGCCTGAAGGTGATGAGTGAAAGACATCTGTACCTTTGCCGTAACTGATGTTGTGCTTGTGCTGATCAGCGCGTGATTGTCAGTGTCGGCCTGAACTCACACCACAGACCTGCAGGAGTCCATGACTGACCTCACTCTTACAGTATTACAGATACAGACACTGCTCCGTCATATTTCTAACTATTTCTTCTTCACTCTGCAGGACGACCCTCACACATCACAGGTATCTCACTCCTTCATCCATCATTTAAAGATGATCAACGTTTGTACAGTTGGTGATGAGTTTCTCTCTGTTCCTCTCAGATTGCAGTGAAGGTGGAGTTTGTCGTTCCACCCAGTCTAATGCTGATCGTGTGCACTGGTGCAGGGGGCGGGCTCATCCTGCTCATTATCATATTGATCCTGCTGCTGAAGGTAAGAACCAATCAGATGACCTCACACCTGATGTCATCATTCACCTCTCAAAGTCTCAAGCTAATCTGTTCATCTGTGTGTTTGTGTGTAGTGCGGGTTTTTCAAACGAAAGCGTCCTGAAGAGTTTCCCTCAGGGTTTGGAGGAGCCCCTCCTTACATTTACGTTAGTGAAGACGGCACAGTGAGCTTGACACCGCAGGAAAAGAGCGGAGTGACAGACAGCGCAGAGGAAAAGAGCGGAGTGACAGACAGCGCAGAGGAAGATGAAGTTCTAATTGCGTCTGTAGCCCCTCCTCGCATCAATCGTAACGATAAGAGCATGACAGCAGAGGAAGAGAACGGAGTGACAGACAGCGCAGAGAAAGAGAGCGGAGTGAAAGAGACGAATCCCAGTCCTGAACCACCAAACACTGACAAATAAAACCACAGTTTATTTTCAGCAAGTAAATGAAGGTGAAGATGTTTGTTTGGAAGGATATGAATATTGTTAACAATCTTTAATGCTCAATTTGTATAATGTTTCTTGAGGATCAGTGTGTGTTCAGTAAATTTAATCTAATGATCCTAAACTTGTGATGTAATAGCTAGTCTTGTTATTCTGTAGATTCACATTTTTAAAAGAAGAGAAATTAAAGGTAAATCATAATTCAAATAAAATTAGTTTATTATGTGTGATAATGGTGGGTCTGTTTATTGTTAGACTGATGTTTTTGGCACTATTACGAGACATACATGAAAACTAATTAACAAAATGCTTTAAATTTATGTACACTAATTACATATCCTCACTACAAATCTCGAGATTACAGTCACATAAAAACTCACACACAACATCTTTAAGGTAATCATCAGAGAATGAAACACAAAATGTAAAAATATAAATAAAACTAAAGATATAAATGCATTACATTACGTGTCACATGATAATGCAACCTTCCACAGATCATTTACAGATGTGAATATGGTTCGCATTTGTCGCGATAGAGCGCAGACGGCTCCGTATCCCTCTTGTGGAACTTGTGTTATAATCACTGTTTATCGTTAGTTATACTACAGGAATGCTGAATGCTTGATTCTGATTGGTTGACGAACGTTCTAAGGTGTGTGCAGTTATTTTCAGGGAAACGCATGGCTTAAGTAGTTCCAGCAGGTCTTGACCACATCACAGTTCCATATCACTACGCCAAATGATTTCAGTTATTTCAAAGGTCTTTATAGCCGACAGAACAGAGAGAGATAGAGAGATTTTTATTTTTTAAAACAGAGTTCTCTACAACACAAAAAACTCTATTTCCAAAACATAGGAACATAAATAAATAAATGAGCATGATTTAACTCAAAACAGTCCCAAAACACAGAACATTCTCCACAACAGAACATTAAACATTTTTAAAGCACCAAATGTTAATGAACTCTGGAGGGTTCTCCTCCGTTGCCGGCCGCCAGTTCTTGATCTGATCAAAGCTTTTAACAATCTGGCACCACAATACTTAACTGATCTCTTGGTTCCGTATACCCCATCTAGAAACCTGAGATCCAGTGATCATGGCCTTTTAACAGTCCCTAAAGTTAAACTCAAAAAACGTGGTGATCGCGCTTTTGCCGCCGCTGGTCCGAAGCTGTGGAACAGCCTTCCTCTGTCTATCAGGCATGCTGCACATCTATCTGCACTTTTAAAACTCAGCTTAAGACTTATTTTTTCTCTTTGGCTTTTAACACTATATAGCTACCTCCCGCTTTTTATTTTATTTTTTGATTACTTATTTTTGTTTGTATTTATAAATGCATACTTAAACGTGTGTCTTTTATTCTTTGTAAAGCACTTTGGTCAACCTTGGTTGAGTCTTAAATGTGCTCTATAAATAAAGGATTGATTGATTGATTGATTGATCTCTAGTAAATCCCCTTTCTGGGGGAGAAGAGTGAGGATTGCTTTCCTGCAGCTCAATGGTAAATGTCCTTTACTTAAACTGTCTCCGAGAACAAGCAACAAATCTTTGCCAATCACAGGCCAGAAAACTTAATAAAAGTCCACAGGAAGGCCATCAATGCCTGGAGCTTTACGGCTTTCTAGACTCTGCGACGCAGAATGTAGTTCATCAGCAGAGATCGGTGCATCCAACTCGGTGTTAGCCTCCTAGGGGACCTCTGGTAAGCCCTCATAGAAGGACTGCGCCCCCTCTGGTCTCTCCTGGAACTCACTCTTGAAGAGCTTCTCTGCGTTAGCCTCCTCTGGGACCTCTGGTAAGCCCTCATAGAAGGACTGCGCCCCCTCTGGTCTCTCCTGGAACTCACTCTTGAAGAGCTTCTCTGCGTTAGCCTCCTCTGGGACCTCTGGTAAGCCCTCATAGAAGGACTGCGCCCCCTCTGGTCTCTCCTGGAACTCACTCTTGAAGAGTTTCTCTGCGTTAGCCTCCTCTGGGACCTCTGGTAAGCCCTCATAGAAGGACTGCGCCCCCTCTGGTCTCTCCTGGAACTCACTCTTGAAGAGCTTCTCTGCGTTAGCCTCCTCTGGGACCTCTGGTAAGCCCTCATAGAAGGACTGCGCCCCCTCTGGTCTCTCCTGGAACTCACTCTTGAAGAGCTTCTCTGCGTTAGCCTCCTCTGGGACCTCTGGTAAGCCCTCATAGAAGGACTGCGCCCCCTCTGCTCTCTCCTGGAACTCACTCTTGAAGAGCTTCTCTGCGTTAGCCTCCTCGGGGACCTCTGGTAAGCCCTCATAGAAGGATTGCGCCACCTCTGGTCTCTCCTGGAACTCACTCTTGAAGAGCTTCTCTGCGTTAGCCTCCTCGGGGACCTCTGGTAAGCCCTCATAGAAGGACTGCGCCCCCTCTGGTCTCTCCTGGAACTCACTCTTGAAGAGCTTCTCTGCGTTAGCCTCCTCGGGGACCTTAGGTAAGCCCTCATAGAAGGACAGCACCCCCTCTGGACTCTCCTGGAACTCACTCTTGAAGAGCTTCTCTGCGTTAGCCTTCTCGGGGACCTCTGGTAAGCCCTCATAGAAGGACTGCGCCCCCTCTGGTCTCTCCTGGAACTCACTCTTGAAGAGCTTCTCTGTGTTAGCCTCCTCGGGGACCTCTGGTAAGCCCTCAAAAAAGGACTGCGCCCCCTCTGGTCTCTCCTGGAACTCACTCTTGAAGAGCTTCTCTGCGTTAGCCTCCTTGGGGACCTCTGGTAAGCCCTCATAGAAGGACTGCGCCCCCTCTGGTCTCTCCTGGAACTCACTCTTGAAGAGCTTCTCTGCGCTAGCCTCCTCGGGGACCTCTGGTAAGCCCTCATAGAAGGACTGCGACCCCTCTGGTCTCTCCTGGAACTCACTCTTGAAGAGCTTCTCTGCGTTAGCCTCCTCTGGGACCTCTGGTAAGCCCTCATAGAAGGACTGCGCCCCCTCTGGTCTCTCCTGGAACTCACTCTTGAAGAGCTTCTCTGCGTTAGCCTCCTCTGGGGACCTCTGGTAAGCCCTCATAGAAGGACTGCGCCCCCTCTGGTCTCTCCTGGAACTCACTCTTGAAGAGCTTCTCTGCGCTAGCCTCCTTGGGGACCTCTGGTAAGCCCTCATAGAAGGACTGCGCCCCCTCTGGTCTCTCCTGGAACTCACTCTTGAAGAGCTTCTCTGCGTTAGCCTCCTTGGGGACCTCTGGTAAGCCCTCATAGAAGGACTGCGCCCCCTCTGGTCTCTCCTGGAACTCACTCTTGAAGAGCTTCTCTGCGCTAGCCTCCTTGGGGACCTCTGGTAAGCCCTCATAGAAGGACTGCGACCCCTCTGGTCTCTCCTGGAACTCACTCTTGAAGAGCTTCTCTGCGTTAGCCTCCTCTGGGACCTCTGGTAAGCCCTCATAGAAGGACTGCGCCCCCTCTGGTCTCTCCTGGAACTCACTCTTGAAGAGCTTCTCTGCGTTAGCCTCCTCTGGGACCTCTGGTAAGCCCTCATAGAAGGACTGCGCCCCCTCTGGTCTCTCCTGGAACTCACTCTTGAAGAGTTTCTCTGCGTTAGCCTCCTCTGGGACCTCTGGTAAGCCCTCATAGAAGGACTGCGCCCCCTCTGGTCTCTCCTGGAACTCACTCTTGAAGAGCTTCTCTGCGTTAGCCTCCTCGGGGACCTCTGGTAAGCCCTCATAGAAGTACAGCCCCCCCTCTGGTCTCTCCTGGAACTCACTCTTGAAGAGCTTTTCTGCGTTAGCCTCCTCTGGGACCTCTGGTAAGCCCTCATAGAAGGACTGCGCCCCCTCTGGTCTCTCCTGGAACTCACTCTTGAAGAGCTTCTCTGCGTTAGCCTCCTCTGGGACCTCTGGTAAGCCCTCATAGAAGGACTGCGCCCCCTCTGGTCTCTCCTGGAACTCACTCTTGAAGAGCTTCTCTGCGTTAGCCTCCTCTGGGACCTCTGGTAAGCCCTCATAGAAGGACTGCGCCCCCTCTGGTCTCTCCTGGAACTCACTCTTGAAGAGCTTCTCTGCGTTAGCCTCCTCGGGGACCTCTGGTAAGCCCTCATAGAAGGACTGCGCCCCCTCTGGTCTCTCCTGGAACTCACTCTTGAAGAGCTTCTCTGCGTTAGCTTCCTCGGGGACCTCTGGTAAGCCCTCATAGAAGGACTGTGCCCCCTCTGGTCTCTCCTGGAACTCACTCTTGAAGAGCTTCTCTGCGTTAGCCTCCTCTGGGACCTCTGGTAAGCCCTCATTGAAGGACTGCGCCCCCTCTGCTCTCTCCTGGAACTCACTCTTGAAGAGCTTCTCTGCGTTAGCCTCCTCGGGGACCTCTGGTAAGCCCTCATAGAAGGATTGCGCCACCTCTGGTCTCTCCTGGAACTCACTCTTGAAGAGCTTCTCTGCGTTAGCCTCCTCGGGGACCTCTGGTAAGCCCTCATAGAAGGACTGCGCCCCCTCTGGTCTCTCCTGGAACTCACTCTTGAAGAGCTTCTCTGCGTTAGCCTCCTCGGGGACCTCTGGTAAGCCCTCATAGAAGGACTGCGCCCCCTCTGGTCTCTCCTGGAACTCACTCTTGAAGAGCTTCTCTGCGTTAGCCTCCTCGGGGAACTTAGGTAAGCCCTCATAGAAGGACAGCACCCCCTCTGGACTCTCCTAGAACTCACTCTTGAAGAGCTTCTCTGCGTTAGCCTCCTCGGGGACCTCTGGTAAGCCCTCATAGAAGGACAGCACCCCCTCTGGACTCTCCTGGAACTCACTCTTGAAGAGCTTCTCTGTGTTAGCCTCCTCGGGGACCTCTGGTAAGCCCTCAAAAAAGGACTGCGCCCCCTCTGGTCTCTCCTGGAACTCACTCTTGAAGAGCTTCTCTGCGTTAGCCTCCTTGGGGACCTCTGGTAAGCCCTCATAGAAGGACTGCGCCCCCTCTGGTCTCTCCTGGAATTCACTCTTGAAGAGCTTCTCTGCGCTAGCCTCCTCTGGGACCTCTGGTAAGCCCTCATAGAAGGACTGCGCCCCCTCTGGTCTCTCCTGGAACTCACTCTTGAAGAGCTTCTCTGCGCTAGCCTCCTTGGGGACCTCTGGTAAGCCCTCATAGAAGGACTGCGACCCCTCTGGTCTCTCCTGGAACTCACTCTTGAAGAGCTTCTCTGCGTTAGCCTCCTCTGGGACCTCTGGTAAGCCCTCATAGAAGGACTGCGCCCCCTCTGGTCTCTCCTGGAACTCACTCTTGAAGAGCTTCTCTGCGTTAGCCTCCTCTGGGACCTCTGGTAGGCCCTCATAGAAGGACTGCGCCCCCTCTGGTCTCTCCTGGAACTCACTCTTGAAGAGTTTCTCTGCGTTAGCCTCCTCTGGGACCTCTGGTAAGCCCTCATAGAAGGACTGCGCCCCCTCTGGTCTCTCCTGGAACTCACTCTTGAAGAGCTTCTCTGCGTTAGCCTCCTCGGGGACCTCTGGTAAGCCCTCATAGAAGTACAGCCCCCCCTCTGGTCTCTCCTGGAACTCACTCTTGAAGAGCTTTTCTGCGTTAGCCTCCTCGGGGACCTCTGGTAAGCCCTCATAGAAGGACTGCGCCCCCTCTGGTCTCTCCTGGAACTCACTCTTGAAGAGCTTCTCTGCGTTAGCTTCCTCGGGGACCTCTGGTAAGCCCTCATAGAAGGACTGCGCCCCCTCTGGTCTCTCCTGGAACTCACTCTTGAAGAGCTTCTCTGCGTTAGCCTCCTCTGGGACCTCTGGTAAGCCCTCATTGAAGGACTGCGCCCCCTCTGGTCTCTCCTGGAACTCACTCTTAAAGAGCTTCTCTGCGTTAGCCTCCTCGGGGACCTCTGGTAAGCCCTCATAGAAGGACTGCGCCACCTCATGTCTCTCCTGGAACTCACTCTTGAAGAGCTTCTCTGTGTTAGCCTCCTCTGAGACCTCTGGTAAGCCCTCATAGAAGGACTGCGCCCCCTCTTGTCTCTCCTGGAACTCACTCTTGAAGAGCTTCTCTGTGTTAGCCTCCTCTGGGACCTCTGGTAAGCCCTCATAGAAGGACTGCGCCCCCTCTGGTCTCTCCTGGAACTCACTCTTGAAGAGCTTCTCTGAGTTAGCCTCCTCTGGGACCTCTGGTAAGCCCTCATAGAAGGACTGCGCCCCCTCTGGTCTCTCCTGGAACTCACTCTTGAAGAGCTTCTCTGCGTTAGCCTCCTCTGGGATCTATGGTAAGCCCTCATAGAAGGACTGCGCCCCCTCTGGTCTCTCCTGGAACTCACTCTTGAAGAGCTTCTCTGCGTTAGCCTCCTCTGGGACCTCTGGTAAGCCCTCATAGAAGGACTGCGCCCCCTCTGGTCTCTCCTGGAACTCACTCTTGAAGAGTTTCTCTGCGTTAGCCTCCTCTGGGACCTCTGGTAAGCCCTCATAGAAGGACTGCGCCCCCTCTGGTCTCTCCTGGAACTCACTCTTGAAGAGTTTCTCTGCGTTAGCCTCCTCGGGGACCTCTGGTAAGCCCTCATAGAAGGACTGCGCCCCCTCTGCTCTCTCCTGGAACTCACTCTTGAAGAGTTTCTCTGCGTTAGCCTCCTCGGGGACCTCTGGTAAGCCCTCATAGAAGGACAGCACCCCCTCTGGACTCTCCTGGAACTCACTCTTGAAGAGCTTCTCTGCGTTAGCCTCCTCTGGGACCTCTGGTAAGCCCTCATAGAAGGACTGCGCCCCCTCTGGTCTCTCCTGGAACTCACTCTTGAAGAGCTTCTCTGCGTTAGCCTCCTCGGGGACCTTAGGTAAGCCCTCATAGAAGGACAGCACCCCCTCTGGACTCTCCTGGAACTCACTCTTGAAGAGCTTCTCTGCGTTAGCCTCCTCGGGGACCTCTGGTAAGCCCTCATAGAAGGACAGCACCCCCTCTGGACTCTCCTGGAACTCACTCTTGAAGAGCTTCTCTGCGTTAGCCTCCTCGGGGACCTCTGGTAAGCCCTCATAGAAGGACTGCGCCCCCTCTGGTCTCTCCTGGAACTCACTCTTGAAGAGCTTCTCTGCGTTAGCCTCCTCGGGGAACTTAGGTAAGCCCTCATAGAAGGACAGCACCCCCTCTGGACTCTCCTGGAACTCACTCTTGAAGAGCTTCTCTGCGTTAGCCTCCTCGGGGACCTCTGGTAAGCCCTCATAGAAGGACAGCACCCCCTCTGGACTCTCCTGGAACTCACTCTTGAAGAGCTTCTCTGTGTTAGCCTCCTCGGGGACCTCTGGTAAGCCCTCAAAAAAGGACTGCGCCCCCTCTGGTCTCTCCTGGAACTCACTCTTGAAGAGCTTCTCTGCGTTAGCCTCCTTGGGGACCTCTGGTAAGCCCTCATAGAAGGACTGCGCCCCCTCTGGTCTCTCCTGGAACTCACTCTTGAAGAGCTTCTCTGCGCTAGCCTCCTCGGGGACCTCTGGTAAGCCCTCATAGAAGGACTGCGCCCCCTCTGGTCTCTCCTGGAACTCACTCTTGAAGAGCTTCTCTGCGCTAGCCTCCTTGGGGACCTCTGGTAAGCCCTCATAGAAGGACTGCGACCCCTCTGGTCTCTCCTGGAACTCACTCTTGAAGAGCTTCTCTGCGTTAGCCTCCTCTGGGACCTCTGGTAAGCCCTCATAGAAGGACTGCGCCCCCTCTGGTCTCTCCTGGAACTCACTCTTGAAGAGCTTCTCTGCGTTAGCCTCCTCTGGGACCTCTGGTAGGCCCTCATAGAAGGACTGCGCCCCCTCTGGTCTCTCCTGGAACTCACTCTTGAAGAGTTTCTCTGCGTTAGCCTCCTCTGGGACCTCTGGTAAGCCCTCATAGAAGGACTGCGCCCCCTCTGGTCTCTCCTGGAACTCACTCTTGAAGAGCTTCTCTGCATTAGCCTCCTCGGGGACCTCTGGTAAGCCCTCACAGAAGTACAGCCCCCCCTCTGGTCTCTCCTGGAACTCACTCTTGAAGAGCTTTTCTGCGTTAGCCTCCTCGGGGACCTCTGGTAAGCCCTCATAGAAGGACTGCGCCCCCTCTGGTCTCTCCTGGAACTCACTCTTGAAGAGCTTCTCTGCGCTAGCCTCCTCGGGGACCTCTGGTAAGCCCTCATAGAAGGACTGCGCCCCCTCTGGTCTCTCCTGGAACTCACTCTTGAAGAGCTTCTCTGCGTTAGCTTCCTCGGGGACCTCTGGTAAGCCCTCATAGAAGGACTGCGCCCCCTCTGGTCTCTCCTGGAACTCACTCTTGAAGAGCTTCTCTGCGTTAGCCTCCTCTGGGACCTCTGGTAAGCCCTCATTGAAGGACTGCGCCCCCTCTGGTCTCTCCTGGAACTCACTCTTAAAGAGCTTCTCTGCGTTAGCCTCCTCGGGGACCTCTGGTAAGCCCTCATAGAAGGACTGCGCCACCTCATGTCTCTCCTGGAACTCACTCTTGAAGAGCTTCTCTGTGTTAGCCTCCTCTGGGACCTCTGGTAAGCCCTCATAGAAGGACTGCGCCCCCTCTTGTCTCTCCTGGAACTCACTCTTGAAGAGCTTCTCTGTGTTAGCCTCCTCTGGGACCTCTGGTAAGCCCTCATAGAAGGATTGCGCCCCCTCTGGTCTCTCCTGGAACTCACTCTTGAAGAGCTTCTCTGAGTTAGCCTCCTCTGGGACCTCTGGTAAGCCCTCATAGAAGGACTGCGCCCCCTCTGGTCTCTCCTGGAACTCACTCTTGAAGAGCTTCTCTGCGTTAGCCTCCTCTGGGACCTCTGGTAAGCCCTCATAGAAGGACTGCGCCCCCTCTGGTCTCTCCTGGAACTCACTCTTGAAGAGCTTCTCATGAAAAGCAACTGCACATGTACGGATGCCCACAGACTCTTGCAGCAGTTGTCCGGTGCTGGACTCAGAGAGTGCATAAGTCTCCTTTGTCCATTTTTTTCGTTCAAGGCCGAAAAAAAGAGAAGGTGCATCCATTTTGGCCACGTTTTGATGACGTGAGCGAACCAGAGCAGCTTGGGCAGAAAACCCCAACAGGTTAGATAGAGCTGACTCTTTATTTTGAGAACTTTAAAATGTTCTCCTTCTCTTGTTGAGTCAAATCTTGCAGCTTCACTATTTCACTCTCCAAAGCTTTCATAGATCTAGTCATCTCCCTGGTGACATTGAGAGTATACTGTAGGCACAGCTGTTTTATATTGACCTTCCCCATGTCCCACCACTGCTGTAAAGAAGTGTATTCAGATTTTTCTTTTATGTAACCACTCCAAAAATACTTAAAAGCATCTTTAAAAGCATTATCAGAAAGCAAGGATACAATAAAATGGCAAAAGACACTTTTGCATTTCACATCCTTAGCAAAGATAGCAGCTTGTACAAGGCAATGATCTGAAATACCAACTGGATGTATTGAACAACCTTTGAGTACATTACTCTGATGTTTGAAACAGTAAAATCTATCAAGCCTAGCCAAAGAATTATCTTTAACATGAGTCCAAGTATATTGACGCTGAGTTGTATGAAAAAGCCTCCAAACATCACATAGATCATTCGTCTCAATTAATTTAACAAGACTATTCTTACTGGCTTCATGTGGTTCTGGGTGGTTTCACAGAGTTACTTATTACAGTATACAGTGTTTAAAAACACCACCCTTTCTGTGCCTACAGTTGGAGCATTTGTGAAAGTCAATTTACTTTTCAAATACTGCTTGTATTTTTAACAAGCGACCTTCAATGATTTCCTCAGTAACGCAAGAAATGGGTAAAACATCTCTAGAAAACAGGAACCAACTCCACCACTGTTACTACTCTTATGACTGAGAATAGCTTCCCCATCCCAATCTTTCTTCCATGCAGTTTCATTTTCAGCTGTGCTATGCGTGTGTTTATTGTAAAAAAATGACATTTAGTTTAACTTTAAACAAACTGAAAAGGGAAACTCTCCTTGCATCCTCTCTGGCACCATTAATGTTTAAAGAACCCAGCTTTGTGTCACACATATCAAATGGTAAAGGGTTAGTTCACTCAAAAATGAAAGTTCTGTCAGTAATTACTCTCCCTCATGTTTTTCCAACCCATAAGACTTTCGTTCATCTTCAGAACACAAATTAAGATATTTATGATTAAATCTGAGAGCTGTCTCACTTCTTCATAGGCTTCTATTGTAATTGAAACTTGCCGGCAGAGAGTTAGAGAAATACATTGTTAAAATAGTCCAAGTGACTACAGTGGCTCAACCTTAAGTTTATCAAGCGCAAGAATACCTTTTGTGCGCAAAAACAACAAAAATAACAACTTTTTTCAACTATTCATTTTCTTCTGTGTGGGCCATGCAGTGTAACAGTGCAGCGCTTCTGGGTTGTACGTCAGAACATAGGCTCACTATTGGCCGACGCTGGTCATGCGTGTGATGCTGGCCAATAGCGAGCCTACGTTAATTGTGTTATGTAAAAAGTAAAAGCCAATTGTGTTACGTAAAACAAAAAAGCCAATGTGTTAATTTGTGTTCCGAAGATGAACAAAACTCTTGGAGGGTTGGAACAACATGAGGGAGAGTAATTACTGACAGAACTTTCATTTTGGGGTGAACTGACCCTTTAAGTTGCATTTAAACAAAACGGAGGGGTTAACACACAAAACTGAGAAAAACAACTAACACTAAACCATCATTAGCTATTTGTGCTCTAACTTTTATCATACATTTTTTAAGACGAAAAATGTCAAGGTCTGTGAAGGTCAGTTGGCCGGGATGTTCTGTGTTTTTCATGAATAGTTTAACTGAATCAAGGAACAGCTTTAAATCTGGGAAAAACTCATCAACTTTAACTGATCGCAAGCCTTTGCTTCTTTGTAAAAAGGACTGAATTTTGGTGAAAGAGTAAGCACTCGCCACATCTGTGTGTCTCCACTAACATCACCTCAGACTCCTGCGTGTTCATCAACCCATCATCAGAACAACAGCTCAGAGAATTCGTCTTTGACACTTTTATAACTTGTTCAGTGTTTGATTTATTTTCTGGATTTTTTCTCTTGGTTGACAATTTGGAAAGATGAGCATCTTTATAGCAGCTTATTCTCCTGATCACCATCATCTCGGTTTTCTTCCTGCACAGTTCTCTGGGGTTCGCCAGGCAAAGCGGCTCCGCTTTCGGCCCGATCGGGCGGCGGGTCCGCTGCGTTAGCCCGCGTCTCACCTGCTCTCTCTGGGCACGAGCGAACCACATGCCCAACAGTCCCACACCCAAAGCATTTCATCGTACACAACGTGTTTAAGATGACTAGATTTACAGCTGATGGGGATCATCGTTATCAGAGACATGGTTTTCCGTGTCTCCCTAGTTCCTTTTCCAAAAGCTCATTTTTCATAAACGGGGGTACATTCTTTTACAGATTTACTAGAGACAAAACTGGTGTGTATGTGTCCTGAATCAATACTGCGCTCTCAGGTAAATTATTTATTTTGTCCACACTGTCTAAAAAGATCACAATGGCACTATTTATCCTTGAAGCTGATTTAACACTGTTATATCCGACAGTCTCACCCGCCGCTAGACTGCACTCTTCAGCCGAACACCCGTTAGGTGGAGAAAGTTTAATAAGCCCCTTTCACACAGAGATTCCGGAAAATACACGGATAAAGTGACCCGGGATTTGACCCGGGTTCGTTTGTTTTTGGTTCATTCACACTGCCAATGATTTTACGGAATAAGGGAGTGCGTTCACACACAACCTGTAAAATCCCGTAAAGCCACGTGACATCGATGTGACTTGTAATGTCTCAGCAGCGTCTTAAGTTTGCTTATGAGCTGCGATCTCTCTCGAGAAACCACGCTTGTGCATTTTTTTTCTCTGATTCGATCATAAACTTGTGCATTACGTACCGTTTCACAGCTGGCGAACGTTCCCGGCTTCAGCGGCGTCACTACGACATGGCATTATTACAGATTTTGTTCACACAGCGCACGTTCCGGGACTGAACACGGCAATGTTACTAGGTCCCCAACCCGGCATCGATGCCGGCATCAGTCCCGGGTCGTGTTTGCGTTCACACAGAAGGTGTTCTGGCAATTTCCCGTGATCATTGCGCAGTTTGAAAGCTAGCAAGGCTATAGCATGTCGCCGCGTGAGTCTGTGCAAACTAATGTGTTCTCCTGCTGAAGCCATGCTGACTAGCTGACCTCTGCCTCCACAAAACTAGAAAAACCCAACAAACACTGTTTCTCTAAACTACTCAAAACATCAACAGAGAAACAAGAGTTTAGGAAAAAAGATAATTAGAAAACTCACATAAAGGCACGCTCTCGGCAGCACTCACCGACTCACTCCCAACACACACACGATGAGAGAGAAAGAGAGAGAGAGAGAGAGAGAGGGAGAGAGAGAGAGGGGGAAGAGAGAGAGGGGGGGGGGGAGAGAGAGGGGGGGGGGGGGGAGAGGGGGGGAGAGAGAGAGGGGGGGGGGAGAGAGAGAGGGGGGGGGGAGGGGGGGGGGGAGAGGGGGGGGGGAGAGAGAGACTTTTAAAGGTCTATTTATTTACACACAAAAAAAAACCGTTAACTTTTCACATTAACAATGTTTCCAGGAGAATATATATTTTTAAATAAAATAATAATAATCTTTTTCAAACTCAGATACACTTAAATGTACATTTCCAAGCAGCCATCATTATCAACATCACAAATGCATTGATTTATTCCCCATTTATATTTAAACATTTTAATGTCTCTGACCAGTTTATAAAAAGTAAATTCAATTTTAATGCGAGATTTTAGTAAACCTTTAAGAATGGATGCCACATCAGTTGATCCATCACCACTCAAAAGCTTTTTTCCGTGTCAACCATATGGCCAGTTTTGCCTGCCCAAATAAAATATTAATTAAAACATGAACTTCCCTTTTATTACTACTATATTTTGGTCCATAAATGAAATAAATCAGTGTAAAAAAAATCCCCCAGAGTATCACACCACTCTTCCAATCTATAAAAAAGTGTTTGAAGCCTTTCACAGTCTGAAAACAGATGAAGAACGGTTTCCTGCTCTCCACGTAAGGACACCCGTCCCTGCCTGTGGGTCAGAGTGTGCTCTGTATCTGTCCGTATCTATAATCCCGTGTCAGTTCTCCACTGAAGATCTCCAGATGTCTTCTCAAAGGGTTTGTACAGTACCAGTACCCTACAGCCTGTAGGAGAGCTGGGGCAGCAACCATTTCCATTAGACAGCCGAGCTCACACTTTCTCCACAAGGCCCTCCCAGTTTCTCTTTTGTACTCTTCTGTCCCTATAAATACCCCTAAGTATTTGAAACCTGCTCTTCCCCACTGTAAGCCTCCAGGAAGGACTGGACCTTTAAAATCTTTTCCACACCACAAAGCCTCTCATTTACCCCAATTAACAACTGCGGAGGAGGCTTTGCCATAACACCCCCTTTGCATAAGGCCCCCTTAAGCATCTGAACGTCATTTTGCTCACATATTATGACTGTGACATCATCAGCGTATGCAGAAAGTTTAATATAAGAAGATATAGTGCTAACCTTTAGACCCATTAGCTCTTTCCTCAACTTACACAGAAAAGGTTCAATTACAAAACTGCACAGGACAGCCCGGTCTGATACCTCTTTTTTACACTTATAGGGATACTCAATCCACCGTCCATTTTAATCAAACATTTAGCCTCAGTATACAAGAGTTTAATTTTTGAAATAAAAATATCCCCAAAACCAAAAGCCTTCAAAGTCTCAAAAAGAAAAACATGGTTGTAAGCAGCCAAGTCAACAAACAGTCAATAAATCCACAGTTCCATGTCCTTCACCAGTACAGATTTCCTCAGCATGGCATAACACAAGCTGTGTCCCAATGTGAAGGCTGCATCCTCCGAAGGCCGTATTTGAAGGCCGCTTGGCCGTATTTGAAGGCCGATTGCATCACAGTGGCGCGACGAAGGACGTCCCAATTCAAAGGCTGCATCCTTGGAAGGTCGCATTTGAAGGCCGATTGCGTCACGCGGCTCGATGAAGGCTGTCCCAATTCAATTCTCCATCCTCCGAAGGCCGTATTCGAAGGCCGGTTGCGTCATCGCGACGCGACGAAGGCTATCCTGATTCAAAAGTGACGCCAAATGCACCCTTCGTTTCCCCGTGAAAGGAAGGATAAATGGACACTTAGCGGCCTATCCTACCCTATTCTACCCCATAAGTCATTGCGCGCCGTTGACGACAACATTTATTTATTTATTTTTAAAGGCGGCCTAGACTAGAGATCGGTGGTGGACAGCAAATTCACATTTAAATGTAAGTATTATGTTTTCATTTACTCAAATAGCTTGAGAAACAATATTATAAATATTATATTATATAATTATTATAAACTTCATCTTAACTCCTTCGTCACCATTGCGTGGCTTCATTTGTCAGGTAGTTTTAGTCAAAACTTGTGGTAATAACGTTATTAGTTTAACGACCTATTTGTAATATTTGCACTAGTCTATCTCACTTGTGTATTATAAGAAATATCACTCACCCAATAAAGCCCACAACAATAAGAAAAGCAGTAGATAAGGCAATGGGGTTTCACTTGTATGTGTTTTTGTAGTGCTGTCATGCAAGCTATGTGTTTTTAACCAAATTTGAGTATACAGAAATATTAAGTAGCCTATATTTTGCATGTCTTAATGTGTCATATTTTGCAGTGTTAAAGGGATACTTCACCTCTGGGAAGATGAATGTGTGTTTAAAATAGGTAATTTAAGAAATGTGAAGAAATTTTTGAATTTGGAGCTTTCTAGACTGAGAAAAGACAGAAAATGTATTTTTGGCTTATGTGTATAAAAGACAACAACTCCCAGAATGCACGGCCACGCCTACCGGTAAGGGAGCGCACTCAGCGCAGTTGAAAACAACAAGGCTAGTCTACGTGATGAGTTTGCCAGGGATTTAGAGTTCGCCCAAAATGTCCGGGATTCGGCTTTTGCGTTCTACAGTCGCCATCCATTCATCATGTTTACTGTGGCGAGCAGGACGAGGCTGACGGCCGCGGGAGAACGGCGCGAGGCCGGTGGCGTCATTACTGAGACGCGCCGGGTCTCGCATTGCTCACGGAGGTGCAGGAATTTTCTTAGCAATGGTAAAACGCACATCAACCGATCACTTGTTTAGCGTTCATGTAAACACTACATTCAGATTCACCAATCGGAATGAATTCAGTTAGATTGAAACAAGAGGTGTGCATGTAAACAATGAATGGCGACCGCAGAACGCAAAAGCCTCAGTTTTCAGTTTTTTACTCAGTTTTCTCCTACTAATCAGCTTTCTCCACAGAACAAGAGCCTGCTAGCTTGGCTTCCAAAGAAAGACGGCTGACACTGTGTACATTCTGTGAGTGAGATCCCACCCTCTATGGGCGTGCTGAAAACATGCGGGACAGCTCCTCCTACTGGCTGTAGTCTTTAGCCTCTGGACAGAAAATCCTCCGATGACGCAAAATGACGATTTTTGCGTCATCGGAGGATTTTTTCCAGACAAAAAATACATAAATCTCTCCTCTTAGGGGGATATGAGGGGGGAAAGCACGGTAATGCGAAAATACTACAGGTTTTCTACTAATACAAAGCTTAATGCTAAATCCTGAAGTATCCCTTTAACAATGCACTTAAGATTGCACCCCTGTGTTAAGTACCCCCTTTCTGCTTTTTTAGAGCAATTCAGGAAAAAATGGGTCTGGGGTACGTGTGGGGAAATCTAGAATATACATTGATAGAATAGTATATCAAGATAATTAAAAAGATAAAAGCTAGACCCCCCCCCCCCCGTGTAATAGTTTTTGTCATTTTAGTTATTTTATTAATAATGGTACAGCTATGTAATGGGTGTCCAGTTGGTGGCAGTAAGCCAGAGGAAAACCCCTGGAAAAACCTAGAAGAGAAAAGAAAAGTTAGTTCACGCGAGGTTTAACGAGACGATGAGTATTGAGTTATGTTGTACTGTGTGGTACGGAGCTGTTGCGAATGACGCTGGCTGAATAAAAGAACCCAACCAAATCACACGCTTGTTCATTCCTTCAAGTGTGCTACAAAATACTGGCGACGAGGATGGGATCGGCGGTGCCGTTTTGAGTGAGTTGTCCACGACAACGCTGAGCATGGACATTGAGCAACTGCAAGATCAGCTGAGCGCTGCGTTGCTCCGGCTGCGGCTCGATCAGCTGCACGAGGTGTGTGTGTATGT
The DNA here is from genome assembly GCF_964197995.2 of Scardinius erythrophthalmus. Classification (NCBI taxonomy): domain Eukaryota; kingdom Metazoa; phylum Chordata; class Actinopteri; order Cypriniformes; family Leuciscidae; genus Scardinius; species Scardinius erythrophthalmus. Next base: position 60,925,821 of record NC_138223.1, on the reverse strand, counting down.
GAAACTGTCAGTGGAGGAGGGACAAACCAAAAGGCACTCGCTGATCAGATTAATAAGTGAATCAGTAGAGAATGTTATAGAGACAGAAGATGACGATGTAGCCCGTCAACATGTGGAAGATTTGTTAGAGTTTTCTAGCAAGATGACGCAAAGCAGTGACCGCGCGGTACAAGATAGCGGTGGTGACGCAGATAATTCGGCAGAGCTCGCGCATTTAAAGAGACAGTACACAGAATTGCAGCATCAGTTTGAGTTGTCAACAAATGTGTTAAAAAACGAAATCCAACGCCTGAGTTTGAAAGTTCCTGATGTGTCAAGTCCCCCTGTGTTTTCCCATCATCATGCAGTTCCTGAAGTCACTATCCGGCGTGATTTTAAGATTAATGGCCAAATTGGAGAACGGGGTCAGAAAGATAAGCTTTCATACAACAACTTGATGCACCAAATTGATGCTGGAGTGAACAAGGGACACAGAGAGTCTGAAATAATTGATGCGGTGATAAGAGCAGTGAGTCCAGGTATGAGTCTGCGTGATATGCTGGAGATCAAGACTGATTTAACCCTTTCTCAGCTGCGCACGATTCTGAAAGGCCATTATAAAGAAGAAAGCTCAACAGACCTGTATCATCGACTGATAAACATCACTCAAGAGAGCCGTGAGTCACCACAAAACTTCCTATTCCTTGTCATTGAGTTGAAGGAAAGACTTTTAGCTGCTGCTCGAGAACCAGATGGAGAAGAACCGTACAGCCGTGATCTCATACAGAGAAGATTCCTGCGGGCACTAGGAACAGGGTTATCAAACGATCACATTAAGTATCAGCTAAAAACCTGCCTTGATGATCCTACAATCACAGATGAGGTTCTCATCACAGCTATGAACGAAGCTGCAAGTCTTGAGTGCGAACGACAGCAAAAGTTCAAGAAAAATGCCAACATCAAAGAAACTAAAGTCAGTGAGGTTCCAGTAGAACTACGTCAAAGTCAAGAGAGAATGGGTCATGCTGTTGGAGGTAAAGAACAGTCCACATGCACACAATTAAAAGCTTTGAAAACTCCACAAGTCATGGACAAGAAAGACTCTGAGCTCTATGAGGTCGTTAAACAGCTGAAAGAGGAGATCGGAGAAATGAGGAAAGCGATGAGTACTTACCGTTCCATGCAGCCCAGAGAAAGGAAGCGAGGATGCCGTGGATGTCAAGATGACGGCAGAGGTGACCAGTGTGATCATTGCTTTAAATGTGGGCAAAGTGGACATCTTTCCAGAGGGTGCAGGGGACCACCTGCAGGAAGAACAGAAAGAGGACACTCAGCTAGCAGTATGGCAGTAACAACTCACACCACATCCTCACTGTGGCCAGAACGTCAACATGACATCCTGTGTGACAGCATTAAGCAGCTGGAAGCTCAGAAAGCAGCGAAGCGAAAGGAGTGTCCTCTGCAGCATATCAGATCCATAACTACTAATCAGCTGTCCACCAAACATAATGCACAGTTATTGAATTTGATCGGAGAAAAATGTATGGTGAACTGTTTCTTTGATGGGGTAGCAACAAAAGCGCTATGGGATACTGGCTCACAAGTCTGTCTCATGAATGAAAAGTGGCGAAAAGAACATCTTCCACACACAACACTACGTGGCCTTGAAGAGATCCTAGGCCCTGGAACCCTCACCGGTCGAGCAGTGAATCAAACAGTGATCCCGTTTGAAAGCTGGGTCGAAGTGACATTCAAGCTGGGAACAGACAAAACCACACCGTTGGAACTGGAGGTACCGGTATTGGTATGTGGTGATGATGAAGTGGCAGAGGAGCCCATCATTGGTTACAATGTCATTGAGTACCTGTTGAACTGTGGTGTAGAGCGACCTACCAATGTAAAGACCAAAGCCATGAGTACTGCACTGTCCTGGGACTGCAAGAAAGCAGAGGTTTTGCTGAACTTAGTGAGAAGCCAAGACGAAGGGTTCAGTGATGGAGTAGTGAAAGTAGGAAGGTCAGTAACAAAAATTCCTGCCCAACAGGCTAGAGCTGTCAAATGTTGCATTAAAACGGGCCCTTTGCTATCTGATCAAGATGCTCTTTTTGTACCGGATGAGTGCGCGAAGTGGCCAGATGGATTGAGGGTGGAGGAAAACATCGTTTGCCTTAAGAGAGGGACCTGTTCACGCATCTGTATTCCTGTGATCAATGATACTACTCATGACATTGACCTGCCTCCACGGGCAGTTCTGGGCCATATACAGCGAGTAAAAGCCATCTACCCTGCTGAGGTGAGACCGGTGACCGCTCAGAAAGAGGTTGCATGTGCGACTGTTGCACACACCACCCAAAGCCTGTTCCAAAAAGACGGTGAACAAGTCAGCCAATTTACAGAAAACGCAAATACAACGTTAACGGTTCAAAAAGAAAACCTATGGGACCCTCCTGTATGCGTTGATCACCTAAAACCTGAACAGCAGCAGAAAGTGAAGCAGCTTTTAAGGGAGGAGAGTGGTGCTTTTGCTCGTGATGACAGCGATGTAGGATGTATTCCATCTCTCCAGCTAAAAATCCGCCTCCATGATACCACATTTGTGAAGCACACATACATGTCCGTCCCGAAGCCACTTCGCAGAGAGGTTAAAGAATACCTGGAGGATCTGTTAAATAAGGGGTGGATTACTAAATCTAAGTCACCATATTCTTCACCAGTAGTCTGTGTGCGTAAGAAAGATGGAACTCTCCGCCTCTGCTGTGACTATCGGGAGTTAAACAAGAAATCCATTCCAGATAGACACCCTATTCCCCGCATACAGGACATGCTCGACAGCTTGGCAGGCAACACCTGGTTTTCAGTCCTTGATCAAGGCAAAGCCTATCACCAGGGTTTTGTAGAGGAATCCAGCCGACCTCTCACTGCATTCATTACACCGTGGGGACTATATGAATGGGTGAGGGTCCCTTTCGGATTGTCAAATGCACCTGCTGAATTCCAAAGGAGCATGGAGGAGTGCCTGAGAGAATTGCGTGATGAGGTATGTCAACCATATTTGGATGATAACTTAGTTCATTCTAAAACATTTGATGATCATCTTCAGGACATTAGAAAAGTGCTGCAGTGTTATCAAAATCATGGTGTCGAACTAACGCCTCGAAAATGTGAAGTGTTCCGAAATCAGGTACGATTCCTAGGGAGGCTGGTGACAAAAGATGGATACACGATGGACCTGGCTGACGTTGCTCCTGTCCAAGCACTGAAAGAAAGGATCCCTAAGACAGTTGGTGAGGTGAGAAAGTTGTTAGGATTTCTCTCCTACTACCGGTCATATATTGAAAACTTTTCCCGCAAGGCCTCACCTCTTTATCTGCTGCTCGCCGAAAAAAAGACACCAACAGGGAAAGTACAGATGAAGCGGAAAGGAAAAGGGAAACATGGCCAAGGACATCTTGCGTCATCACATCCAGTCACGTGGACAGATGAACATCAAAAGGCCCTCTGTGAGTTAATCGATTATTTATCTAACCCACCGGTGCTGGTATATCCAGATCTGGATGAACCTTTTGTACTCCATTGCGACGCTTCACAGGAAGGCCTTGGTGCGGTGTTTTATCAAAGGCAAAGAGGCAAGTTAGTGGTAATAGCGTACGGATCAAGAACCCTAACCCCTCCTGAGAAAAACTACCATCTTCACTCAGGAAAGTTGGAGTTCTTGGCCATGAAGTGGGCTATATGTGAGCAGTTCAGAGACTATGTCTATCATGCACCATCATTCATTGTGTACACGGACAATAACCCTCTCACATATGTGATGTCAACAGCCAAGTTAAATGCCACAACGTACAGATGGGTAGCGGAACTTGCTGACTTTCGATTTACCATCAAATACCGCCCAGGAAAGTCAAATGGGGACGCGGATGGCTTGTCGCGTATGCCGCTGCATATGGAACAGTACATGAAAACCTGTTCAGAAGAAGTGCACCCTGAAGTCATGGTCAGCTTATCTCAGTCAGCGGCAGTACAGAGTCAGGAGAGAGGGCCGTGGTTGTGTCCACTTACAATTGAAACTGCGTTGTCGGGAGAACAGGAGGAGGAGCTGTTCACTTCAGTTGCAGAGATCTCCAAGGAGGTACTGAGAAAAGCCCAAGAGGAAGACCCTGAAATCAGAGAAGCTGTTACATACCTAAAAATGAAACCGCGGCCTGTGAACAGAAGTCAGGGTAGAGAGGTTCAGGGACTGATGAGGGAAAGAGCAAAATTATACCTGGATGAACATGGTCTCTTGTTTCGGAAAACAGCAACTCGCCATCAGTTGGTATTGCCTAGGACATACCATGAGCTAGTTTATAAGGAGTTGCATCAAGACATGGGCCACCTGGGAGCAGAAAGGGTGCTGAACTTAATCAGAGATCGGTTTTATTGGCCCCACATGCAAAAGGAAGTGGAACACTATGTCACACGTGTTTGTAGTTGCTTGAGAAGCAAGCGTCCAAACAAACTGACCCGAGCTCCTCTGGTAAACATCACCACCACTTACCCATCTGAGCTGGTCTCTATTGATTTTCTGCACCTAGAGAAGAGTAAGGGAGGTTATGAATACATTTTAGTTGTGATGGACCACTTTACACGATTCGCACAGGCGTATGCATGCAGAAACAAGAGCGCCAAGACAGCGGCTGAGAAGGTGTTCGGGGACTTTGTTTTAAAGTTTGGGTTCCCGACAAAACTGCATCACGACCAAGGCAGGGAGTTTGATAACAAGCTGTTTTCAAAGCTGCAAGAGTACAGTGGTGTGCAAGGCTCCCACACGACACCGTATCACCCGCAGGGCAATGGTCAAGTTGAGCGGTTTAATCGAACTTTGCTAGCAATGCTGAGGACCTTACCAGAAACCGCCAAAGCCGACTGGAAGACGTCACTTGCAAAAGTTGTGAATGCCTACAACTGTACGAAAAGTGAGGCAACAGGGTTTGCTCCCTATTATCTCCTGTTCGGCCGTACTCCCAGACTGCCCATTGATATCATGTTCGGTGTACCAGCAAAGAACCAAAGCTCATCTTACCATGACTATGCTGAGGACTGGAGAAAGAGAATGACAGAAGCTTACAAGTTAGCCTCAAGAGTGTCACACAAAGAGAAGGAAAGAGGTAAAGCTTTGTACGATAAGAAAATACATGGAGCTGAACTGATCCCTGGGAACAGAGTACTTGTTCGGAACTTCAAGGAAAAAGGTGGACCTGGGAAGCTTCGATCATTTTGGGAAGAACAAGTTTATGTCGTCACCAAGAGGAAGTACCAGGATAGTCCGGTATATGAAGTTCGACCTGAACAAGGCAAAGGGAAAACAAGAATACTACACAGGAACCTATTGTTACCGTGTGACTACTTACCTGCAGAGAGAGAATGTTTACCTGGAAGACCTGAAAAAGAAAACAAGAAAAAAGCCAAGACTGACAAAACATCGACACAGCAAAATCAAACATTCTGTGACAGTTCAGATGGTGAGGATGATTGGAAATGCCTGGTTGGAGTGCCAGTCAAAAAGGAGAATCAGAACGTCAGAGAACCTCCAGAACCTCATTCAGAAGACACAGTGATGCTGAACGATGCAGAACCAGAGGTTGAACATGAACAAGGAGCAGGACGGGGAGAAGATGATGTGTCATCATCCAGAGAAGAGGCTGGAGAAACTGATGATCCTGAAGAGAGTGACGGGGAGACTCTTTCACAACCTGCCTGCAAAAGAGTATATCCTTTGAGAAACAGAAAACAAAAAAAATTGTTTACTTACCATACTCTAGGTCAGCCTAGTATCGTAGATGGGTAAACTGCTGAATTAAATCACAGTAATTAGTTCTAGTTAAAATGTTAAGAAGTTAAATTAATACCAGAATAACATTGAGTTCATGTTTTTGTTTTAAAGAGAAAATAGTTACCATAACATTCCAGAAGAAAACATAAAGTACATTGTTTCAATGGTGCAAGGCTAGATTCCTTCAGTGAAAGTACAGATTCCTGTTGATAAACAGCGATGGTGGTAGAAGATCATGGTGCACAATGATGTCTGCTACAAACACACTGCATGAAAAAGGAGATACATGTTGTGTGTCGTGTGACAGTATAGCACGAGTACTAAAACTGTTGTATCACTGACTCCTACCAAAGAAATTATCTACGGGTAGATAACCAGTAATTTATTCTGAGAATGTCGGGACTACATTCTGTTTTGTAGGGGAGAATGTGGGGAAATCTAGAATATACATTGATAGAATAGTATATCAAGATAATTGTGAGTTAAAAGCTGGACCCCCCCCCCCCCCCGTGTAATAGTTTTTGTCATTTCAGTTATTTTATTAATAATGGTTATTTAATTATTCAGTACATGCATGTCAATTTGTAGTATACAGCTATGTGATGGGTGTCCAGTTGGTGGCAGTAAGCCAGAGGAAAACCCCCGGAAAAACCTAGAAGAGAAAAGAAAAGTTAGTTCACGAGAGGTTTAACGAGACGATGAGTATTGAGTTATGTTGTACTGTGTGGTACGGAGCTGTTGCGAATGACGCTGGCTGAATAAAAGAACCCAACCAAATCACACGCTTGTTCATTCCTTCAAGTGTGCTACATACGTAACTCCCATACAGGCACAGGCACACACACACACACACACACACACACATATATATATATATATATATATATAAGAAAATTAATACACACATCTTTGCTGAAATGTATTGTGCTGTTGTTAACAAGCCATGGTTCATTTGCTCTGCCTTAGGATTGCACGTGTCCTGGGACAGGAGAGGGTGTGAGTGGGAACCCCACTGCTGAACTTGGCCCTGGTTTGTCCTCATGGATGAGATGTTGGGACAGAGGCATTGCACCCTCATTGCCTCAATCCCTGAGGACACACCAGGGCCGAGTTCAGCAGTGTGTGACCTAGAAGAGGAGGAGCCAGAGGCACCAGCACCCCGAAGAAGGCGAGACAGAGAGGATGAGTTTTTGGACTTGATTAGAGAAGACATGGGACTGCAGAGGCGAGGAGAGCACAGGAGAGAATGGACAGGCTGTTTTCTCTTCTTGAAAGAATGATTTAGAAAAAAAAACTTTTTTTCCACTTATGTTTTTTTAAAGGAAAAAAAATCTGTACATTTATATATTTTTTTATGCAACTTTAAATGTGTAAATAAAAGAGAATTCATTGCTCTGGGCATTGTTTATTTTTGTAATGACAGTCATAATTTTTACATGAAACAAATTCTTCTATACCTTTTTTTCCTCCCAACTATTTACAACATACGTTAAACATATCAAAATCAACATAAACATTTAAATTTACAGTAAATAAAAAAGAAAAAATGATGTAGACTTTTATTGAGCTGAGTGGGCGACCCTGGTGTGCTGCTGGACCGGGATGGGCTCCACAATAGAGACCCTGGTAAGGCCTCCTGCTGGTGGGACATCATCTGGGATGGGCTCCAGAGTGTTTGACTACATATTTTCACTATCCACTAAGTTGTCTACCAACAGGTTTGCAGGGCTGACTCATGGAATAAATATTGAGATACTTTATTACACTAAAGTACTTTTAATAACCACTAATACCGCATTGGGGGAAAAACTACTAGTCATATATTTCAAACCTTAGTTAAGCAAAATTATATTGCATACTCTAATGTACTTAAGGTATCAAGAGTAAAAGTAAAGGAATTCTGCAGGGGAAAAAACCTTGTCAGGGTTTTTATGATGGTTCTGCTTTATATTACTGCATTTGTTGCATTTTACTTCTGAATATTCTCAAGGTTGATACATTTTTAAACTATATACTTTTGTGTAGTTTAATGTAAAACAATGCATCATATTGTAAAATAAGATAATTTTGTAGTGTTGCTGTCCTGTGTGGGGAAATTACTTTGAGTATTAACGAAGTATCTAGTTCCTTATATACCACCACTGGTTATTTAGAAAATTAAAGTAACAAAATGTAGGCCTATTGTCACAATATTAACAAATTGTCGCTAACTACAGCTCCGTCCCATTTCAAAGGGCGCATCTGAAGCGCTCGGACCGGTCTAGCCTACGGAGGACTGTTCTTGTCGCCTAGCAACAGTGACTGACAGCTGCCGATGACGAGCGGGAGTAACATTCGCACTGGACTTTTTATATTCAACTGAGTTTTATATTCAAATAGGGTTGAAAAACTGTGTAAATATATTTACCATGGTCCATTTATGTGCATAATAAAAAGAATACACTAGCCTACAAAATCGCATCAAGGTAAGATATAAATTAGCATTTGAATCTTCGGTTAAGCCGAAATAAGCTACATGACCTGACACATCCTTACATATAAAACATAAAATGACAATAGCCAATTCTAGCTCCATAGCTGTTTACTCAATTATATGAAATGAATTATCAGGATAGCAGCTGTCCTCTCGCACCGTTGCTTGGCGCCTGGAGCGGTAATCAGGAACACCTGGCTAAGCAATTAGGAAATCCCAGAAGGCTGCATGAAGCGTCCTTCGGAGGACGCATAGGCTGCATCATTTGAAGTCCGCGGCCTTCGAAGGATGCAGTCTTCACATTGGGACACAGCTACAGTGTAGCATAGCTTATAGCGGTCAAAAACTGTGTGCACCTTCCCTCCAGCAACACGTCACCTGAAGGAAGGTTCCTACTTATATTCAGCAACCAATTACCCAAAAGAGAGACCCCTACTGGACACACACTTACATAAGGTTTAAGCAAAGCAGTGGCGTAGGCAGAAATTGTATTTTGGGCGGGCCAGTGAAAAAGTGAGTGGGCCAATAGTTTTTCCTAGAAAAAAAATTACTTAAATAATAATAATATATTAATAAGCACGGTTTGAAATGAATAACAACACACTCCCCAATTTCTGTTAAATCAACCATATACAATGCAGCCTGGTGGAAATTAAGCTTTTGTGCCAAAAAAATTGCAACTAATTTAAACTAAACAATGTACAGTAGGCTAGCCTATAAGGCATTCTATACAGTACACAACACACCAGTAACTTAAGGCGAGACAGGTGAATATGTAACATTTTAAAATAATAGATATTACCATAAAACTTCCTCAGTTATTCTGGAGAATGACAAACAACTAATTTTGAGAAAACAGCATTTAAAGATTTGTAATGTAAAAAATCATACTTTTTAGCAGAAACAACTATTTACAGACACAATATCTTATCAAATCATCAGCAACAACAATACAAACCACCTAAAACACATCAAAACTTATAACACAGCATTTATGGCCAACAACTGAACAGAACCCCAGTCAAAAACAGTCAAAAACACACATCAAAATGTCAGAGCACGTCACGTGATGCATCTGAACGAATCACATTGTCAGAAATTGACATCAGCCAATGAGATTTCGCTTTTAGAGTTAAATGCCCCATTGTACTTTCACGATTGGTTGCTGATTAAAGGAAATTACCATATTTGGATCCGACAGCATTGTGTACAGGAGAAAGTAGAGAGCTTTTCAACGGTGTTTGTGTTATGACAGGTGCAGACAGCGATCGCGGTGCAGCATACTGATTAACAACGCCAACTTTTGTTGAATTTAGGAGAAATATACACACGCAAATAGACAAAATGTAGTAAAATAAAGACTTAAATGTGTATTTTGGATTTTTTTTTCACCACAAGTCTGAAATAAGGCATTGAAGAAGACAAATAGGCTAGCCCAAAATCTTCAAATTGACCAGTGAAAAAAAACCCCGATGTTTTTGCCGTGTCTCGCCTTAAATCACTTCACGGGCAAAAATTAAGGAAATTAGTTAAACAACTGGCCTACCTTTGTTGTTTTCATTCTACAAAACAAGATGCAAGTGCCTGGGTTTAGTATTAAAAACAGAAATGATCTCATCATAGTCCAAAGAGGCACAGAGTTATTTTTTAAAGAACTAAAGGCCGCCAGAGCCCGCTACCTAGAGAGTCTTCCTGTCGGACTCGGAACCCCTAGCAACCATAGCAACCAATTACGTTCAGGAGGGAGGCTTTCACGCATTTTATTTGGAAACAGAATTAAACACACACACCAGTCAACAATAAATCAGGTTTATATTAATATATTTTCTTAAATACATTTGAATAATAAAAATAAACTAAAAATGTATTTTGATCAAACTTGCCTGGGCGGGCCAGTGAGTTATGTGGGTGGGCCAGTGCCACCCTGGCCCATTACTGGCTACGCGCCTGAAGCAAAGACAAAATGGCTCTTACAATGGTCAACCCTGTCGAAAGCCTTTTCTTGCTCTAAAGATAACCCAAATTAACATCATTACAAAGAGTTAAGTCAAAGAGATCCCTTATTAGGTGAAGATTATATGTAATGGGTTTATTCTTCACACAATAAGATTGATTCTTATGCACAATTTCTTGTAATGTTATATTTCTTGTAATATAATATAGGCTAAATATGTATGTATACTTAAAATATATTAGTAAATGGTTGTGAACTTCCATAAACCAGTAGAGTAATTAGTGTTCTGAGTTCAAGCACTCCGACACGCAAAGTGAAACATTCATGAGACCAGACTGGAAAGAAAGCGAGGGTTTGTTTTATGTTGATCACGATTAGATCATTCCCACCAACATAACAAATATGGTATAAAATAAATGATTGATTTAATCGCTATTCGCTGACAGAAAAATGTACATCTGAGATCAAATCCTGCTCTGGCCTCAATGAGGGGATTCATAATCAGCCAGAGAATCTGTAATGCTGATTATATTAGCCATGTAATGAAAACAAACATAGATTACACACACACACACACACACACACACACACACACACACACACACACACACACACACACACACACACACCGCAGGAGTTCTGGCTCTGATCCAAAAGGAGTGACTAAGGAAATGAAACAGGAATCTCCCACAGACCAGCTCAGAAACATCAGGATGGAGACGCACAGCTGGATTCTCTTCATATGGGGTGAGAGGTTTATTTATAACATATAGATCATCCGTAAAGTTAATAATGCCAAGGTTTTCTTGTAGTGTTTGTTTCAGTCATTATAACTTTATGTAAAGCAATGTGTTCATTTAGATGTGTTAGATGGGTTTTCCCGTTCTGTAAACGGGAAAAACGAACGAGTGTTTCCACCTACTTAAGAAACGAATGGTATAACCACTGTATAACACTGATTTTTACACTGTTTTTACACTGATCTAACCCATAGTTTGAATTATCACTGTGACGCTTTTACCAGAGCTTTTGTGTTATGAGCAGATACCCATTCCCATGAAGAAACGTAATGGTCAACCTGGATTACGTATAGCTCATAGTAGTGGCGTAAACCGAATACAACATGGTCTTTGACTTCACTTATAGAACAGCAGTTTTTTTCATTGTAAACTAGGGCTGTCAACGAATATTCTAAATTCAAATATATATTCGAATAGTTTTAAAAAACAGAATTTTGAATGTGGAAAAACACGGTTAGGGTTAGGGTTAGGGTTAGAGGCGCGGCTGTCTGCTTTGCGAGTGTTCAATGTCGGCTCTATATACTGTAAAACTTCAATTAATGTTAATAATATTTGTTTCAATCACTGAATGAAGCCTGCTATATATGCATTCACCTAAAGGATTATTAGGAACACCATACTAATACTGTGTTTGACCCCCTTTCGCCTTCAGAACTGCCTTAATTCTACGTGGCATTGATTCAACAAGGTGCTGAAAGCATTCTTTAGAAATGTTGGCCCATATTGATAGGATAGCATCTTGCAGTTGATGGAGATTTGTGGGATGCACATCCAGGGCACGAAGCTCCCGTTCCACCACATCCCAAAGATGCTCTATTGGGTTGAGATCTGGTGACTGTGGAGGCCATTTTAGTACAGTGAACTCATTGTCATGTTCAAGAAACCAATCTGAAATGATTGGAGCTTTGTGACATGGTGCATTATCCTGCTGGAAGTAGCCATCAGAGGATGGGTACATGGTGGTCATAAAGGGATGGACATGGTCAGAAACAATGCTCAGGTAGGCCGTGGAATTTAAACGATGCCCAATTGGCACTAAGGGGCCTAAAGTGTGCCAAGAAAACATCCCCCACACCATTACACCACCACCACCAGCCTGCACAGTGGGAACAAGGCATGATGGATCCATGTTCTCATTCTGTTTACGCCAAATTCTGACTCTACCATCTGAATGTCTCAACAGAAATCGAGACTCATCAGACCAGGCAACATTTTTCCAGTCTTCAACTGTCCAATTTTGGTGAGCTTGTGCAAATTGTAGCCTCTTTTTCCTATTTGTAGTGGAGATGAGTGGGACCCTGTGGGGTCTTCTGCTGTTGTAGGCCATCCGCCTCAAGGTTGTGGCTTGTAGCGCTTATACGCCCACGTATAAATATAATTAACTATTATTCATAACAAATTATGAACAATAATTAATAATTTAATTATTTTCATAATTTACTGTAGCAGAATCAATAGTATGATCATTTTATCAGTTCATCCAACGAACAGAAAGCATAACCAATTATTAACTCTAGGAAATATAATATCTTCCTGGCCAAGAAAGAATAATCCCCAGCTAACAATAAATTAAGAAATAAATTAAGGGTAAAAGCATAGGTAACTTAAAATCGAAGTTCAAGACAATAAATTTGATAAGCACATACACAAGCAATCTCTTTTCAAATACAAACAATACTTTATTGATTATATACTAACACATAACTAACACAAACAAGACTCTATTGATTATTCTAACAACTATGTCTAACACAAACACACGCGCACGCATACACACACATTCATACAGGTTGCAGAAAGGAAGAGAGTAATAAAGAAAGAATGAGTTTGGAAAGAATGAGTTAAAGGGGAAGAGGAAGAAAATTCCGAATTTCCATATGCACTCAAGGCATGACCTGAACCATCAATCATTAATTTAACCCTGGCCGTTTCTTAGACAGGTTATTTAATTTATATCAATACACCAGTTCAGTTTAAGAGTCTGGAGGTAGTCTACTTGCGTTTCCGTTTGAAGGTTCCCTTTTGTTGGGTAAAAAGGGTGTTTTTCGGGGTCCGTTGGTTGATCTCCTCGTGCTTGGATAGAGTTTAGGGAGAACCAGTCGCGTGGTGGCTGGAGGATGGTTGAAGGTCTTTGAAGTTGAAAGCGTGCGTTGCCGTGAATCGTGGACCGAAACTTTACAGCAAAACTTAACTTAAAACCGAGACTTTCAATCGGAAAAGAAGAATAACACAAAAGAAAGAAAGAAAATAAGATACGGAAAGGAGCTAGATGACTGGAATTGAATTTAACCCATCTGATCTTAATTTGGGTTGATCTGCTCGTCTGTTAACGTTACATGGTTACTAAAAGCATCGTCTGCCGTCTCCGTCTTTGTTCTGCACTCGTTGAGAGGTCTTCTGTATCAGAACATTTTGAACGAACTTAGAGAGCAACTTAGAGAGGGAGCGAACAGAGAATCCAAGGTTTTTTTACTCAAAGTTTTGTCCCCCCTCCTGAAGAGAGCGGACCAATTAGACACTGGCTTTGTTTGAAAAGTCATAAATCATGTCTTATCTGGGATCTCCTTACTAGCAGAGAGAACAGAGGCTACAGTTTAGCCATCATTAGTATTATAAGAATGCAAAACATTTTACACAGATTTAATTCCAACCATCTTGCTAGTTGTGTTCGTAAAATAGCGTTGATATGAAACAGTACACACTTTCCTTCACACACCTAATAATTATAACAATTACATGAGTTATATGGGATTAAAGCATATTAAATGGACACATATATCGTAGAAACACATAGAATGATGTATGATGCTTTGATGTATGATGTAAAGAGTCCATTGAAAATTGTTCTTGAATGAGTTTTACGTATACTGTAGGAAGAATCTCAGTTTTCTGGTTTAGAAGAGACAGAACTCTGTTTGTTTTGTTCAGAGGTCTTAAGAAGGAGGGGTTCAGGAATGTTGTGGTGCAATTTCTGAACCAATCTGTCTTTTAACAACCCCCTCACATTGACAAGTTCTTCCTTTAGCTGGGCTCATAAAAGTTCTTAGTTGGGGGTTTTCGTTGGTTAGCGTAGACCAGCTGGAGCCTGATTTTATGGCCCCGGATTGGTGATTTGACCCTGGAATGTGAGGACTCTGTGTGGGACCTTGGTCTCTGTCTTTCTCTTAACCAGTCAGTATTCAAAGCTAGCATTAACCAGTATACAAAGGTAGCATTTACCAGTTATTTCGTTAGTGTTGGGGGGGAGGCTCTTTTAAATAGCCAGAGTGATGAGGATCATTTGACGTTCTGAACAAATCTTCTCTTTTGGTTCAGCAGGAAGTAGAGAGTTTGAATTAATTTTCTGGAAGAAAATTAGTCTGTGGTTGGTTTCTTCTCATTGTCGTTACAGGCTTCACAAATGCTTTGCTGCATACCTCGGTTGTAACGAGTGGTTATTTCAGTCAAAGTTTTTAGATGGAATATTCGAACGGCATTTTTGAGCAATTTCAACATCCCTAGTGTAAACTCCAACAATAGCTCACCCTAAAATAAATGTTTATTTGCAAACATTATAGTAGATAGGCTGTCAGTTCTTTAAGCTGTTTCCTCACAAAAGTATACTGACAACTGTCTACTTTGGACAGTCAAGAAAACAGTCAAGTCTCCCCGCGTCTACACGAAAACTGCGTAGGCGGCCCTTGTTCCTATGAAGGAACACCACGTTCGCATTCTCAGCTCTCTCAACGACTGGCTGGTACTAGCTCAGTCTCGGGAGCAGTTGTGTGAAACAGGGACCTGTGCTCAGGCACCTCAGCCAGCTGGGGCTTCGGGTCAACTGGGAGAAGAGCAAACTCGCCCCCCTGAAGAGGATCTCTTTTCTCGGTATGGAGTTGGATTCGGTCGAACAGACCCGCCATCTCCTCCTCTGGAGTCAGAAGCATCTGAGGTCGCTTCGGGCCATGTACAGTGCTATGCATAAGTTTAGACACCCATGCTAAAGTTGACTAAAAAGAGGAATAAAAAATCATCTTTTGGAAACTGAACTTAATGCCTTAATTTAAAAAATGAGGAAAAATCCAACCTTTAAGGACACCAATTTTCTTTGTTAATGAATAATGTATCGTAAATAAATAAATGTTCTTCCTTAAAATACAGGGTGCATAAGTTTGGACACCCCTATGTTAAATTCCCATAGAGGCAGGCAGATTTTTATTTTTAAAGGCCAGTTACTTCATGGATCCAGGATACTATGCATCCTGATAAAGTCCCCTTGGCCTTTGGAATTAAAATAGCCCCACATCATCACATAGCCTTCACCATACCTAGAGATTGGCATGGTTTTATTTCAGTTAGTCTAATAGCTGGTTTGATTTGCATTGAGAGATGATCTTATGCTCAGTTCTACTTCCTGCTCAGCTACTGTTCGGACGCTCTTGCTCACTGCTCCGCGCTTTGCTCTATCGCTTTTACATTTTATCTCCTATATTTTTATATTTTATTTCCTTTTATCACCTAATTTTAACCTCAGCAAACAGCACAGTGCTCAGACAACAAAGTTTGGATTACTACAAAAACGCAGAATTCTTTTACCCGACCAGCTTACATTCCGGGAAAGGAAAACACAACTGCCTACATTCATACGGATAAGAGAGAAAATGCCTCTTCAGGTTCAAGAATCTACTTGCTGCACTAACTGCCACAGACTTTTACAAAGGATTGCAGTTCTCGAAACAAAGTTACTTACGGGACCATCAAACCAGACGGAGCAGACAACAGAGCTTCGTCATGGACACCCTCAGCATACAGCCGGTGAGTCCCATGAAACTAGTGCTCCTCGACAGGTAGAGAAACAAGCCGATCGACTTACTAATCGATGGCACAAACAAGGGGGCTAGACCCAAAGGCACTCGAGACATCAGATTGTCACGAGCATCACATATTCCTGCAGTAGCATCCTCTACCCCAGATACAGCTCTGACAAGGATTGCAAACACTGGTCTGCTACCACTGCCTATACATCTTGAGAACAGATTTGAAGTGCTAATGAATGTAAATGAGGAATCCCCAAATGTGATGAATGTGATCGAACACAGACTGAATGGGCCAGTAGCTAACACTGATGCTAACTGGCGCTCAAGGTCGAGCAGACAGCAGCACTCAGCTCAGAGCGCAGCCGAGCCCAGGACTCTGATAGTGGGGGACTCCATAATCAGAAACATTAGCAGCAGGGACACAACTACGTGCTGCCTTCCACAAGCAACAACTTCTGATGTAAACAGGGAACTTCAAAACATTCTGATGAAACATAAGACTGCAAATCGACTCATCATACATGTGGGGAAGAATGATATTCATAAAGAGAAGTCAGAACTCCTTAAGAAGGATTTCAATGAACTTTTTGAAACACTTAAAAGACTGAAAGTTCAAACATTCATCAGTGGACCTCTCCCAGCAAGAGGAACAAACAGGTTTTCACGGTTGCTTGGGCTAAACACATGGCTGCAAAAAACCTGCAATATAAAAGGAGTAAACTTCATTGACAATTTCAATCTTTTCTGGAGTCAGAGACAACTGTTTCATCGGGATGGCCATCACCCAAACAAATTTGGTTCAAGAGTGTTAAAGGACAATATCTACTTCTCCCTCAATCATCCTTCTGCAGTTTGTGCCAATCCACTCAATCTGAACGGCACACACACACATGGACACAGTATGAATGACCACGGGACTTCACTTCAGCAGCAAAATGGACATGTGGTTGACATATCACACACATGGACAATGATAGCACCACTCCGCCACAACAACCTCTGCTCACGGACACAATCTCAGCTGAGCCCTGCCCACAGAGAGACATATCAGAACTGCTTGAAGATTCAGCACCCAAGGACGACTTCCTGGAAAACAGCCAGGGAAGCCAGGACAGCATATCACAGCCTCCTATAACACCAGAGCAACAGCCCCTTTCACCAGACACGCTATCCCTCTCTCCAGCCTCGCCTCTTCTGTGTTTCTCACAGAAAATGGAAGAACTGGTTGTAACAGATTGACCTAATTTATTGGGGTGCCAAGCAGGAGATTAACCCTACTAAATTTATTTGAGTCAGTCAACCGTACAAAGGATTCAAACATCAAAAAAAGTAGGAACCCTTAATATGTGGATGAAGGAACACACAATATCAACAGGCTCAATTCATAGAAACTGTTATTAGCTTTTTGTTTGAACAAAAAATAACATTTAGTGAGGGGAAAACATTAATGATTCACAAAATGCAAGTTCAATAAAAAACAAAACAAGAAACCAAAAAAATTATTCAATTTATAAGGAAAGGATCCCAGAAATTAAAATACTCAATTCCCAATTCCGGGCCCACTTAACATGACAAAATCTTTCAACAAAAGTAAATCAGTTCATTCAAAAATTACATTCGTTTAAATTCAGTTCATTCCTTTTCAACTCATTTGGGGTGCAAACCACCAGTTTCACAAGTTCACATTAACAGTTCTTGACTGAGTTCTCAAACCAGCAGAGTAGCTTAGAGTTCATAGGTTCTTAGACCATTAAGTCCTTTCAGACCAGCACTGAGCAACCAGTCCACTGTGCAGTTCAGAAAGAGCACTTCAAACAATATTTTTTTTAGCACTTTAAACAATATTTACACAGTCCCATGGACACTCAACTGGCAAACCCAACATAAGAAAAAATAAGAAAAAGGAAAAAACAATACTTGTTTGGTTTTGTCCCGTCAGTCAGTCAGACAAATGATCTGTCCTCCATTGTCGTTTGTACCATTGGTAATTTCCCTGAACATCCAGCAACTTCCAAAAGGTCCATAAATCCAAGGCAAATCCAAGGCATAGGTCCAAGGCAATTAATGAAAGGTTCCTTTCACCTCACAGGTTGTTTGGAGATATGCAGGGATTAACTTCCCACTACACAAGGCATTACTCACTAACTGCCATCTTCCAGCTCTCTTAAGCCATGTGCTCCACACATCATGTGACTCAGTGCATCATGTGACTCAGTGTGTCATGTGACTTAGTGCATCATGTGACTCACTGTGTCATGTGACTTAGTGCATCATGTTCGTCACATCATACTCATCATACATGTGGGGAAGAATGATATTCATAAAGAGAAGTCAGAACTCCTTAAGAAGGATTTCAATGAACTTTTTGAAACACTTAAAAGACTGAAAGTTCAAACATTCATCAGTGGACCTCTCCCAGCAAGAGGAACAAACAGGTTTTCACGGTTGCTTGGGCTAAACACATGGCTGCAAAAAACCTGCAATATAAAAGGAGTAAACTTCATTGACAATTTCAATCTTTTCTGGAGTCAGAGACAACTGTTTCATCGGGATGGCCATCACCCAAACAAATTTGGTTCAAGAGTGTTAAAGGACAATATCTACTTCTCCCTCAATCATCCTTCTGCAGTTTGTGCCAATCCACTCAATCTGAACGGCACACACACACATGGACACAGTATGAATGACCACGGGACTTCACTTCAGCAGCAAAATGGACATGTGGTTGACATATCACACACATGGACAATGATAGCACCACTCCGCCACAACAACCTCTGCTCACGGACACAATCTCAGCTGAGCCCTGCCCACAGACAGACATATCAGAACTGCTTGAAGATTCAGCACCCAAGGACGACTTCCTGGAAAACAGCCAGGGAAGCCAGGACAGCATATCACAACCTCCTATAACACCAGAGCAACAGCCCCTTTCACCAGACACGCTATCCCTCTCTCCAGCCTCGCCTCTTCTGTGTTTCTCACAGAAAATGGAAGAACTGGTGTATGCTGGAACCAGACTATCCCACTCTTTTGCTGCAAGCCCCCAGATACCAACCAAAAAACGACAGGCACCATTACCACCCGCACCAAAGCCTGCGGGCCCAGCTCGCCCTCCCCCTCCTGTGAGAGCTCTTCGGCCTCTACCACAACGCAAGGGCCCACACCCTCCTCCATCTGCTCGAGGTGAACCAAAAACAACTGATACCAGCTCTCAGTGATGTGTTTTGGGTCCCCGCTCTGATAACAGTAACTTTCTCAAATGTTTACAGAACAAGCGGGAACCCAGTGTGCCGGTATCTTTCTCTATTGCTGTTCTATTACAAGATAGAAAGTCTAAGGCCTTCAATAGCCGTGCAGCAAACCTAACTAATCTGGTGCCTATTACACGTCAAAGTAAGATTGATGTGGGGACAAAAAGTAAGACTGTTAAGTTAGCACTTTTAAACATTCGTTCACTTAAAAATAAATATCTTTTAGTCAACGATTTAATAACCACAAACAACCTGGATTTTATGCTTCTAAATGAAATCTGGCTAGAGGACAGCTGCAGTGCAACAGTCCTCAATGAAACAGCCCCTCCTAACTTTACTTTTATGAGTGTCTGCAGAGCTGTTAAGAGAGGTGGGGGTCTAGCTGCTCTTTTTAAAGATATCTATCAATGTAAGCAAATATCATTTGGGAATTACCCTTCTTTCGAATATCTGGGTATTGTGTTAAAAGGTGCTCCACACATTTCACTTATCATTATTTACAGGCCTCCAAAATACTCTCCAGCCTTTGCTGAGGACTTTACAGAACTGTTATCAGCAATTACCTCAGAGTTTGACTGTTTTGCCATTGCAGGAGATTTTAACATTCACATAGATAATGCACAGTGGCGGTTCTACATTGAATTACACCCTGGGCGAGACCCCCTTCGAGCGCCCCCCACCCACATAATTTTTCTTACCCCATTGGCAGATCATGTTTTGCTTGTTTTAAGCAAAAACTAAATTTTTATTTATTTCCCCAGAAAACAAGACTTAATATCTTATGTCATTTTACTACTTTAGTAAAATAACGTTATGCATCTTTATTTAAGAAATGTTTGATATTTGGACTGGAAACAAGACATAAATACTAAGTAAGAAAAGCATTTTTTTTGCAGTGTAATAACTGAACTTGTAACAGTTTTGTTGCAAAGCACAATATTATGGTGAAATTAGATCTCGTGTTTGAGTTAAAAACGAATTATTGTTAAGCATAGCAAGAATCATAGCAAAAAGGCTAACAAATAAGAGTTATACCCACCAATTAATATTGCCCCTTCATTCATGACATGGATACCGTAATCATACAGAGAAAACATAGTTGCATACCTTTATCTTTCGCTCGTTTCTATATTGGGCACCTGATAGCTTTGACCTTTCTTGTCCATCTCTTATTTGGCACTCGACACCGACAATCAACAGATTTCCCCGATTCCACCATACCAACTGTCACTCACGACGAGTCACGGCCAGAAGTCAAGACTAAACCAATTCACCTTGGTGGTGGTGAGTAATCGTTTTGTATTACCTATTTTTATTAGCCATTCAGACAATTCAGAAAAACAAAAATGTGCAGGAAATATAGAGGCCTGTATTTATAATATTATGAATGAAATGTGCGTTATTTGGAAGAAAGTCGAGGTGTCATCATGAAAGAAATTAGATAACTTAGATAACAATATGGACCCCCCCCCCCCCTTGTCCGTTCCATTTGGGAGAGACCCAGAGGTGAACTGTCATCCGCGCCTCCGCGCCCCCTCCTCCCCTTCCCCTTCTCAAACAAACAGCTTCTGTGCACGGCATCTTCTCAGCAAGCAGGGGCGCCTGCAGCTGCAGGGGGCGCAAATTTGCCAATTCCCCACACAGTGAAATGACAGATAATAGAAAACTGCTTCGCCGCGCAGATTATTATTTATTTTTTTCTGCTCGTGCCGGCGGCGCCGCCCCCCCCAAAAATGCCGCCCCGGGCGATTGCCCGGTTCGCCCGTGCCAAAAACCGCTACTGATAATGCAGAAAACAATATGGCAAAAGAAATCAAAAGTGTTTTAAAAACTTTTGATCTGACTCAGCATGTACATGGACCCACACACAATCGTGGACACACTCTAGATTTACTTATCAGTAAGGGTCTAAACATTTCATCGATTGTTATTAAGGATGTAGCACTGTCTGATCATTACTGTATTTTCTTTGATATATTGATCTCTCCTGCCACTGAAGCTAGATCTGTGTCTGTCAATAAGAGATGCTTAAATGAGAACACTAGTGTACTATTTATGAAGGCTATATCCTTAACACCAAGCATATCTGCAGACTCTGTTGATTTTCTCCTTGATTCTTTTAACTCAAAAGTTAAAGGTATAATTGATGATATTGCTCCTGTTAAAGTCAGGAAGAAGAGTGGCAGACAAAAAGCAGAGCGCATGTGGCGGAAGACTAAACTTGTAGTCCATTATAACATCTACAAAGACAGCCTTCATGCTTTCAATATGGAACTAGGCAAAGCTAGACAGACTTTCTTTTCAAATATTATAAACTGCAATTTAAACAACACACGCACTCTTTTTGCTACTGTAGAGAGACTGACAAACCCCCCAAGCCAGATTCCCAGTGAAATGCTCTCAGAGAACAAGTGCAGTGAGTTTGCTTCTTTCTTCTCTGAGAAAATCAGTAATATCAGAAAGGTGATCAGCACATGCTTGAGTTGCTCTGGGGTCAGACAGATCAAACCACCTGAGAAAGTAGTTACTATGTCTGATTTCAAAGAAATTGATGGCAAAATTTTGGAAGAAACTGTACAGCACCTTAAAACATCAACATGCGCTCTTGACACACTTCCCACATCATTTTTCAAAAGTGTGTTAAACAGTTTAGAAGCAGATCTCCTAGAAGTGGTAAATGCCTCACTTCGCTCTGGGAGTTTTCCAAACTCCCTGAAAACTGCAGTTGTCAAGCCCCTCCTGAAAAAGAGCAATCTGGATAAGACCATATTAAGCAACTATAGGCCGATCTCAAATCTTCCTTTCATAGGCAAGATCATTGAAAAAGTTGTCTTCAATCAGCTGAACAAACTCTTAAGCTCGAATGGATACTTTGACAATTTTCAATCTGGTTTCCGACCGCATCACAGCACAGAGACAGCGCTCATAAAGATAATAAACGATATTCGCTTAAATACTGATTCAGGTAAACTATCAGTGCTGGTACTACTCGACCTCAGTGCTGCATTTGACACTGTCGATCATAACATACTTCTTGACAGGCTGGAAAACTGGGTGGGGCTTTCTGGGATAGTCCTAAAATGGTTCAGGTCATACTTAGATGGGAGAGGTTATTATGTGAGTATAGGAGACCATAAGTCTGAGTGGACATCCATGACATGCGGAGTACCTCAAGGCTCAATTCTTGCGCCACTCCTGTTCAACCTGTATATGCTCCCAATGAGCCAAATAATGAGAAAGAACCAGATCTCTTACCACAGCTATGCAGACGACACACAGATCTACTTAGCCCTATCGCCTAACAATTACAGCCCCATTGACTCCCTGTGCCAATGCATTGATGAAGTCAACAGTTGGATGTGTCAAAACTTTCTTCAGTTAAACATAGACAAAACTGAAGTCATTGCATTTGGAAACAAAGATGAAGTTCTCAAGGTGAACGCATACCTTCACTCTAAAGGTCAAACAACTAAAAATCAAGTCAGGAATCTTGGTGTGACACTAGAGTCAGACCTTAGTTTCAGTAGTCATGTCAAAGCAATAACTAAATCAGCATACTATCATCTGAAAAATATTGCAAGAATTAGATGCTTTGTTTCCAGACAAGACTTAGAGAAACTTGTGCATGCTTTCATCACCAGCAGGGTGGATTACTGTAATGGACTCCTCACTGGCCTTCCCAAAAAGACCATAAGACAGTTGCAGCTCATACAGAACGCTGCCGCCAGGATTCTGAGCAGAACTAGAAAATATGAACACATCACACCAGTCCTCAGGTCTTTACACTGGCTCCCAGTTAGATTTAGGATTGATTTTAAAGTATTATTGCTGGTATATAAATCATTCAATGGCCTAGGACCTCAATACATTGCAGATATGCTCACTGAATATAAACCCAACAGATCACTCAGATCACTAGGATCATATCAGCTAGAAATACCAAGGGTTCACTCTAAGCATGGCGAGTCCGCTTTTAGCTATTATGCCAGCCGCAACTGGAACCAGCTTCCAGAGGAGATCAGATGTGCTCCTACTGTAGTCACATTCAAATCCAGACTCAAAACACTTCTGTTTAGCTATGCATTTACTGAATGAGCACTGTGCCAATGTTCGTCCGACTGTTTGTACTGTACTGTATTTTTTTATTTTTCTTAACTGTTTTTTTATTATTTTAATTTCTTTTATGTAAAGCACTTTGAATTGCCATTGTGTATGAAATGTGCTATATAAATAAACTTGCCTTGCCTTGCCTTGCCTTATGGAAAGTACCCCATGCCAATCTCTAGGTATGGTGAAGGCTATGTGATGATGTGGGGCTATTTTAATTCCAAAGGCCAAGGGAACTTTATCAGTATGCATAGTATCCTAAAAAAATAATTTAAAAAAATACTTAAAAATAAAAATCTGCCTGCCTCTATGGGAATTTAACATAGGGGTGTCCAAACTTATGCACCCTGTATTTTAAGGAAGAACATTTATTTATTTACGATACATTATTCATTCACAAAGAAAATTGGTGCCCTTAAAGGTTGGATTTTTCCTAATTTTTTAAATTAAGGCATTAAGTTCAATTTCCAAAAGATGATTTTTTATTCCTCTTTTTAGTCAACTTTAGCATGGGTGTCTAAACTTATGCATAGCACTGTATGTCCCCGGTGTGCTGAACCGTGTGGCCGACGAGCCGTCATGAGCTGTGCTCCCGGGACAATGGCGACTCCACCTCAAGTGATCCAGCTGAGCTGGCCTCGTTTCGAAGCCACACCGGCAGACCCTCCAGAAACCACCCACTGCCAGCGGCTTTACTCCTGACCGAGGCAACACTCGGCACGGACGCACTGGCACACAGCTGGCCCCGGGGCCTTCGCAAATATGCCTTTCCCCCCAGCGAGCCTGCTTGACCGGGTGTTGACTGTAGGGAGCAGGTGGTGTACACAGGGTGCTGGATGTGGGCAGCAGTAGGGATTCCTATTCGTCGGTCATCGACGTGATGTGTTTCAAACTTATGTTTGTTTGTTTGTTTGTTTAATACCATCTCTGCCTGCCATCTCTTCAGCTCCTGCTTCATTACAGATCTGAGTTGACGCCTCTTTCTCTGGATGGTGGTGTGTGTGTTTGATTTCCCATCTGTCAGTCTGTCAGTCAGTATGTCAATGATCGAGCCCGGGCCCGTACACACCGAGTTTGAGATCAGGATGATCGAAGACGTTTCTAAGAAAGAGTTCTCTGGAACTGATGCCGAGACACTCCACCACTTTAGGACCTGCTAGCTGACCGGCGCAGTCAACATCTTCCAAGCCCTGGGCCAAACGCCCAAGGACATCGCCAAGGTCAGGACACATGTGAATTAAGGCCTGTTCACAAGGACAATAACTATAATGATAACTATAACCATAAACTTTTAATAATTGCTCTTACTCTATGTGGTGGAAAACTATTTTCTAACACTGAATAAGAGACAAACATGGATCAATTGTCTTTAAAGATTATTTATTCCCTTGTAAGGAAAGGTCAGCAGTCGTACAGTCATTACACAGTGCCTGCAGAGTGACCACGAGTGGGGGGGGATCCTTCATTCTTTATATTGTTCCTCCACAAGGTTGTTTTCCCGAGGCTACATCAAGATACATCTTAGCCATAACTAACATATAGTTTAGATTTGTCTATCATACTTAATCATATTACACCCTTGAATGGAGACCCTCTGTCTCGTCATACATTCAGTCACATTAACTTTTGTCCGGTCATATACAAGGACATACACATACATATATTAATAAGAATATGTACCGACACCACATTAATCTAATTACCATCATATTTTTAAGATTCTATGAATGTAATATAAATGAATATAAGTGCAAACATAATATTGATTGATTGATTGATTGTTTATTTATTTAAAAGGGACAGTGCACATTAATGAACATAAGGACAATGTCCAAATGTAAATGAACCAGATTTAGCCGTACAGACTAATTTTCATCTGGAGTCCCTGGCAGGTTGTTATTATAAAAACTGTAAAAAACATTGCATACATACACATTAAAAACATAAACAGATTACATAGACACAGTCAACATCAAACAAGCACAAATAATGACACATAGAATATATCAAACTAGACATTAACATTAATAGTTAATTTTAATAGTTCATTACATTTCTTTTTACGCTCTATAAGAGAATAGTGAAGTCCATAGCACAACTATAACAATAATGACACAGAGGAACAATATCGTTGGAATCACTCTTGGAAAGATTTTTTTTTTTTTTTTTTTTTTGCAGCTGATCAACGATTAAACCTTTTGACAGCCAATCAGAATTGTAATCGACAGCCTACTGTAAAGAGCTCGAGCATTTCAATCAGAAGACAATGTAATAAATGTAAAAAAAACAGTGTACACTTAGACTAAACAGAATATCATCCACATTAAGTTATAGTTATAATTATCCTTACAGTTATTATAGTAATTGTTAACAGTTCAAGAAGTTCAGTCAAGTTTTTACAACACAGATTGTTTCAAAGCATCTTTACAGAGATAACAGGAAAATAACGCAACACAGATTGTTTCTGCTATCCAGCTTAAGTAAGTTCAGCGTTGATTCATTTCCAGTGTAAAAATCATTAATTATTAATTTAGGGCCCGTTTACACGACACTGTTTTCAACTGAAAATGTTTAATGTGTTCTGGTCGTTCATTTACACGACGATGGCGTTTTGGTGGCCTGAGAACGCAACCTTTGAGTGCAAGTGTTTTGAAAACGATACCGTCTAATCAGAACATTATCATCGACTGTAAGTTATGTAAGGGATAATGCCCGACGAGGTGTCCATTAACAGAAATTAATGGACACCTCGAAGGGCATTATCCCGCTTATACCATGGTCACTTACGAAAGAAAGAAATATTTAATCAATTAATAATACTTTAATGTGTTTAAGGTTCACACCTTGCCGTCGTCCATTAATACCTGATAATGGACACTAACCCTTACTTAATGGACACCCTGCAGCCAATCAGAATCGAGTATTCACCCAGACCATGGTATAATGGTAGTTATGATATAGTTCATCTTATCCCTTTCTTCTTCCTTATTCTTCTTCAAATTATTACACGTTGCACGTAAAACAAGTCAAAATCTTGCGATATAATACAAATAACACAAAATATGCATTTATCAAAAACATAATCACTCTTAATAATGTAAGGAAAAACATTACAAAATGATTAATGTAGTTAGGGCTCTAACAGGTCTAATGATAAACTGCAACTAGTTAAAAACACACACTCTCTCTCTAACTCAAGCACACTCAAACAGATGATGAGTTTTTAACTCTGAAATCTTTATTTTTGTCTTTATACAGATTAAAGTCTAGACAAGTATTGGTTCATTATAACCAATCACATAGGCTGTTTAGATTTCATTTTATAGTTTAAGATAGTATATAAAGCACTATTTTGGTGTATATTTTTGAGGAGATGAAACAGAGCCGATAGTAAAGTGAATCTAATAAAGGTTGTTGTGGTGATGGTGATGATCAGTTCACATCATTCAGAATCAGGTTCATGATTAGATTATTCACAAATGTACTTTTCTTAAACCGGTTTATCAGTTTACAATATGAATATTAAAGTAACTTTATTACTCTGTTTTTTATAGATGTGTTTATGATGTGTGCAGATTTCTAACTTCTAGTTGTTAATGAAAAACTTTAATTAATGGAATTTAGAAATAGGAATTCTATGTGTCCGTTGTGTGTCTGTTGTTTAATCTGAGACAGAGACACTGAGGAACCAGGAAAAGCCCCAAATCCAGCACAGAGGGGTTCAGTGAATGTGGTGTTGAGTGTGTGTAAGTGTGTGAGTGTGTGTGTGTCAGAGACGCTGTAGAATGACAGAGTGCCGGCCGACACGTCCACATACACTCCTGCTCTCTTAGAGGATGAAGAGGCGACAGGAATATCAGTGCCTTTATTATTGTGATGGACAGAGAATAGATCAGACTCCAGGATTTGTCTTTATATCCAAACACAGAGTCTTCACTTATTCCTCTCCTGATTCCTTTATATGACACTGATATACCAGCTTTATATCCGCTCCATTCAGCCATAACAAAGTCCTCTCTCCACACGGAACCTGAGGAATATACTTTAATATACTCTCTGGATGATCAGGATACGGCTGACGCTCTTCCATGTGCATGTTTATAAATCCACCTTGACATGTTCCTATTGACATTGCGAACTCTCCTTCACAATCCACACTATAAACACACAAACACACACTAATGTAGATACGCATCATGCACACACACTTTCAGTATGTCAGAATTCATACATGTTTACAAGACCCTGTGGTCCAAGTCTCAAGTCTTTGTTCTGTTTTTAGCAATTCTTATTTCAGCAAGCCAGGGTTCCAGACTGCGAGTGAATGGTCATGTACTACTCAGTTAAATTCACGCATGAATTTTCCTGCATTGAACTTGTTTTAGCGCCCGCCAAAGTGAATTTTTGTCCCGCCAAAGTCTTATTTGATCGGTGAGTAATGTAGATGAATGTACATGTTTAACTGAAAGAACGAGCAGAGAGAGAGCCGGTCACGCGCGCACACAGTCTCTCTCTTCGGAGCCAGTTGAAAGAGTAAACAAGACAATGTCTTCACCGTCTCCAAACTAGGCGCTGTCTTGCTCTCTCTCCATCGCACATATTAATCTAAATAAATCAACATGGTGGTAAAAGGTCGGAAGACCAAAGTTTCAATGGTAGCATTCGGAGATATTTTTTTCCTGAATTACCGCTGGTGTGAATTGTGCTAAATAAGTTTCCTTATCTTCTCTGAAAAGCGTTCCCCACATTCAGCTGACATAAAACAACACTTTAATTAAACGAAAAAACCTATCCAGTGATGAAATGTTTTCTCTTGGATGTCCGTGTCCTAACTGCTGGGATAATCACACAACGCGCACGACACATCCAATTCACGAACTAATGACTCCTAATTTTTCAGTAACACTTTACAATAAGGTTCTATTAATTACATAAATTACATAAAAAGTACAGTTTGCTTACTCAAGCTTAATCTTTAAAATAAATAAAACCACTTGTTTTTTTGAAAAGCTTATGACTACATTTTTCCACACGGTGCTATCAAGAATCGATAAGAGAATCGTCACAGAATCGGATCGATAATCAGAATCGTCAGTGGCATTATTATTGATAAAATCTTATCAATTCCCATCCCTATGTGAAGACAGTAAAATTATAATCAAACATTAAAGAACAAACATGTTTTTTAATAGTTTTTTTGAGAGTTAAAAGATTAAAACATTTTGCTAACATGAGGTCGTATTGTGTCACTGTCAGTCTTTTTACGTCAGTGCAAAACTAGGGTACGCAGATTAAGACCACTATTCATCAGCATGCATTGATTAATCCCATGGCATGTAGCAAAAAAAAAAAAAAAGGTGTGACCAAATCATTTGCTGGTGCGACCAACTGAGAAAGTTGGTAGCACCAGTGCAACCAGTGGAAAAATTAGTCTGGAGCCCTGCAAGCTATTGTAATCAACAGTGTATTTATTCAAAATGGTCATTAATATAATTTTTATATAGTTATTCATTCTTTTGGAATTTCCGTTTGAAGCAGAGGGGAACCGTCAGAGCGGGTCTAAACTACTGTAGAAATAATATACAAGATATAGGATTACATATTATTACATTTAAAATATTATTTTGAATAAAAAGTAATTAGTTAAAAAAAAAAAAAAAAAAAAAAAACATTTTGCGGAAATAAAACCGTGCAAATCGGTCTATTCAGTTTGTGTTGGAATGTCGAGGGTTAAATGAAAGACAGTCTCCCTATTGGAATCTTTCTCAAGGAAGAAAATCTCTCTCAACTAATGCTGGAAACTACAAGGAAACCCAGTTGGTACATTAATATTACTGGTTAAAATGAAAGTTTGTAGGTGGCGCTATTGAGGCGTTTTGAAATACCTGACTCTGAAACCTGTATTTGTTTGATGAGATGGTGTGTTGTAGGAGGTTTTCTGGCAATGTTATATGCATGTTTTGCTTTATGTTTTATATATAGGGATATTTTTTACCCTGGGGAGAAAATCTAGCCTGGGAAAAGCTTCTTGCCAAGGACGTGAGATGTGAGTGAGCAGTGCATGACTAAGGCTGAACTTACAGTCTCCTTTTAACAGCGTAACACTCAACATTTATCATGACAAAATACATTTACAGGAGAGCTCTGTAATGCTACACGTGTTTTTCTCCTTAAGGCATATTGCATCATTAGAATTCCTCATATGAAGATCAGTTTTGTTAATCTTAGGAATGTAAAAGATCATGCTGGAAAACGCTACCTCTCTGGAGGATGGCAGATCTCCACACTACTGTTAGTGACCCGTATTCCATACCAGCCTTTCCAGAACTGTGTATCCTTCCCACCGTGAGTGAAGTGGATAAACCGAACACCAGGGCCATAATCCTTAAAGACGTGGGTCATCTGGAATTAAGCAGAACACACACAGGGACACCGACGACTCTCTGACTGTGAGTCTGACTATAGAAGAAGAGCTCGACTGCATGTGTTACTCGACTCACCTGACACCACGGCTGCTTGTTCCACTGCTGAAAGTAAACTCTCTCAGGCTGAAAGGTTCTGATGGGCTTTTTCCTCTGATCGAGCAGCTCTACACAGATCTGATACTCACTCCCACAGTCATAGCGTGGGGCATACCTGCAGATAAGACATCAGATCAGTGTGCTTTCAGATGAGAACTGATTTAACACTGCTACTGTGTTCTTAAAGCGATAGTGAAACACATATAAAGGAGAGTTGTGTCTTCACTTACTCTCCCTCATGTCATTCCAAACCTGCATGAGCTTCTTTCTCCTGTGGAACAGAAGTTCTTTCACTTCTGTTTCACTTTCAGTCGATGGGTTCACACAACATTGGCCTCAATTGACTTTCATTGTATGGACAAAAAGCATTTTTCACAATATAGTATTTTATGTCCCGCAGGAGAAATAAAGTCATACAGGTTTGGAATGAATTAAGGGTGAATTAAGGATGAAAGATTTCATTTTTAAGTGAACCATCCCTTAAAGGGGACATATCATGCTAAATCCACTTTTTTAGCCCTTAAATGCATTTTGTTGTATATTTGGAGTGTTTAGAAGTACAGAAAAGATGAAATTATTCTCTTCAGGTGCTTCGTTGATATCTTTATATTCTGTTTTGGTCATATTTTTCAACCTGTTCAGATTTTTCTGTTATCTATGACGTTTTGTGAACTAATACGTCACAGTATTTGCAGCGGAACTGCCAAATAAGGACATTGACTTCCAGTTCAACACTTCGAGCAATCCGCCATTATTATTTCTCGCTGCAATTTTGTAGTCCAAGCTAAAGGATGCAGAAGTTACGAGAGGGTAAGTTAAAATGTTCGGTTGTTGGATGTAGTAACCCACACGCTTCATTACACCGTCTAATGTAGATGAACTGCCGCGCTTGTGGCGCATGTTTGACTAAAAGAACGAGCAGAGAGAGAGACCTGGTCGCGCGCACGCTCACTCTCTCTCTCTTCAGAGCCAGGCGAAAGTGTAAACAAGACATCACCGTCTCCAAACTAGACGCTATCTTGCTCTCTCTCCCTCGCACATATTAATCAAAATAAATCGACACGGTGGTAAAAGGTCGGAAGACCAAAGTTTCATGTGTAAATACAGTAGGCTACACACCATTGCGATACATCCATATGAAGACGTTGTTCTGCAGGTTCATCGTCTTCATTGACATTTTCATCTCGCTCCTGCTCCGACTCTGGCTCGAACATGTAAGGCTGGCTGGACAAGTCTTCCGTTGTTGACATTTTGTTAATAACGTGTGAATAAAAAGTTTCTGTGCCTCTAGATAATCCTATCTCTGATATCAAACTACAAAAATGGCCGAACGGGGTGGAGTTGAACCTCTGCATCCTGGAGAGGGGGCGGGGTATGACGTGTCTCAGTTGTATTTAAAGAGACCGCACCAAAACGAGTTGCTCTCAGACACACATCAGAAAAGGGGCAGAAAAGGGGCCTGTGGAGCTATAATAATGAGGAATTCAGACCCAAGCATTGCAGTTCCGCTTTATATAGACTACAAATGTATGATTTATATGTAAAAAGGAACAATTTAAAAGCATGATATGTCTCCTTTAAATGCCATTAAAATTCAGTTTCTGCCCTTTTTTTCTTGCATAAATTAAAATGTACACATATTCTTACAATAAAAGTACAAAATAATCTGCCAATAACAAAACAAAAATTGAAATATGAATGTCAAATGACTTTGGGTTCTCATGGTGCCAAACACAATTCCAGCATAAGGCACATTTGAAGCAGATACTTTATTTTATATATATTATATTATATCGGATATGTTCCCCAATATCCTGCAGCCCAGTACAGTTTGAAAGCACCAGCTAAGATGCTGTAGCATAAACTGGAGTTTCAGTGAACGCTCACCAGTCTGATATTTTGATATGAGGTTGCAGAAGATCCATGAAAGCATCACTGTAGCCTCTTTCCTTCAAATCAATCAGCTGTTGCTTCAAGCATTCCCTGAGGACAAAGTTTACGAGTGATTCATGTGTGGATCGGCTTGATTGTCTTATTTTAGCATTTCTTGAAGGATCTAAAATATCAAACATACCTGAAAGATGTTACAAAACATTTGGTGACCGTGTCGTCTGGATGACGTCTGTTTTCTAGCGCCCAGCCGTCACCCCCATTCTTAATCTCCCATCCTTGAAGTCCATCTAAAAACATCATCAGAAAGAGACATTACCTGAAGCAAACATTCTTTACACTCTTAATGTAGGTTAATTATGCTAATTATGTGAATCACCTTCAGCTCTGGGGTTTTTCAGCAAGTTGGACCTACAGGTGGAAACACAGAAGTTTCATATTCTGACGATAATACAGTAAACCAACTGAAACACAAATACTCTCACAATCGGCTGTTATTTTCGTTTGTGATGTTTTGTTTCATGAAATGCCTAAATATATCCTCTATCTGTATTGTGCATAAGAAATGAATGAATGTTTTTCAGTAAAGTCTGACGAGGTGAGATCTTTATTCAAGGTGCACTGGCCAGTATCATAAAGCGGTTATGAGGAATCTGGGTGATTATTTGACAAAGCTTTTAAATTTGATAAGCAAATAAATGCTGTTGTCAAGATGTCAAGATGAAAGAGTTTTCTTTCATTAATGATCTAGAGAAAGTCAGTCATGCCTTCATCTTTTCACGGCTTGACTACTGTAACTCTCTTCATATAGGAGTTATCCAGACAGCAGGGTAGGGTTTTACCTTAAATCTGTGTTTATTTTTATGCATGCTATTGTTGTATTATTGAACTGATTTAATAACTAATGATTTTTACAAGCTGCACAATGACATAATTGACAATGCATAATTTTCCTGTTACCACTGTAAAGCTGTAACACTGATTAATAATAATAATAATAAATTGTATTTGTATTGCAGTTTACACGTGAAGAACACATCTCAAAGTGCTACAGGTGCACAGGTAAAAACAATAAACATAAAAACAGTCAAAATAGTAAGAAACAGAATTATATTAAGAAAATGCAATACAAAATAAGTAAGTCTTTAAATTATTTTTAAAAACCTCTATAGATTGTGGCGCCCTTAGATGGTTGGGGAGGGTATTCCACAGTCGAGGCGCAGCCACCTGGAAGGCCCTATCTCCCATAGTGCGGAGTTTGGACTTGGGGACCTGGAGTTGGTGGCTGTCAGAGGAACGGAGATGTCGGGTTGGGTTTTGCCTATTGATTAGTTCTTGGAGGTACACTGGTGCGCTGCTGTTGACACACTGATAGGTCAGGAGACAGATCTTATACTCAATCCTGAACCTAACAGGAAGCCAGTGAAGTTTATGGAGGATTGGTGTGATGTGCTCAGATTTGCGTACCCCCATCAGGACCCTGGCAGCGCAGTTCTGAATGTACTGCAATCTCTGCAGGCTCCTGCCAGGGATCCCGATGAGGAGTGCATTGCAGTAGTCGAGCCTGGAGGAGACAAAGGCATGAACCAGCCTCTCTGCATCGGGAAGGGAGAGGGAGGGGCGGAGTTTAGAGATGTTCCGGAGGTGAAAGAATGCAGTCTTACAGGTAAATTGGATGTGGGTGTTAAATGATAGGTGGGGGTCAAATCGAACCCCCAGGTTTGTTATAGAGGATGTGAGAGAAATGTCATGGCCAGCAAATGAATAAACGGTCAAAGGGGAGGATCGGAGTTGGTGTGGGGTCCCAATGAGGAGACCCTCAGTTTTGGGGCTGTTTAGCTGAAGGAAGTTGTTATTCATCCATGCCTTTGTCTCCTCCAAGCAGGCAGTTAAAGTGGGGAGTGATGATGTGGAGGATGTGGGGATGTGGGGTCCAACCTGACATAGAGCTGAGTATCATCGGCATAGCAGTGGAAAGCAACTCCATGCCTGCTGATGATGTGGCCCAGGGGGAGCATATAAATGGAGAAAAGTGTGGGGCTGAGGACCGAACCCTGAGGCACTCCACATGTGACTGTGTGGGGCCTCGACCTGGCTCCCCCCAGGGCCACATACTCAACTCTATCAGTCAGGTAGGACTGAAACCACTGAAATGCTGTGTGTGAAATGCCGATGAAGTGTTGCAAACGGTGAAGGAGGATGGCGTGATCAACAGTGTCGAAGGCGGCTGAGAGGTCCAAGAGCAGGAGGAGGGATGGAGAGCCCTGATCAGCAGCCACAAGCAGATCGTTTGTGACCCTGACCAGGGCTGTCTCTGTACTATGGGCGGAGCGGAAACCAGACTGGAATTTTTCATAGAGACTGTGTGAGTGAAGGTGGGTGTGAATTTGGGTGACAATGACTTTTTCAATGACTTTGGAGAGAAATGGGAGATTAGAAATAGGCCGGTAATTTGATAAAACATCAGGATCGTGGGAGGGTTTCTTAAGCCGAGGGTTGATAAGTGCAGTTTTCAGAGATATTGGAAGATGGCCTGATTGCAGGGAAGAGTTTATAATGGTGGTGATGAGAGGGCTTAAGAAAGTCATATTTGATTTGATCAGAACAGTGGGAAGGGGGTCCAGTGAACACGTTGAGGGTCTCATGCTGTGTATAAGAGTCTCAACCTGTCTGTGTGTGGGGAGAATGAAATGAGAGAAAGTTGGTGTTGAGGTTGGGGGGATGGAAGGAATGATATTGCTGGGTGTTAGGTTAGAACGGATGGTAGATATTTTTGTGGTGAAAGAATCAAGGAATTTATTGCACTGGTCATCGGTACTGTTATTTTGCCTCAGGATTGGTGGACTGAGAAGATGATTTATTGTTTTAAAGAGCTGTTTTGAATTTCCTGGATTATTGTTAATGATGTTGGAATAGTATTGTGACCGTGCCTGACTGAGTAATTTGGAATATGATCTTTGGTGCTCTCTATAAGCAGTTTTATGGACATTCAGCCCAGAGGCAACGTAGCGCCTCTCAAGGACCCTCCCAGCCGCCTTCTGTCTACGCAGCGCACCAGTGTACCACGGGGCAGAGCGTGTAAAGGTTACAGTCCCGTGTCTTGAGGGGCGCATGGGCATCAAGTATCTCTTGCAGTCCGGTATTGTAATGATCGACAAGTGCGTCAGGAGAAGAGTGATGAACGGATATGGCCAGGTTTTGTAGGTCGTAAGACAGGTGTTCAGGGTTAATGTCTTTTGTTTTATGAAAGCAGATTTTGTGTTTAGGCTTACTGAGTGAAGTCAGGAATGAAAAGTCTAATGATATGGCATTATGATCAGATATGCCTAAGTCATGTACATGAACATTGTTAACAGGAAAATTTGTTATAATGAGGTCCAGTGTGTGCCCTTTTGTATGGGTAGGGACTGTCACGAGTTGTCTGAGATTGAGTGTATCAAGAAGTTGTAACAATTCTGTAGTATATTGGCTAGTGGGAGAGTTAACATGGATATGAAAGTCTCCAAGAATTGCCACATTGTTTGATGTGGTGCACACTGACAAGAGTAGCTCAGTTAATTCTGAGATGAAATGTGGGTGTGGTTTAGGTGGCCGGTATATGAGGATGGTTGTAAGTGGGATGGGTTTTTCACACGAAAAAGCCAAGCATTCAAAAGATGACAGCTTTGGCAATGTCACAGAGGACAGGTGCAGATCAGAGCAATGAATAACCGCCAAACCCCCTCCACGTCCATTTCCTCTGGCTTTTTCCAGATATGAATAGCCAGGGGGGCACGCTTCATTAAGTGCAGAATACACTTCTGGTTTGTGCCAGGTCTCAGTGAGGCACATAAAATCAAGTTTCTGATCAAATATATAGTTGTGGATAAAGGATGCCTTGTTGGTAAGTGATTGACAGTTTAACAGTTCCATTTTAATCATTGAAGATGGAGTCCACTTTACCAGAGAGCGCAGCACAGTATGGTCCACTCCGCGTTTCCCCAGGCGCGCAGTGCGTGGTTCCTCCAGCAGGGGGCCTGGGTGTGGTCGGTTGTAGCTTTTTAGACCTGAACCATGAGCGCTCTGATGACGCACTCGATGACGTCATTGGTGTGCGCCGCTGGCAGCTGTCCACAGGCTTGGAATAGAGCTTTCGGTCCTGCTCTCGGAGTAAACAAAACGCCGCCGCGACCCCCTATGAATGTAGCGGGGTCGGCGAAGAATGCCCAATTGCTTGAGAGCAAAGATGTTTGATGGGGCGAGGCGAGTGTTAAGTTCCAAGAGTTGGTTCGGCAGGTACCGGAGCATAGTGGATGGAAGAATCGCTGTGATGCTACAGTTAGCAGCTGTCCATGAATCCGGCAAACGTGGATGAATGATGACTAACGTTATGCACACCAGGACAAGTGGCAGTGCCCGTAGTAACCCAGGGGACAAGTGTGGCATACGTTGGAGGTGAGCCCATGCGGACTGTAGAAGATTTGGTTACAGGACAGTATCTGGTGGCAACAGCCGGTTAACCTAGCCACAGACCAGAGCAGCTCGATCCAGATCGCTCACCACTCCAGCAGTAAGGGCAGCTCCAGGTAAAGAGTGTCCGAGCCTAGATGTTTTAATATCCAAACAAAGCTGGACAGAGGGCTCAGTATCTGTTATCAGTAAAACAGATCCACAGAATAATCATAGCAGTTTTAGCAGGCTGAGAAGCGGCGGACATACGACGCCAGCGTCCTCTCAGTCATTAGATTAAGAGGTGTGTTTAAGAGGTTTTGTATTTTCTGTCTTACATTAATTAATGTTTTACATTTCAATTTAAGTTTTAAAGTTAAT
Source organism: Scardinius erythrophthalmus (assembly GCF_964197995.2). Taxonomy (NCBI): domain Eukaryota; kingdom Metazoa; phylum Chordata; class Actinopteri; order Cypriniformes; family Leuciscidae; genus Scardinius; species Scardinius erythrophthalmus. The sequence goes on along the minus strand of NC_138223.1, from coordinate 60,889,429 downwards.
TTTCAAAAAGTAAAAAAAAGTCATTTTCCTTTTGTTTACAGATCAGAGGGGAAATAAAAGAACTCATCTCTCTGTGTGCATTCAACGTGTTTTTGACTCCCATAGTTAAATTACCCACTACATGTTTATACTCACCTGGGGTCAGAGGTCACTGCTCCATTACTGAAATTAGGAGGACGAGTCAAGGATTGATCACTATGCAGAGACACAGTCGGGTTCTGCTTCATTAATGGGGTCAGAGGTCACTGCTTCATTACTGGGGTCAGAGGTCACTGCTTCATCACTGGGGTCAGAGGTCACTGCTTCATCACTGGGGTCAGAGGTCACTGCTTCATCACTGGGGTCAGAGGTCACTGCTTCATCACTGGGGTCAGAGGTCACTTCTTCATCACTGGGGTCAGAGGTCACTGCTTCATTACTGGGGTCAGAGGTCACTGCTTCATCACTGGGGTCAGAGGTCACTGCTTCATTACTGGGGTCAGAGGTCACTGCTTCATCACTGGGGTCAGAGGTCACTGCTTCATCACTGAAATCAGGAGTCGTCATCAAGGATTGATCACTTTTCAGAGACACAGAGTCGGGTTTTGCAGATGCTCCTCCTTTCCCCATTATTAGAAACTGACTTTAGGCCTGCATATGGAAACAGTGGACAAATCATACATTAAACCAAGACACTTTCAGTAGACAAAAATTTCATAAAACAGTTTTGAAAGGTATGTGCGATCTATGACCATTACACACTGTATGCCATTATAAAGACTGTGTGTCTGTCCCCCACAGCCTCGTTTTCATCCACGTACAATACAGTATGGTGTGTCTGACCAGACAAGGGTCAGAAGATGCGTCGCGTCTGAACGCGTTGTTGTCTTTGGAGCTCTATCGATTTGATTTATAATTCTTGATTTTACTCTTTAAACTTACTTACAACAAACATTTTCTACTTTTCCTCACTGAGAAGCACTACTGCTCAAACCTCATAGTTACAACGCGGACTGTTGAGCAGACGCGTCTCAAGCCTGTTAGTGATTCTACGCTGGATACTCTTATAGGTTACTCCCGGGGATCACGGCTGAACGCGTCTTCTCAACACTCACTTACAAACATTTTTCACCTATCGTGCGTCTACTCTACACCCGTACCACTTAAAAGACGGATTATATCTAAGACGCTTGTCAGAAATTAGTATTAATTGATAGCATCACTGGTAGTGTCGTTGCTAACTTACTGTCCATCTGTTAAAATGGCGAATATATCAGATGCAAGTAGTCTACCTTTTGGTGCAGGTGAGGACAAATTTGAGCTGCACGCGGTACAGTCTGAGCTGGAAGCTGTTGAGAAACAGATCCACGACCTTTTAGTGAGACAGGCCGAGCTGAGAGACCGGCGTTTGGCTCTTGAAACATCACGCGCCGATGCTCACAAACCAGAGATTAATGTTACTAACCCGCTGACTCCGACCTCGTCTACTCCGTGCGTTACTCGGCATCGGTCCCGAGCGCCAAGGTCGCGATCAGCCATGGTCTCGTTCACTCCGGCTCCAACACGCCACCACGAAGCCTGGATATTTCCGCAGCGGAAGACGCGAGTCAGGTCTAGACCAAGACCCTCTCCGACCCTCCCGGTTTTCGAGTTATCCACACAAAACCGCTTCTCCCCTCTTCGCGAAACAGAACGCGATGCTGTGATCATCGGTGATTCCATTGTTCGGCACGTCCATGCTACATCAGGTAAAAATAAGGTGCACAGTCACTGCTTTCCTGGTGCTCGTGTTTCTGAAATCGCTGCTCGCGTTCCCGAGATTCTGAACGATAACGAGCGCGTCGGAACTTTGGTATTGCACGCGGGAGTGAACGACATCAGGCTGCGCCAGACGGAAGTTCTGAAGAAAGACTTCAGGAATCTGATCGATACGGTACGCAGCACATCGCCTGATATAACGATCATTGTGTCAGGACCGCTTCCCACGTACCGTCTAGGACATGACAAGTTTAGTAGATTATTCGCGCTAAATGAATGGTTAACGTCATGGTGCAATGAGCAGAAACTGCTCTGTGTAAATAATTGGAATCTGTTTTGGGAGCGTCCTAGGCTATACCGTGCTGATGGCTTACACCCAAACAGATTCGGATCGGATCTTCTGTCAGATAACATCTCCAAAATGTTAAATACCTTTTGACTAGTAACCAAAAGTCCAAATCATAGTCTCTGCTGCACCAAATTAACTGATATAAATACTAGTGTAGAACATTGCATAGAAACTGTGTCTATTCCTCGTTTAGTGCGATCAAATAATAAATCTACTGCAGGATCTAGGAAAAATCTAATTGTTATTAAAACAGAAAATGTTGCTATTAGTAATCAAAAACAATTTCTAAAGCTAGGTCTTTTAAACATTAGATCACTCACACCTAAGGCAGTTATTGTAAATGAAATAGTCACAGATAATAGCATAGATGTACTTTGCCTTACTGAAACCTGGCTTAAACCAAATGATTATTTCGGTCTAAATGAGTCTACTCCATCAGGATACTCCTATAAGCACGAGCCCCGTCTGATTGGTCGTGGCGGCGGTATTGCAACTATCTATAGAGATATTCTCAATGTTACTCAGAAAACGGGTTATAAGTTTATTTCATTTGAAGTACTTGTACTAAATGTTACGCTCTTAGATGATAGAAAAACATCCCTATTATCTTTAGCCTTGGCTACCGTATATAGACCACCAGGGCCTTACGCTGATTTCCTAAAAGAATTTTCAAATTTTCTCTACGATCTATTGGTCAATGTCGATAAAATATTAATTGTTGGAGATTTTAACATACACGTAGATAATCAAAATGATACGTTAGGGGCTGCGTTTATAGACTTATTAAACTCCTTTGGGGTCAAGCAAAACGTTACCGGACCAACTCATCGTTTTAATCATACAATCGATTTAATTATATCACATGGAACCGATCCAACCGATATAGATATCATTCTGCAAAGTGATGATGTAACTGACCATTACATGGTAACTTGCATATTACGTACCCCGGTAATATATCATGCTGCGCCGCGTTATCGATTAGGCAGAACAATCCTTCCATCCACCATAGATAATTTTTCAAATTGCTTATCGGATCTGTCTCAGCTGCTGCCTGAACCTAAACAAACAGATGAACTAGACGAACTAACCAGCACTATGAGCACCGTTCTCTCTGGAAAATGGGATATTGTTGCACCTATGAGACTAAAAAAGGTCAGAGAGAAAATTAAAGCACCATGGTACAACAATACTACTCGTGTTCTAAAGAGAGAAACCCGTAATTTAGAGCGTAAATGGAAACAAACTAATTTAGAGGTTTTTAGAATCGCTTGGAAAGACAGTACGTCACGCTATAAAAAGGCCCTAAAAGCGGCCAGGGCTGAGCATCTCCGCAAACTAATAGAAAACAACCAAAACAATCCTAGGTTCTTATTTAACACCGTGGCTAGACTAACAAATAAACAAGCGTCACCTGAACAAAATATTCCGTTACAGTTCAGTAGTAATGATTTCATGAATTTTTTCACTGAGAAAATAGAAAACATCAGATCCACAATTGTAAACGTTCAACCTTCAATCGCGCCTTATAATTCAGCCTCGATTATCACCCCGCAAGAACAATTACAGTGCTTTACAACTATAGAACAAAAAGAGTTAAATAAATTTATCATTTCCTCTAAAACAACAAAATGTTTATTAGATCCCATACCAACTAAACTATTGAAAGAAGTGTTACCTATAGTGGAAGAGCCTCTCCTCAATATTATTAACTCGTCTTTATCTTTAGGTCATGTTCCAAGAACATTTAAATTGGCAGTTATAAAACCTCTCATTAAGAAACCACAATTAGACCCAAATAACCTAGCAAATTATAGACCCATTTCAAATCTTCCTTTTATGTCCAAAATATTAGAAAAAGTTGTGTCTGCTCAACTGGGCTCTTTCTTGCAAGAAAATGACACCTATGAAAAGTTTCAGTCTGGGTTCAGGCCGCATCATAGCACTGAAACTGCGCTCGTTAAAATCACAAATGATTTACTTTTAGCTTCTGACCAAGGCTGTATCTCAATACTAGTTTTACTTGATCTTAGTGCTGCGTTCGATACTATAGATCACACAATACTCTTAGATCGGCTACAAAACTATACCGGTGTTCAAGGACAAGCATTAAGCTGGTTCAGATCATACCTATCTGACCGCTACCATTTTGTCTATTTAAACGGAGAAAAATCGATCATAACTCCAGTAAACTATGGAGTGCCGCAAGGATCTGTGTTAGGCCCTCTATTATTCTCAATATATATGCTGCCACTTGGAAATATTATAAGGAAACATGGAATTAGTTTCCATTGTCATGCTGATGACACTCAACTATATATTTCATCACGGCCGGATGAAAACGCTAAATTATCCAAATTGACAGAGTGTGTTAAAGATATAAAAGATTGGATGACGCACAATTTTCTTTTATTAAATCCAGATAAGACAGAGGTAATACTTATCGGTTCAAAAAACCGCCCACAAAACCTCTTACAATACAACTTTAACATAGTAGGGTGTCCTGTTACTTTATCCTCTACAGTAAAAGACCTGGGTGTTATATTAGATTGTAACTTGTCTTTTGAAAATCATATTTCATATGTTACAAAAACAGCATTTTTTCACCTTAGAAATATTGCTAAATTACGTAACATGCTATCTGTTTCTGATGCAGAAAAGCTAGTTCATGCATTCATGACCTCGAGACTAGATTACTGTAATGCTTTATTAGCTGGTTGTCCTGCATCCTCAATAAACAAGCTACAGTTAGTCCAAAATGCCGCCGCTAGAGTTCTTACTAGATCAAGAAAGTTTGACCATATAACACCAATTTTATCATCACTACATTGGTTACCTATAAAGTTCCGTATTAATTACAAGGTATTGCTACTGACTTATAAAGCCCTAAACGGCTTAGCTCCAGTTTATTTAACGGATCTTCTATCGCCCTATAATCCATCGCGCTCTTTAAGATCACTAAATTTGAGGCTTCTGATCATACCTAGGATATCCAGATCCACCAAAGGAGGGAGAGCATTTTCACATTTAGCTCCAAAACTCTGGAATAGTCTTCCTGATACTGTTCGTTGCTCAGACTCGCTCTCCCAGTTTAAAACTAGATTAAAGACGCATCTCTTCAGCCAGGCATTCATATAATACTTTTAATCTTACAGTTAAATCCGGTCTCTAGTTCATAAACGCCAGAGGAGAACTGGCCCCCGACTGAGCCTGGGTTCTCCCAAGGTTTTTTTTCTCCATTAGGTCACCTGATGGAGTTTTTCGGTTCCTTGCCACTGTTGCCTTTGGCTTGCTCAGTTGGGGATGCTTAAATTGATTAATCGATTCACCAGTGCTATTGATCTGCATTACCAAACGTGGATGTTTTAGACCAGAAACAAACACTGATGTACTATTTTATTTAATACTGTGAAGCTGCTTTGATACAATCTGTATTGTGAAAAGCGCTATATAAATAAAGTTGACTTGACTTGACTTGACAAGGGTCTATATCAACCATCTGTCATATAAAACACACAGCTGCAAATGTAGAGAAAACATGTGCATTCCCGTTCACATTAACCACCCCCTGGCATGAATGTAAATCAGTGGATAACATCAAGTCCCGACTTGATCAAGCCCCCCTTGAAGGACTTGATTGGTTGAAGACTTGGACTCGACTGGGCTCAAACCCAACACTCTCTCTCTCGACTTGCTCTGGTATGATCAGGGGTCGCCACAGCGGAATATTCTGCCCAGATGTGAACCTCTGAGATGAAGTGGATCAGTGATTGAGTCTCCATTACCCACCGTCAGTGTCTCACTGATGCTCTCGAGTCTCACTGAACACTGAACTTCAACAGCAGGAGGAAGAGCCTGAATCTCTCTCTGTTCAGAAGCTTCATGTGTTTCTGCTGCTGTAGAGAGACTCACTGACATCTTCTCTGTGCCAGAGCTCATATCACACTGACTGATCAGCACATCTGATCAATAACTCTCTGAACACTTCCACATCCAGCCGGTTACACTTTGGTTATACCATGGTCTGGGTGAATACTCGATTCTGATTGGCTGCAGGGTGTCCATTAAAAAGTGATAATGTACACCTAGGAACTGATGACAGTTTTAAATGAAGCGCTGGTTCAAACTCACTGATCAACTGCTGCGGTCGGCTCACTGTGGCCACGTTGCTTGGCAACGCCTGTATACTATTAAATAGTGTGCTCGACTTAATAAATAAAAACCCTCACGATTTTTACTCTAAAACACATTAAAGTATTATTAATTGATTAAATATGTCTTTCTTTCGTAAGTGACCATGGTATAAGCGGGTTAATGCCCTTCGAGGTGTCCATTATCAGGTATTAATGGACTTCGGCGGAGGCAACTGTACACCTCGCCGTCGTCCATTAAAACCTGATAATGGACACCTCGAAGGGCATTAACCCTTACATAATGATTAAAAGAACTGATAAATCAAATTTTCCTTGAGCTTTTGACATTTGAGAGGTCATGTTATGTGGGAGTGTTCTACATATGGCATAGTATTGCCACCATAAAAAAACAACAACAACCAATGTCCCACTCAATAGTGCTAAATATCAATAAAAATTTAAAAAGGAGAAAAGTGCCTGGCAGGTGTGCAATGATAAATTGTTCTAATAGTGGGCAAAGGGTTGTCCTATTTCTCGAGGGAAAAGAAAGTGCAGAGCTGAAAACACCAAAGTGACTGAAGGATTGCCGTAAAGCAGTATCTCTGGCTGTGCGATGTGTGTGACGTCATTGACACTTTAAAAGACTTTGTAAAGCAAATAAGTGACTATTAGTGAAAAATCTAACACCCAGCAATGTGTAATTTCTTTGCATCTCCTTTCAAATACAACATTCAAATTACTAGACAAAAAATTATACCCTGAGAAAAGTGGATTTTTATTAGTATAGCGCCATAGACCTCCATTCATTCTGCACTCGCCCTGTGAGCGCCCTCATGTGGAGCCAGAGTGGAACTGCAACCAGTTCAGAAGCCGGAAGTTTACTGGGAGGGGAAGTTCTCCCCTTATTAGACATTCTCTGGTGTTTCTCACTGTTCTGGCCTCTGTGTTTTGTGTAATAATGACGTACAGTTTGAGCACATTAATAAAAACGGTCAAAGCCATTAGATAAATCAGCTTATAAATGCTTGTTGGGTCATTAATGGCTCAAGTGAAAACATTCACGGTGCAGTTTTGGTCAGTTAACCCTTCCTTGAGCCCTTAACTTTAAAATGATGATTTATAAAAGTCTAGGGAAGGGTTAACTGACCAAAACTGTACTGTGAAACATTTCCAAATCACAATAGTGCATCTGAGCCACATACGACCCGACAAGATGACCAGTTTTTATACTTATAATCTAACGCAAACTAACTTCGCAGATCGACGCATGGCCTACAGACGCGCGCCCGTGTTTTAGTTAATGTTTACATTTCCTCGTTTTTAGATTTCCTTCAGATTGTAACGTATCCGTTAATGAACACAAATAGAATTAAAACCGAGAACGCTCAATATCATTATGATCCTGAAGATGAATTTGTCCAGCTTTATCCACTTTTACATGCGTGTCAACTATAATAGGCTACTCCTTATCTCTGAAAATCAAGGTTGATATGATAAAACATTGTACAATAATATGACATGATAACAGAAACTGATAAATGAACTTACCGTGAAAGCTGATATTTTTTGAGATTTTAAGTCTTCAAAATGCGCACTTTCCTTTCGAGCTTACTTTCGATTTCGCCACAGAAACAGTGAAGACTGCGCATGCGCAGAAGACCTCGCGCGTCACGCTTTTTCCTCCTGTTTGAGCGTCAACAAGCCACGCTCCCGCATCCACAAACTCTTCTTCTTTTACTTTTCTGACGGGTTTTAGTCTACTGTAAAAGCTACTTCATGGCTTCCTCTCTCTGTAATTCATTCTGATTAGTCCATCAGCTCCCCAGCTCGTGAATCAGTGTAGCCTACATGATTTCGGGCACTATTACGGACAGCAAGGCTCGCATTGGGACACAGATGTGTCACGACAACATCACTAATTTGCAGATTACATTTAATACAGTACACTTTAATTAAAACATTTGTGATTGTTTTATAAAGATGCCATTATGTGCAGTTACACACTGTTTAGAGTCGCGTCTTCTTATCGATTAAGGTTTATCCAGTATTATATATGTGACACACACAATGTTTTGAAGTCCACTCACTGCGTCACACTCAGAGCAGTCCTATATCTATAATGCTGTGTATGTGAGAAAAAATAATAATATTTGGAAGCATGTACAAAATCTTAGAATTATATAATTCACCAAGGGATTGATTATTGATAATAATTTTTTACATAAAACAAGTTAAAGAGGGTTTAGCCTACTGTTGTTCCATTTGCTTTTATGTATAATGTTGAACTTCAAAGAGAGACCATCTACATAAACTAAAACCTGAAGTAAATGTAGTAAAGGAATGTAAGTAACACTATTTATCCGGCTGTAAAGACCCTGTCAGAACTGTGAACACATACTCAGTGTTTTCTTTCCCTTAAAACCGCAGCAACACACATTATTAATGATTCGACACTGAATGACCTTCATTTGAGCTTCAGTTGGACATTAAATATAATTACACATATGTGTTTATAAATGTTGCATACCGACTGCTGGTGTGTTAAATAGTAAATTAATTTACATTTTAAAACGTTTCCTATTACTTTGTTGTTGCACTTTTTGTCCTCAATGAAATTTAACAAACACCTTTGAATATGTAAGAGTGTTTATTATTAGTTGTTTTAATGAAAGAGGGATTGCTCTAATCACACTATAACACTTTACATTTCTCCATGAAAGAGTATATTGAATAAACTGACCAGCTTCATCTATCAGACTTTTTTCTCATGCCACTCTTGTTTAAATAATGTCTTCATATTTATTGTAATGGCTCTATTATTCCACAGGATGGATCCATGCGTGTGAAGTTATGTGTGAATATCATTTTCCAGAGGTGTATATCTGCTTATGGACATTTCCAAATCCCATTTGAGCAGAAAGTCTAATCCTCTGACTCTCTTCAATACACACTTTGGTATATGAAACCACATTGTGTTAAATATGATTTAATTCCTGTTCAGTTTTTATTATCTTTAATCATCTGGGATTCTTTAATATAATGAGTTTTTTTTTTCCCATATAAAATTAAACATTCCAGTTTTGATTGTTTTGATCAGTTTTAAGGAGAACAATAAAGAGAAGACGACGGGTCAATTAGCTGAGATATTTCTTCTGCAAAAGGATTCTGCCCGATAGACAAGATCAAGGTCAAGGTCAAGGCAGCATTTATTGTCTCCCTTAGGAGAAATTTGTTTTAGATTAATAGATAGATTATATTAATAGATCAACATTAACGAACATTCCAAATCCTAAAATCCTGCATCATAACAACAGTACATATACCATATAACATAACACAGCCCTCAGTTCCTGCTCTTGTACTCTTGTACCAGCTATTGCCGTTATTTAACTTCCTGCTGCAGTTGATCATTAATTAATTTAACAGACAGCGGTACAAATGAATATTTGTATTGGTTATACTTGCATAATGTAACCCTGTATCTCCGACCAGAGTTCATCAGAGCATACTCAGGACACAACCCATGGGAAGAGTCTAATCAAATCTAGTTGTCCTGCTGGATAGTGCAAAGCTCAAAGATATCCGGTAGAGAGCTGATCGTGTCCCCATGATTTTTACTGACACTCTCACCAAGTTATTTATTTGAGCTCTCAGTTTTACTGTTAAACTTCCGAACCAAACAATAATTACATATCTTAAAACACTCTATCGTTGCTTTATAAAAAATTAACATAATATTCCTGCTCACTCCAAATAATCGTAATCTCCGTAGAAACTGTAAGCGCTGGTGGACCCTTGTGCAGACCCATGACACGTGTGTGTGTGTCATTTAAGCTCACTGTCAGTGTGGACCCCCAATATTTATAAGCAGCAACCCGTTTAATAGCTTCACCATAAACCCCAGCAGAGCTCCTGTCCCCCGCTGATCTGGGGTCTGTGATGACCTCTTAACATTGATCTGTAGATAATGGTCGTCACACCAGCCCACAAACGCTTCTATAGCAGCTGTGTAGTCGTCAATACTGCAGTCTCTCGTCAACAAGAGCAATAAAACCGTGTCATCCGAAAATTTCACAATAAATTGGTTTGACTGCTGGCTAATGCAGTCGTTTGTGTACAGAGTAAACAGAAGTGGCGAACGTACGCACCCTTGCGGGACTCCTGTACTACTCACTGCAACATCCGACAGCACTGAGTTCAATTTCACCTGTTGTGTCCTGTTTGTTAAGAAGGAATAATACCACTTCCTTATAAAAGGATTAATTTGTAACTTACTTAATTTCTCCAACAGTTTGTGTGGTTGAATGGAGTTAAACGCAAAACTAAAATCAATAAAAAGCAACCTTGTGTAAGTAGCTGGACTCTGGACTGATCTCTCATAAGTTAATGAGTAAGAGATTTTTTTCATACTATCCCTTCTCTGTTCAATGTTGTATTTTAATCTTTTGAAAGTGTTAAACCAAAGTGTTGTGTACTTTCCATGTTTCATGAATACAGAGAAAACCGCTCAGTTTCTTAACTTTAGGCCCGATGCTCTTGAAAATACTGAAATAATGTTCAGGGAATTATTAAAACAAAAAAATATGACTGTGTCATCAGCAAATTGAGTGGTTATTCCCTTTAATTGAGGATGTTTAAGAATTAAGCAAGCTCGAATTGGCGTGCATAATATAAAGAATTGGAGAAATTGTAAAACCCTGTGTCTGTTTCCACACAACATTTGAGTTCTAGGAGTCATTTCTAACTGGAGGAGCACTGACATGTTTAGTAAGATCTGTTTAGCCTTCACACACACTAGCATGGATAAACCATAGACAGTATGGGATAACCCGACCACAGAAACAGAATAAGGTGGACTGCTACTGACTAGGCCACCTCGAGGCTATTCCCGGGGAAACGCCCTTCACATCAATATTATCCGTCTACAGTCCCGGAGGCTGCATTTTCAGGAGCCCACTTCTAGGACCCTAGGTTTTTGTGACAGCGCCACCTACCGACTCGGAGAACCGCAGTCTCAGGAACGCATTTCCAGGACCCTAGTTTTGGAGGACCGGAAAGAGAGCCACCAAGGCAGTATTTCCACCCAGTTTTAACTACATTAGAGTTTTACAGTTTTTTAAAAGTTTTATTAAACACAAATACTACTTTCTTTATTGCAATTAAACCTGGTTCCTAGGAATGTTGAGAAATGATTGGGTCTAAGTAGCATAACATAATAACTCAAGTAAAATAAACAAGGAATCACGTTATAGTCTTTTCAGTCACTAGATCGACCACATTTTCAAGTACAGAGGGAAGACAAGGATGACTCTGGGGGTAGATTTAAGATTGTGTATATTTTACAAAATAATATATAACAACTGAACTTCAACACACACAAAACAAATTTGTTCATGACGTGTAGCACATAGACAGAACTTCATGGACAGCATCATCACTGACTCCTAAGAGAGAGAAAGAGAAGAGAAGTAAATAAGGAACATTTAGTTGAACATGTTCTACTCTCTAATTTTACATTTCATATTTAAAAGATCTTAGTTACCACACAGTGCACACACATATACGATACAAAAATAATGATATCAATCTTCATACCAATTAATGTTCATAGTACTATTATTGCATACTGTTCAAAGATTAGGGGAAAAAAATTATTTATTTATCTTTTGTCATACTATTGCCTACCCTGAGCTGTGTCCTTGAAAGCACTGCCTACTCAGGCCAGATAATAAATAAATAACTGCCGCCTTCACCCATGGGCGCCGTACAGGGGGGGGAAAGTTAGGACAATTCCCTCAACAAACACCCACATGGAAAGAACCTATATGAGGATATACTGTATGCGCACATATGAAACCTATATGCAGTTTATATGCACATATATGCAAAATTGAGGTGCATATACTGTATGTGCATATACAGGCCATATAGGTCTCCTGTATTGCTTCTTTATATCCACATATAAGCCCTATATGTACATACAAGATGTACATATTCTTGTACTATTTGATTGTTCTTAAGTAAATAAATAATGTAAATTTCTACATTTTGGGGTTTTATTTATGTTGCCTACACTGTAAAAAAAAAGTGTAATTTTACAGGTAATGGTCTGTATTTTGTTTTACAGAACTTTACCGTTTTGTCATTATACAGTGAATGCCTGTTATTTTACAGATATTTGCTGTAATTTAAAGGTCCACTATTAAATTTACAGGTAATTGCTTGTATTTTGGTTTTACATCAATTTTACGTTTTTTAAAAGGAACTTGTCTGTATTTTTACAAAGTAATATTTTACAGATTTTTTTCAGTGAAATTAGAAAACAAAGAAAAGAAGGTATAACTGCAGAAATCTGCATCTATTCAATATGTTGTCCTTACAGATTATTAAGCATGTGGGGGTTAAAGTGAGTTTTTTTAAGGTTAAATAATAGTATTTGTACATACAGTAGCCTACCCTACATAGGCTACAGTAGGCCTGTATTGAATTATTTATTTCATAGGCTATTTTAATCTTGTCTTGCAAATAGATGCTCATTTTGATCATTATTTCATTGTCTTATTCTCCCATAATTTCATGTATATTTTATTAATATTTTTCCAAATCTCCGTTGCTGCACATTCAGGGCTTTGTGTGTGTGTGTGTGTGTGTGTGTGTGTGTGTGTGTGCGTGTGCGAGCGCGATGACGCAGATTCAAATTCGCCGCCATTACGTTTCCGCTGTTTAGTCCCGCCCACAACGGTTAGCTGATCAGTCGAGTTTGGATCTGTGTCAAGGGCAGAAAATTTTATTTGTTTTATACTGTGTTTTCCCATGTGAATATTCATTTGATCCCTGTGAGGCCACTGGAGCTGCACAAGGTTTGGTTTTACTACAGTAAGACCACAATTGTGTTAGATTCCACCCATCTATTTTTTTTTGCAGTGTAACTAGGCTCTGTCATTTAGAAACATGTCTTTTCCTACCACTTAATGACACATATCTCTACCTTTCATTCCAGCCAGAGGATCTGATGGTTGCTGCTCATATCTCAGCCTACCTGATGGACAATTCTTGATGGATGAATGACCTCGACCTTCAACTCAACCTTGCCAAAACAGAACTGCTTATGGTTTCAGCCAAACTATGCAATCCTGCTGATTTGCCTTATACAACACCAGAAAGATCCGGCCCTTCCTATCGGAGCCACACAACTCCTTGTCTAAGCTCTTGTTCTATCCAGACTGGACTATTGTAATGCTCTCCTGGCGGGCCTTCCAGCATCAGTCAAACCTCTGCAACTGATCCAGATTCTGCAGCAAGACCTAAACTCTCTGCTTCAGATCTATGTGTCTCCAGAAGCTTGTGTTCTGCAAGTGAACGGCGCCTTGCGGTGCCATCATCCCAAAGAGACACAAAATCACTTTCACTGACCTTTCCCTGGACTGTTCCCTGCTGGTGGGATGACCGGCCCAACTCAACACATTTTCAATAAACTGCTAAAGATCCATCTTTTCATAAACACTTGACCCAATAATACTAAATCTTTGTTTAAATAATAAATAAATAAAATTGTGCACTGTGCTACACTAACTGGGACTTGTCACTGCACTTGTTGCTTCTATTGTTCTCTTAATTTTTAAGTCACTTTGGATAAAATGTAATTGTAAATGTGTAAAATAAGTTATATTAGAGTATAAAGGCATACAGCAATTGCCTTTTAATGTGGATATTTTTACATGTATTCTTATAATATTCTTATTATATTAAGTACTTAATTAGAGATTGGTCAAAGTTGTGAAATTAGAAATGCAAAAATTAAAACTAAATACACAAATTTTGTATTTTAATTTTTGTACAAAACATTACATTTTTATAACTTCATAGTTATTATACACAGAAAAACTATATATTAAAAGATAATTACTGTAGATAGACAGCATTATTATAAAATAACTTTATAAAACCCTAAATTTACAGTTTAACTTGAAAGTTAAATGTTTTTTTTTAATGTAATTTGACACTTTATCCGTTTTTCCACGGTTTAATAAGCCATTATCAACAGTAATGTACTGTAATTTAATTAATTTAGACTGTAAAGTCAATTCTGTATTTTCACAGTTTTTGCCTGTAATTTTGTGAAATGGTTATTAGCAGTAATTTAACGGAATCCATCTGGAAACTTTGCTGCCAGAGATTTACTGTTTGTATACGGGATTTTTTTTTTTTTTTTTTTACAGTGTAGGCCTAGTAGCTATGGATTTTAATTTTACTAATATATAGGTAAACATATAGGTGCATATATAGGTGAACATATAGGTGCATATATGTACATATAATATAGGAAAACGGCCAATTTTATATATGTCACATATATTAAAAACCTATATCAAAACCTATATTAAAACATATGTTTATATAGGTTATTTCCATGTGGGTAGGTAAAAACTAATTTAAAATTTGTATTATACACTATATAAACCATCATCATTGAGTATATTTCAAATAATAATAAAATGAAAGAAATGATATCTGCGAGGATTTCCAGTCCGGATTTAGACCGTACCATAGTGGTCGTTAGAGTCACAAATGATTTGCTCTTATCATCCGATCGTGGTTGTATCTCTCTATTAGTGTTACTCGATCTTAGTGCTGCATTTGACACCATCGACCACAACGTTCTTTTAAATAGACTCAAAAACTATGTTGGCATTACGGGAAATGCACTAGCATGGTTTAAATCATACTTATCTGACCGTTACCAGTTTGTAGCAGTAAATGAAGAGATGTCTCATCGATCACAAGTTCAGTATGGCGTACCACAAGGCTCAGTACTAGGACCGCTGCTGTTCACTCTGTACATGCTACCCTCACACACACACACACACACACACACACACACACACACACTCACACACACACACACACACACACACACACACACACACACACACACACACACACACACACACACACACTCTCTGTACATGCTACCCTTAGGAGATATCATTAGGAAACATGGCATTAGCTTTCACTGTTATGCTGACGATACTCAGCTCTATATTTCTTCAAAACCTAACGAAACTTACCAATTCACAAAATTAACGGAATGCATAGCGGATATAAAAAATTGGATGACTCGTAATTTCCTACTTCTAAATTCTGAAAAAACAGAGTTTCTAATTATTGGACAAAAAACTTCCTCATGTAATAATCTAGAATACTGTCTAACACTTGATGGCTGCTCTGTTAAGTCTTCGTCGTCGGTTAGGAACCTGGGTGTGTGTGTGTGTGTGGGTGTGTGTGTGCGTGTGCTCTTTGATACCAATCTTTCATTTGAAAGTCACGTGTCTAGTATCTGTAAAACTGCATTTTTCCATCTTAAAAATATATCTAAATTACGTCATATGCTCTCATTGACAAATGCGGAACAGTTAGTTCATGCGTTCATGACCTCAAGGCTAGATTACTGTAATGCTCTACTGGGTGGCTGCCCTGCACGCTTAATAAACAAACTACAGCTGGTTCAAAACGCAGCAGCTCGAGTTCTTACCAGAACCAGGAAGTATGACCATATTAGCCCGGTTCTGTCAAAACTGCACTGGCTCCCTATTAAACATCGCATAAATTTTAAAATATTGCTGATTACTTACAAAGCACTAAATGGTTTAGCTCCGCAGTACTTGAGCGAGCTCTTAACGCATTATAGTCCGTCACGTCTATTGCGATCTCAAAATTCCGGCCAGTTACTAATACCTAGAATATCTAAATCCACTGCTGGCAGTAGATCCTTTTCCCATTTAGCACCAAAACTCTGGAACAGTCTTCCTACCATTGTCCGGGAAGCAGACACAAAGCCAGATTAAAGACACATCTCTTTGACCTAGCTTTCACATAATACATTATAGACTTCTATAATTTAATGTTAGGCTGCATAGATTAGGTCAGCCAGAACCTGGAACACTTCCCATAAATCCTGATGTACTCGTTACATCATGAGAAGAATGGCATCTACGCTAATTTTAGTGTCTGTGTTTATCCCGAGGTTTTCCCGCAGCCTGCCGGATCCAGGCCGTATCCAGATCTGATGAAGGACCTTCGCCTGGACCGATGACAACGCAGTGCTGAAGTGCCAACTAGTCTCTCCCTATGGAGGATCCCTTTCCCACTCTACAGATAAAGCGTTGTCGGGAAACTCAATTCGCGTATCTCCCCCGAAGTGATAAAATAAAATAAAATTCTGTATCAAAAATGATAAGGAAACACCAGTACTTTGTTTAGGCTTGGTTTGTAGGGAATTCCAAACCTGCACACATATATTCAAACACACATAACTATAGAACCAATTCTTAATGCGCATGTGAGCGCCATCAGCGTTTCTCACAGGTTCGCGTTTAAAGTCTGTGTAGAGAGAATAGTGTCGTCTTAGCGGCCCCTAATTTAATAACAAATGATCATTGCGACGGAAGCAAATCAATCAAAACTAACTTTAGCTGGAAAATAACTTTATTAAAGAACCGCTATAAAGCCAAAACAATCTTACCTTAAATTATACGTTTATCTCTGTAAAGCTGCTTTGAAACAATCTACATTGTTAAAAACGCTATATAAATGAAGATAACTTGACTTGACTAACAAAACCCCTTCAAAGGAAACTGTTAAATCTAATCAGTAAATGGATGCCCTTATGTTCACCTTGAATGCCCAATACAGTATAGTTCACCTTAGTTTTTTATGTGATGTTATGTAAGGAAGTAGGATCAGCAGATTTTAAACATATTTGAAATAGATTCTTAAAATGTGTTATTCTTCACCATTAATGAAACATTTCATCTGTGTGTAGCGTGAGGCTGTCTGCCTCTGGATGTGTTTCTCTCCCAGTAACCCCAGAACGGCAGCTAACAAAAACTGCCGTAATGACTGAAGAAAACCAGGAGATGTTTTTTGGCAATACTGTATACACTTTACCTCTCTTCCCCATCCCACCCCTTCATTGTGAAACAGACATGTCTTCAGCTGGTAGGGGTTCAAACTGTGTTGCAGCTATATTTGATCTTTTATGATTGAACTATGGAATGTAAAGCATTTGTGAACTTTGCCTTTTATTTAAACATACAAAAATTCATTAATTTCAGAAGATTGCAGAGTTATAAAGAAGAAACTGGTGTCGAAACCTGTTGCACCTAAATGTAAATTTACACAGATAGTAGGCCTAATATTACATTTTATTTGCACAATTTAAAGCAACCTAGACGTCTTTTTATATGTGTGTTGTATTGTCAGATCAGCAACTGATATTTTAAAGAGTGCTGGTAACCAAACAGTTGCTGTTCCGTGTTATAACTTCCACAGTGTAGAAACATATATACTATGGAAGTCAGTGGGGAAAATAAAGTGTTTGGTTACCTGCACTCTTTAAAATATCTGCCTTCATGCTCAAAAAATAAAATAAACTTCCTGCAGGTTTAAAGAAACATGAGTGTGTGTAAATAACAGCAATGCTCATCTGTGGAACTATCCCTTTAGGGTAATTTCTGTTTTAGGAGCAACACAGAGGAACTTCAAATCAATGAAGTCAACAGAAGTGGAAGATCTAATCTCACTGGCCCTGACATTCGCTCCACACAGGAATATAAAGTGGTAAACGCACTGTGTTTGTTGAATAAAGATAAACACCCAACATGAAACAAGACATGCAGCCTTTAAAACCTTTAAGTCGGTCTGACATTTGTTTTAAAATTAGCATTTTTATCAGGCTCCTATTTAGGTTCAGTCATTTCACTTTAATGGCAATGACTGATTGAAACAAGAATATCACTGTTGTGTTTTCTGTGGAGTTTTGTCATTTGTGAAGTTTTGTTATTTCTTATTTGCATGTTTAATTAAAAGTTTAATGTTTAAATTGAGCTACCAATGTTGCAAGTAACACTTTAGCCAGGGGCGTAGTTTGTGGGGGGTTGTAAATATTTAAATATTTACAATATTTAAATCTATGCATTACAACCCCCCCAATATTTATACCATGATCACATGAAAAATAGGGGTGTAACGATACGCGTATTCGTATTGAACCGTTCGGTACGAGGCTTTTTCCTGCTGACCAAAATTTAGTTATTTCAAATGTATAGGCGCGTTGCACGTGGCAAGTGCGCTCATAATGTAAGAGACGCCGGCGCGACCACAACATTGCCCAACATCAAATGGCAGACGTAATGCAAGCGGAACGAAACTGCTCGTTATTGTGTGGTTGAAGGACCGTTTATCAGTTTGGACCAGTGCAGCGCGAGCCGATCGTGATCATGCGACACTGTTACTATACAGCGATCCAGTAAAGAAAGCATTTGAATTCGCCACTGAAGTAATAACATCGCTGCGAGATCTAGTGAGAAACATTCACATTTCTCCGTTATTAACGGATCAAACAGCGCTGACGTGGAAATCTGGAAGAAACATTGTGCCATGAATGAACTATCCAGTGTCCACAAATTGAATTGCCGAGTTCACATGCGTGATCATAGGTAACTAAACCTATGTGTGTGAACTCGGCAATCGACTACTGTGGACTTCACCCGAAAACAGGATGTAAACACAGGTATTTGCGCTGGCTTAAATAACATCATTTTTATACATATCTTTCACATCTACTGCAGTCAGATCCACTCGTGTTCACTCAGAAGGAATCACTCACATTTTCTGTGCACTTGTAATGACACATCAAGGATGTTAAGAGGCTAAAAGCAGGTTTAGTACTTGCCCCATTGAAGTCAACAGGGTGCACATTTTAAAAAGAGGATAACTCGGTGTAGGCAACACTGATTTTTGTCGTTGTTCTCTGTATCGACAGCACTCCAAATGTACAAAAAAATGAGCTCAATGTTAAAATTGTCCGGAGTTCTCCTTTAATCCTTGTACATATATCTTAAACACGCCTCTAGATTTAATCTCTGTATATAGCATTCATCTCATGGTTTAAACTTAAAATCTATTCACTAAAAATCTGTATAAAAAAATGTATTATAATTACTGTTGTTGTTTTTACATTATTTCAATGTTTTGGACTCTTTGTTAATAGTATTTAACTTTTCATTATTTGTTAATTTGCAGTCAGGAGTGTTGTAATTTCATTGCACTGCTGATGATCATGTACATCATGTAAAAATATATATATTAGTAAATGGACGTGAACTTCCATAAACCAGTGGAGTAATTAGTGTTCTGAGTTCAAGCACTCCGACACGCAAAGTGAAGCATTCACGAGACCAGACTGGAGAGAAAACGAGGCTTTGATTTACGTTGATCACGATTAGATCATTCCCACCAACACAACAAATATGGTATAAAATAAATTTATTTGCTATTCGTTGACAGTAAAATGTACATCTGATATCAAATCCTGCTCTGGCCTCAATGAGAGAATCAGCCAGAGAATCTGTAATGCTGATTTATCTTGGCCATGTAATGAAAACAATCATAGATTACACACACACACACACACACACACACACACACACACACAGCGCAGGAGTTCTGGCTCTGATCCAAAAGGAGTGATGAAATAAAACAGGAATCTCCCACAGACCAGCTCAGAAACATCAGGATGGAGACGCACAGCTGGATTCTCTTCATATGGGGTGAGAGGTTTATTTATAAAATACAGATCATCCGTAAATTTAATAATGCCAAGGTTTTCTTGTAGTGTTTGTGTCGGTCTTCAGTCATTGTTTTCTAAAAGAGCCAGTTCTGTGAACCTACCGAGAAACTAACGGTGTAAACAGTGAGTGTATAACTTTGACATTTCGTCAACATCCGACGCACATGGCACCCTTTAAGCCTGTTTTATGCTTCTGCGTCAACTCGACGGCGTAGCTACGCCGTTCACAGAACGCGTAGCTACGCCGTCACTCCTACGGCGTCGTGGCCGTTTTATAGTTCTGCGTCGGGTTGCGTTGCATCGCGGTGCATTTCACCGCCAGAACGCTAGGGGGGTGTGGGGTTCGCGAATCTCTTTGCTAGTTTGTTTTGGTTCAGTGCGCCGTTTCCGCTTGTTCATTTCCGATGGCGAGCGAAAGAAAGAGAGAGTGTTGTTGCAGCTGGAGCTAATCGACGTTAAACAACAATGTTCCAGCGTCTTTCAAAGCTATATGTTTGTGTATCAGCCAGAGAGCTTAACGAAATTATACTGCAGTAATAAAAATAACCATATAAGAATGAATATTCTCCTCACAGAGTGTGTTCCTCATCTAACGTTATATTTCGGATTCACAGTGCGTGTTCCACTGCGATCCATGATAAACATCATAGAAGCCTTATATGTATTTTAACAAATGATTTTATTGCAAATGTTTAATCGCAGAAGAAAAAGAAGTCTCCACATGGAACTGTGCCATGGCAGATGTAGTGTCCCGTGGCAGACTTTGGTTAATAACTGTATATCCATGATGTAACCATGAACATTGTATTGTAAATAAACAACAATCTTTTTTGCAAAACAAACGTTGATTTATTTATTGATTGATTAAAAAAAGATAAATGAATATGTAAATATATACTTAGGCTATATATTAACACAATAAAAAATCATAAAAAAACAACATTTTATCACCCATACATATGCATATTTTGTGGGTTTTATGCAGGAATTGAGCAGTATAAAAATCTAAATTTTAGATTGCAGAAATAATATATTTGTGTGGTCAAAATATCTCACCTTGTGTATAATTCTAACTGCTCGTTTTTGGAGTAGTGAACTTTTATAATTATTGGCCCAAATTTCTATACAATAAGTAAGAACAGAAGAATAAGAGAATAAGAACAAAGGGCAAAGTTTTAAGTACAATTATAATTATACAAAAATATAAATAACTTTAGTATATAAAAAATATATAAAAAAACCTGATCCATCGTTGAACACAAACAGTGCAGTGTTCACTTTAAAAATGTCGCTATAGCGGGAGGGGGAAACCGGAAAAGCTACACTCCGGAAATAATGTATAATCTGACCAATCACAGCCCTTGGGGTCTGCGTCGCCTCGACGCGTAGTTACAATTTTTTGGAGGTGCGCGTCGAGCTACGGCGGAGGGGTTGGAGAGGGGTTCGCGTCGACGCAGAGGGGTCCGCGGAGGTACGGCGTCGACTCGACGCAGAAGCACAAAACAGGCTTTAGCGTCAATATGAGACGCAGATAGATATGGGCCAGAAGGCGCCTCCTAGCGGTCTAACCCTAACCCTACACCAGACCTAACCCTACCCATAATCTGCCGCACCCAGAGTCCCGCATTCTCAGACCCCTCGTTTTTCGAGACAGCGCCTCCTATCAAATTTAATTTTATTTAGCGAATCATACTCATTAGATTTCTTTTTTAATCAAACTACTTTATAGCTCATCGATACACCAACATATGAATAGTCCATTTAATATTTGTAAAGATAGTTAAATTTGAGCCGTTAATGTTTTTTCGCCTTTTTTCCCCGAAAATATTTTGAAAGTTATCCTTTAACCTTGGACTTTTTGTAGACAAGCATATTGTAAAAATCTGATTAAAATTAGTTGACATTAAAGTAGACCAATTAAATACATTAAGTGTGTTAATATCAAAGAATGTCATCATTAATTATTTAATCAGATTTACCGTTTGACCTTTTTTTTTAAACTATAAATTGAATTAGCCTAATTAATGTCGGAGTAATTATTTTACTTTAGGCCTATATAATTTTTGTAGACTACTTAAATTAAAACGTAAGTATTAAAATACTTTCGTTCATCTGCATTCATCGGCATTCATCTTTTATTTTAGTGACAGAATTTATTTTAGTGACGTTAAATAAAGTACAGAATTGTTTATTATTGGTGTTTTGTCTATTCTTATTTGAGTTTTGCTTCGCATTCATTCAAAATATCAAAAAACAGGTTTTGTAATGTTAGCATGGTATAATGTTAATTAGACCATTATAGGTTGAACTGAAAGAAAATAGGAATTTGAATAAAAAATATATATATATTGTAGCAATATAATATCACATAATATTTTTTCAGAAGATAGTTCAATCTGTAATTGTGTCCCTTCCATCAGTAATTTTCTTTCAATTAAACCCACGCTCAAAAAATAGCTACTGGGTAATTTGTTAGTCAGAGAACACAATGAGTTTTTTTGGCACATGCATAAAGCAGGGAACGCAAATATTTATTTGGATAACTTTAAATAAAACAAGACCGTAATATTGCATCCTATTGTCTTCAGTGGCATTTGGATAAGGGTGTTATACGATCTTTCGGACAGCAGGAGGCGCTGTCTCGACAAACGAGGGGTCTGAGAATGCGGGACTCTGGGTGCGGGACTGTAGATGCAGGCTCCGAGTCTGCAGCTTCATAATGTTGTGTCGGGTGTTGACGAAATGTCAAAAGCGTCCTATATGACGCCCTAGGATGAGAATGCGTTGGATTTTTACACTGTTTTTACACTGATATAACCAGGGTAAAGACAAACAGTGTGCCTCTGTGATGCAGTTCAGTGTCCCGGGAGAGATCGAAACTAAAACTAAAGCTTGCCTCTTACTCCAAATGTGTCAGAACGTTGTTCGTCTTAATACAATACACAATACAGAGCAACTACACGACATCTGTCCCTTCTGCAAGATGTTCAGCAAAGATAACATTCATTTATCACTTTATTCTGAGACATACGAGCATTTGTGGTCTGTCTATTGGAGACGTATAGACTTTTGCCCTCATCTAAACAGAAAGCACAAATCAAGTCAATCAGCCACATTTGAGGCATAAAGATTAATAAAAGAAAAGCATTTGACATTTCAAATGATAATGATGGTAAATACATCAAAATGATTGTAATGAGAAACACATCAACATGATAATAATGATTTCTTAAAATATGATGATGGCATTTGATTAAATGATAAAACACAAGCAAGAACTCTTTTTTTCCTTTTTCTGATTCATTAAGAGGATTTACTAATTATAGAGTTAGCAAAAGTTGTCATGAGCATTGTAATGTTTGATGCGGATGTCATAAATGTCATATAGACTATAAGGTACAATTCAAGTGTTAATCTACAGATTTTACAACAAAGTGCCTGTTGACTGTCAATATTATTTTGCAACAGGTTATTAACCAATTGTCGACTAACTTTCAATTGTCAACTAACTTTCTGTAGATTGAGTACCAACAACTCAAGATCATTCTGTCAGTTAAATGTCAACAGTCATGTCAGCATATGAAGTATATGATACTGTATATCCTACTCAAGGGGTCTCATGTGCATCAAATTAATGATTATTTTAGCTGATTTAAACTGTTTTAAAAATTGTTAACCATTTGTAGACAATCTGTTGATAGTCAACTAAAGATTAGATCTGTTGCTTGTCAACAAATAAATTGTTTATGATCAGTAGACTATTAATAGACATTATCCACTAAGTGTTAGTAGATATATTTTAGGACTATCTAATTAAAGTGAAAGACAGTTGATATCAGTAGAAAGTCTATAACCTATCAACAGATTGCATACCTAACCTGACTGAAGTAGAACAAACACTATGGCCAGCACATCAGAGAAAAAAATATTAATATCACTTTTATTAAATAAAAAAATAAAAAAAATAATACAACCCATTATTTACTAGGATATCACGATCACATCTGAACCACCTGATTATGTGTGAAAAATGATATTGAGCATTCCAAATGAGAAAACTCTCAATAGTCTAACTTACATCATTTCAACTGCCCGAGGCCAAGACCAAAAGTTATAAACAACAAATAACAATAATTATTAATTAATACATTTAGCCTTTCATGACAGTAAGTTTTACAGAAAATCGCATTTATTAAATGCAGTTTAACGTTATAACAGTTACTCATTTAAGAAATAATCTCTGTTCCTGCTACAAACTCTCTCGCTTCGGAGGATTAACAGACAAGACTAGTTTAAACCCTTAACAATACCTTCTTTAATCGTTTTGTAACATTTAGTTTATTTAACGTTACGGTGAGACACAAAAGGCGTTTTCTCCTATAGAACCATAAGACACCAAAAGACAATATAAATTAACAAAATAAATAATTTTTATTAGCTAACATAACGTTAGATGTAATCCAAATCTTTATAATCCATCCGCAAGCAAGAAACAGATCCAAATTCAGCCCTTCATCCACATCCAGCGATCTCCATTCTCAGCAGCGACCGTAAACGTCAAATCCCGCGCTCGTGATGAATTTAAATTCAAAAATTGCGCCAGAGCCCGTCTACGGAGAGCCTGCCCACTCCCTATTAAGCGCTATTGTACCGAATTTTGGTTGTAGTTCCACCAGAGCTCCACTGGGGGCGATCGCCATGAGTGCAGAATGAATGGGAGTCAATGGGGCTAGACGGCTAAATGTATCTCTTTCACCCGATTGCCGTTGATAAATCTCCAATCTGATTGTATGTTTTGCAAGTTCAACATGGGTTTTAGGTCGAAAGTTGAATGAACGAGTACTTATGTCCTTTTGATTTCTTACAGGTTGAGTTGTTGTTGCCCATAACACGCTAGCATTCTGCTAATGAACGCTGATTGGTCAGTGAAGGACTGATTACGACCAGAGATACCACTTGATGGCATCGTGTCATCCGCAGCGGGACCAGAAACAAACAAAACAAAAACTCTTCTAGCACGTGTGTTTCCCTGTGTCAGCTGTGTTGTCGATGCCTCGAGAGAAAAGAAAGTGCAGAGCGCGAACGCACCAAAGTGACTGAAGGATTGCCGTGAAGCAGTATCTCTGGTCGTACATGTATATGACGTCATTGACACTTTAAAATGCTTTTTAAAGCAAATAAGTGACTAAATAATCTAACACCCAGCAATGTGTAATTTCTTTACATCTCCTTTCGAATACAACATTCAAATTACTAGACAAAAAATTATATCCTGAGAAAAGTGGATTTTTATTGGTATAGCGCCATAGACCTCCATTCATTCTGCACTCGTCCTGTGAGCGCCCTCATATGGAATCAGAGTGGAACTGCAACCAGTTCAGAAGCCGGAAGTGTACTGAGAGTGAAACATAGACATAGATGTCATATAAAGGCTAGATGGCTCGTCCGCGCTGCTGGCCAATGGAGCTCGACATCCGCACACGGCGGCCATCTTACCACAGGGTGCTCGCTCACTCATAACATGCTGCATGTACTTTTAAATAACCATAACTTGCTCAATTTTCTACCGATTTTCAAACGGTTTGGTTTGTTATAAACGTCAGAGATGTAGCTATTATACTGCATACATATGAATAATTATGTTCAAAATGTTTAAGCATTCAGAATTATAGCCACGTTAATAACGTTTGTAAGAAACCAAACCGTTTGTAAATCCGTCCAGATTTCAGCGAGATAAGAGGATTTGTGTGCGTGCTGCTCACTCACCTTAATTCACAGAGCCCTGTCCTAAGATGGCCGCCGGTGATGCCGGAAGTGACTCCGCCTTGAGCCATCTAGCCTTTATATGATATCTATGGCTGAGTCCCAATTCGCCTACTTATACTACGACCTAAAAGTATGTACTTTTTTTGTGATGAAAAAGTACATACTTTTGAGTGTGTAGCAAAAGAGTATGCACGTTCTGGGACATACTTCGATGACGTCATGCAACGTGAACTTGAACGTGGTTGCCTAGTTACGCACACCGCGACTGTTAACAAAACATTTAACATTTCATTCATTCTTATATATCCAATATAATTTTATTTACTATTCCCATCTTTTTTTTTCCACAATACATTCACAATGTGTTCAACCAAATTGAGGAGTGAAGCAGGGCGTCGTCGTAGATCAACCAAACGCACGTCGCTTGTGAGGCGACTGGTTCTGACGTTCATGTGCAAATGTGTGTAACGAAAGCTAGCGCTACTTATTTTCTGAGTTAAAATATTTAAAGTTTATAGTGTAACTATTGTTTAACGTATTTTATACTTAATCTTATACTTATGTATAATACTTAAAAATACCCCGATGAAAATGAACCATGCTTTTACTATAGTAAAAGTGTAGTAACCATGTTTCTTTGGTTGGACTGATAAAGTTAACATATGTACAGCCACAGTATTACTACAAATAAGTCAGACAGAAACATCAAAAGAAATACATAAAAAAAGACACTTGCATGACACTGTACTAGAGCCTTTTTATTTATTGTTTTGTAGCCTGCAATGAGGCGCTCGGTATCTTCATCGGACCCTACAAGATAAACACGGTACTTTTTTGGCACAACATAAACCCATTAATATTACGAGACAATAAAATATAACTTTAATTAGGGTTAAACATTTGAATTCTTACACTTAAAAACTGAGGTCGCATCTCCGTTGCTGCATCCGACTGCCAGGTTTACATCACCACCATCACCACAAAGCTCCTCCCTCCCGCACGCAATGGGTTGTGGGCAATATTAGCCGTTAGCGTGTGCATTGATCTGCTCTTCGAAGTCTAACTGGAAATAGTAGACCATCCGGGTATCTTTGGAACACTCATTTCAACATGCTACGATTTGGGACGTACTAATTCTAGTTTCGCATACTATTTAGGACGGATAGTATGCGAATTGGGACTCAGCATATGTTATTAGACATTCTCTGATTGCGCCCTCAAGAAGCGTTACGACATGTTTTACGGCAGTGATATCAAACGCTCATTGGCTCTCGCCTGCTTCATCACAGATTGCAGCATGCCGTGTTTCAGTTGAAACAACATTGAAATGCAGAAGCGTGCGCGCCGTCTTCACGCAGAGGGAAGCTGGGTTAACATTTTCATGGATTAATAACTTAAATTCTGCTCTGTCTCTTATACAAAACTATTATGTACTGCCAGAGAGGACTGCAACACATCGTCATTTGAGCGACTTTTGGTACCGATTTACATTTTCGCAATAAATTATTATGATTTCTCATCTGTTGTTTTTCTTCATAATTTTAGCCTGCATAGTTTTAAGAAATGGTTATGGGTAGGTTTAGGGGCAGGAGTAGGATTAATGTTAGTGGCTCAAAATATATTTTAATGCTATAAATAAAACTGGCATTTCCCTACACATCTCTGTCCATAAAGTGTTTTATTCTTTTTATATTCTGTTTAAATGAGTAATTTATATTTAGGTTTGGGAGTAGGGTTAAGGGAACTTACATTTATCTATAAAACAGTATAAGGGAAATGATACAGATATCTTTATGATTCGTAAATGTTTTGTAGCTGTGAATTCGTAATAATTCTACGTTGCAGACACGTCTGTATCATACGTTTCAGCATCTATCCAAACCTACAAAAAAAGTATGTTTTCAATCTGTTGATAGGTTATAGACTTTCTACTGATATAAACTGTCTTTCACTTTAATTAGATAGTCCTAAAATATATCGACTAACGCTTAGTTGAGCATGTCTATTAATAGTCCACTGATCATAAACAATTTATTTTTTTTAAAACAGCTTTAAATCAGCTAAAATAATCATTAATTTGATGCAAATGAGACCCCTTGAGTAGGATATACAGTATCATATACTTCATATGCTGACATGACTGTTGACATTTAACTGACAGAATGATCTTGAGTTGTTGGTACTCAATCTACAGAAAGTTAGTTGACAATTGAAAGTTAGTCGACAATTGGTTAATAACCTGTTGCAAAATAACATTGACAGTCAACAGGCACTTTGTTGTAAAATCTGTAGATTAACACTTGAATTGTACCTTATAGTCTATAGGCAGTCAGTTGAACGTATGTTACTTGTCTGTTGAGACAGTGTTGTTGAATGTCAACTGATGCACTGTTGACAAGCTACTGAATGGCTACTAATAACTAGTAAAGTCTCAACAAACGGACTATCAAAATAAAGTGTTACCGAAATGAAAAATCATATTAATGATGTCAGCGGGGCATGATTTCAGCGGGGCATGAGGCTGAGCAAATACTATAATGTGTTCAGCTTCGTCAAAAGAAAAGAAAAGGATGCAGCAAGAAATTGTAGAACCTCCACCCTCAAAGCGGTGGAGTGCATGGTCTGTGCTAGCTGAGTTTATCTAATGCAACTTGTGTGATACTGGGTTCTCTTCAATTTGCAGTTTTTTATTCTTAAATGCTTTGTTCTAATCGCGATATATGCAATAGTGTCGGTAAATGCAAAAAGACTGTTTGAATATGAACCGTATCTGTGTGTGTGTGAATGAATGAACGGCACAGATGTTTACTCCAGCTGTAAACAACAGTGCGCACTTACATTAGTAAACATGTTATTTTTACATGAACACATCTACTAGTTTAGCTTTTACCAAACTATATTGCTATCCTGAGATGAGTATACATCGACTGAAATATGTTGAAATAAAATGTCTTTGTACAAGCAACGTATTAACCTGCAAATTAACATGTATATGCAAATATGTCATAAAAACGATATGATACAGACGAAATATGAATGTTTAGACAAGATTTCATTGATTAGTTTTGGATAGATAATAAAGTTTTACTGTAAAAAGACTACTGTCACGTCAAATAAGCTTTTGTTTGACAATTTCTGCTCATATGTTAAATATGTAGTATGGGATATTTTGTTAAAAATAAAGTAGGTATATTGAATTATGATTATGAATTTTAGTTTTGTTTTTTTGTATTTTCACAAACCACACATAAATGTCATAATCTACAAACTTTTACACACATGCTGCTGATATATTATTGTAGCAGAGTTTGTGCTGAATACAGTGTAATTAGACTTTAGCCATGGACATATTACAAGTAACAGAAATAAGCACAAATGTCAGAGCATGTCAGAACACCTCCAGGCCCAGAAAACACCTCAGTTCTCCGAGGGTTAAGGCTGATCGCAAAGAAAAGTGTGCTTTCTCCATTACAGAGGACCACTTTTTTAGGGCTGTGTGGGATTCAACGATGATGCAGGCATGTCTGTCTCCTGCTCATAGCGGTTCAATCCTCACAGCCGTGAGCAAGATAAAGCTAGGCCAGACACTCAGTTTGGAGACTCTTAGGTCTAATGTCAGCTGTGTCAAACGAGATACCTTTTGGCCTGCTGTACATGAGACCTTTGCAGTGGTGGCTCAAGACCAAGGGGTTTCCCTGAGGGGCAACTCATTCCACATAATCAAAGTTATATGCAGGTGCTTCGTACTTTGGTTATGTGAAAGAAGCCTTGGTTCTTGTCCCAGGGTCCTGTACTGGGAGCTCCTTTTCATCGCCCAACACTGAAGACAGATGCTTCCCTCAGGGGTTGGGGAGCGATCATGGAAGGTCATTCAGCTCGGGGTCTGTGGAGGGGTCATGGAGCTCATATGGAGGGAATATAGCAAGGCAGAAGTGCATCTATTTGAGTCTCAGTAAACAACACACTGTCAACTCTGGTTCTCCCCGTCATATCCAGCCGCTTTGGGATAGATGGGTGCCCGTAGTGAAAATTGTTTATACATATTTTAAAAGCCTTCCTGAAATAAATTAGTATTCATTAAATTGACTAAAATAATCAATAGTGAGACACTTATTTGTGTAAAAAGCACTAATGACTTGTTTAAGACTCAAAGTTGAGGACTTGCAAGGACTTCTATTGTTTTCATTTCCATGCAGAAGCAAGCAGTTTCCGTTTCAGTTTCCTGTGAATGGGCGAGACCATAGAAAACGTACAAATACCTGTACAGAACAGTGTGTTAGAAGTGCAGTCAAACTATTTGCACTACAAACTAGTGTGTTTATGAAAACAATTAAATTAAAATAATATGATACCAAATACCAGTTCTGCAAAACAGACAGCTAAAATAACTGGATACAACCTTCTGCATTTTTACAATAATTTATTTTAAATCAAGTTATTACAAATGAGGATGCCCTTAAACTGAGGTTTTGTCAGGTTTAGCTCACATATCAAGTTGGTACACTGTACACACACACACACACACTGACAGATTTTCCAGAATAAGGCTGGTTAATGCTGGTGAAGCTGCTCATCTGCTCATGACCTGCAGCAGAACACACTCAAACCAGTGCAGATGATTGAGGTCTTCAGGGGAAACCAGCTCTGGAGTCTCTGTGACTGAGCCACTTCAGGTCCGGACAGATGGAAGAGAAGTGGCACTAACACAGAGACTCCAGAGCTTGTGTTTCTGAGGAGGTTAATCGAGCCACAGGTGCTGCTGATGCTCAGACACTAAACCAGAGAGGATTACTGATGCTCTGCTGGCCATCCTTCAAGAACTGGATAGATCCGGAGTGAGAAAAGGGCTCAGAAAATCTCTCATGTCTAGGCCCCTTCCTCTTTAAACTGTTGCAATAGAAACTATGTGCAATACCAAACTATTTATAGTTGTATTTATGTAACAATACGCAAGCCCTTCTTAGTCCATTCCTTGCATACTGTATGTAAATACATATTTGTCGATTGTGGTTATATACATCTTTTAGAAACAGTCTCACAAGCGTCTCCTGATGTCTCAACAGTCTCTCTCGCTTCTCCAGCGTCTCTTTCAGAGGCCTTCAATATCGACACTGAACATCCCCTGAGATTTAACGGCACGGCAGAAGATTTCTTTGGTTACAGCGTTTATCAGTCAGAGTTTGAAAACAGGAAACAGTGAGTGAAACACACACACACACACACACACACACACACACACACACACTGGTTTCTAGGGTGATCTACATGTGTTTTCTGAGGGTCTGATTGATTGTGAGGGTGTTTTTGGCAGGATCATCGTTGGAGCCCCATTAAAAGGAAACTCAACGGGTGAAATGTACAGTTGCACAGGAGATCTGCAGTCCTGCACACCACTGCTCTGGACAGGTATCACCGTCACACACACTATCTGTCACGACCACTGTCACACACACTATCTGTCACGATCACCACCGTCACACACACTATTTGTCATGACCACTGTCACACACACTATCTGTCATGATCACCGTCACACACACTATCTGTCACGATCACCACCGTCACACACACTATTTGTCATGACCACTGTCACACACACTATCTGTCATGATCACCGTCACACACACTATCTGTCATGATCACCGTCACACACACTATCTGTCACGATCACCGTCACACACACTATCTGTCACGACACACACTATCTGTCACGATCACCGTCACACACACTATCTGCCTTGACCACCGTCACACACACTATCTGTTACGTAGTCGACTTCGACTGAATGGGATCACGCCAGGGAGCCTGTCTTCTTCGAGTACTATTGAATGAGCCAATGCAAATTGGCGTGTGTGATTCACATTACACACTCCTCCCCCGCGGCACGGGTATAAATACAGAAGTGGATGCATGCACTAGTTGCTTTTTGCTTCGGAGCCAAAGAGTATTGTTGTATACAAAAAGCACCTTGGAGAAACTCAACAACGGTGCAAACTATGAAAAGACAATGCAGAAAAGCAGAGCGCATGTGGCGGAAGACTAAACTTGTAGTCCATTATAACATCTACAAAGACAGCCTTCATGCTTTCACTGTGGAACTAGGCAAAGCTAGACAGACTTTCTTCTCAAATATTATAAACAGCAATTTAAACAACACACGCACTCTTTTTGCTACTGTAGAGAGACTGACAAACCCTCCAAGCCAGATTCCCAGAGAAATGCTCTCAGAGAACAAGTGCAGTGAGTTTGCTTCTTTCTTCTCTGAGAAAATCAATAATATCAGAAAGGTGATCAGCACATCCTTGAGCTGCACTGAGGTCAGACAGATCAAACCACCTGAGAAAGTAGTTACTATGTCTGATTTCAAAGAAATTGATGGCAAAATTTTGGAAGAAACCGTACAAAACCTTAAAACATCAACATGCGCTCTTGACACACTTCCCACATCATTTTTCAAAAGTGTGTTAAACAGTTTAGAAGCAGATCTTCTAGAAGTGGTAAATGCCTCACTTCGCTCTGGGAGTTTTCCAAACTCCCTTAAAACTGCAGTTGTCAAGCCCCTCCTGAAAAAGAGCAATCTGCATAAGACCATATTAAGCAACTATAGGCCGATCTCAAATCTTCCTTTCATAGGCAAGATCATTGAAAAAGTTGTCTTCAATCAGCTGAACAAAGTCTTAAGCTCGAATGGATACTTTGACAATTTTCAATCTGGTTTCCGACCGCACCACAGCACAGAGACAGCGCTCATAAAGATAATAAACGATATTCGCTTAAATACGGATTCAGGCAAATTATCAGTGCTGGTGTTACTCGACCTCAGTGCTGCATTTGACACTGTCGATCACAACATACTTCTGGACAGGCTGGAAAACTGGGTGGGGCTTTCTGGGATAGTCCTAAAATGGTTCAGGTCATACTTAGATGGGAGAGGTTATTATGTGAGTATAGGAGACCATAAGTCTGAGTGGACATCCATGACATGCGGAGTCCCTCAAGGCTCAATTCTTGCGCCACTCCTGTTCAACCTGTATATGCTCCCAATGAGCCAAATAATGAGAAAGAACCAAATTGCTTACCACAGCTATGCAGACGACACACAGATTTACTTAGCCCTATCGCCAAATGATTACAGCCCCATTGACTCCCTGTGTCAATGCATTGATGAAGTCAACAGTTGGATGTGTCAAAACTTTCTTCAGTTGAACAAAGACAAAACTGAAGTCATTGCGTTCGGAAACAAAGATGAAGTTCTCAAGGTGAACGCATACCTTCACTCTAGGGGCAGGGCCGGATTAACAATTTCCTGTGCCCTGGGCAACAAGACTCAAGGCCCCCCGTAGTTAGGGGGGTTGGGGGGCATGCTCCCCCGAAAAAAATTGGATTTCTCTGACCTACATATGTGCAATTTAGGACTTTTGAAGGCCAAAAAATTATAAGAAATAGGCCAGCTTTAAAACCTTGTCATTATATTATTTGTCTGCTCTCTCCTCATCTTCATATTTCTTATTCTCTCAGTATTCTTATACTGGCCTATTTCTACCCCTCCTAAAGCTAAACTTTGACTGATAGTCTTTTCATTTTCATCTGTGTCAGTGACGAAAATAAACATAGGTTCAACTGATATTTATACGTTTTATGAATCATTTTCTTAGACATGTTAATTTACTCAAGGCTACCAGGAAAGCTGTAGCCTTAGTCAGTATTGCCAATAGGAACCTTCTGCAAGCTTTGGGATTTGAAAACGTCTGTTTTTAAATGTTAAAAGTAATTTTAAATGATACAAATTATAGAGTACGTTTAACGCAGTTGGTGGAATTGGCAGACGTTCCCTTAAGCATTGTGCGCTGTGGAAACGCGTCAAAGCATTCTCAGGTATAATTATGCAGCATTAATGCATGAATGATTTTGAACGAATATTTCATCATGTCGATATACAATGGTCACATAATGTTAAAACTAATCTTGCTATTGATATCTTTGTTAGACTACCGACCCTATAGAACAAATGTCCGGCTAATATCGAAACTGAAACGAACTTTACCGCGCTCAACCAGCGGGAGTGCATTTCACGAATTAGTAATCGCTGGCATTCAGCTGGGAGGGAGGAAAGTCTGCGTGAACCCGCGTAGATGCAGTTTATGCAGTGAAGACTGAAAAGAGTGTGATAACTTTATTAAATTTCTGTGAATTTCCTACTTGTCAGGGCCCCCTAGATCTCATGGGCCACTGGGCAAGTGCCCAGTTGCCCTAATGGTTAATCCGGCCCTGTCTAGGGGTCAAACAACTAAACATCAAGTCAGGAATCTTGGTGTGACACTAGAGTCAGACCTTAGTTTCAGTAGTCATGTCAAAGCAATAACTAAATCAGCATACTATCATCTGAAAAATATTGCAAGAATTAGATGCTTTGTTTCCAGACAAGACTTAGAGAAACTAGTGCATGTTTTCATCACCAGCAGGGTGGATTACTGTAATGGACTCCTCACTGGCCTTCCCAAAAACACCATAAGACAGTTGCAGCTCATACAGAACGCTGCCGCCAGGATTCTGAGCAGAACCAGAAAATATGAACATATCACACCAGTCCTCAGGTCTTTACACTGGCTCCCAGTTAGATTTAGGATTGATTTTAAAGTATTATTACTGGTATATAAATCATTCAATGGCCTAGGACCTCAATACATTGCAGATATGCTCACTGAATATAAACCCAACAGATCACTCAGATCACTAGGATCATATCAGCTAGAAATACCAAGGGTTCACTCTAAGCATGGCGAGTCCGCTTTTAGCTATTATGCCAGCCGCAGCTGGACCCAGCTTCCAGAGGAGATCAGATGTGCTCCTACAGTAGTCACATTCAAATCTAGACTCAAAACACTTCTGTTTAGCTGTGCATTTACTGAATGAGCACTGTGCCGCAGTTCGTCCACTGTACTGTACTGTATTTTTTTTTTTTTTTCTAAACTGTTTTAATTATTCTTATTTCTTTTCATTATTTTAATTTCTTCTATGTAAAGCACTTTGAATTGCCATTGTGTATGAAATGTGCTATATAAATAAACTTGCCTTGCCTTGCCTTGCCCATACAACGAGCGAATGTGTCTGTGTTTTTCTAGGAAGACTCTCCCAGTACTGCTGATTTCCACAGTGGTGGTCTCGAGTTTTTGAGCTCTCAACTGCTGTTTTAACAGCATCAAATTTCTGTGTTTGTTGACGTTGGGTTAGAGGGCGGAAAAGTGAGTGCTTCACTGTTTCAGTTCACTGTTCAGTGTTGCCGCGGTCATTCCCCTGTGTGCTCTGGTGATGGGCCCATTTCCTGTAAACGCATGGGTGCGTTTGCGTCTTTTTCAAGATGCTATTCCACCCGTGGGTTTCTGGATGCGATCGTTCCCTGTCCTTCCAAATGGATGGTCACAATGGTTGTATCACGTGTTTGTAGAATGTACATGTATTAATGTATGTGTATATATGCAGCACGCTGAAGCAACTTTTGTGGATAGTTTGTGTTCTCATTGCAAGGATATGACTATCGCTGTGTTGAGATCGAGACTCGCCTTCACGTGTGAAGTTGGAGTCCATATTACCACGCCCCGCTACAGCGTCATGTGGGAGGGGTTATCAGAGGATCATAGTGAGGCTTCCCCGCCTGGTAACCAATCCCTGTGGGCCCCTCACTCCTCTATCACATCACAGTCGGTGGAGCCCCCCGTTGAGCGCGCTGGTCCCTCTGTAATGGACCGACCAGCCGTTTCATTATGGGCCTCTCCAGGAGACAGGATGCCGATTGCAGCATCAGTGAGCTAACCTCTGGAAATGATGACTTGGCTGCCTTATCTCCCTCTGGGAGTGTAACGTTGCCTGAGCCAGATCCAGAAACGTCAGCTATGCTGAATCAGGCCACCGAGGCTGTCGGGCTTGAGTGGAATCCTCCACCGTTTCCCGAACAGTCTCGGTTGGATGATTGGTATCTCGGGACGGTCCACGCTGGTTCTCAGCTCGCCGCCTTTCCTTCCCGAAATGCATGGAGAGCTTACCAGGTTGTAGGCGGCACCTTTCTCTGCCAGAAACTGCCTGAATAAGCTTTTCCACCCTCACTACCCTTGACGGAGGAGCGGTGAAGGGTTGCAAGGCTGTCCCTCTAATAGAGCCGTCTGGCGTGACACAGGTGCACCTGTGTCCGGCAGCCGCTGCTTTTTGAATGCGGCCCCTCGTCTCCCCCCTAAAGCCTCTCGAGCCGGATCCCTGTCCTCCATTTCGCTGCCGTACCTTGGGTATAGTCTGTGGTCGCTGGCCTCTGGTCTGGTTTCGTGGAAGTCCAAAACACTTCCCAACCGATGCCCAGCCTGGCCCCAATCGGTACCTTCAGACTCGGCTTGCGATTCATTTCGCTTGGCTTCCGCCCAGGCTCAGTGATATTCATCATTCATCATACCTAGGTGTTGAGCAGAGATGCTCCTAAGAAAATGAGTGAGGTTCATCACACCTAGGTGTTGAGCAGAGCTCCTGTCCTGTGTGTGTACGCCGCAGTCCTACTGGCGAAGGACGCGAGCTAGCCGTTCCCTCTAGCCGATATGAAGTCTGGCTTCCAAGAGCCCGTACTTCATTGTACCCTTAATGTTTGGTGGGTTATGACCATCTTGGATCTGTGTCAACTGAAACGGGCCCTTTTTCGAAAGCCTCCATTTACTTGTTAAACAAAGAATTGCATTTTCAATGCCCCGTCCCCAAGCTTGGTCTGCAGCGTTCGACCTGAAAGACATGTACTTCAGATCTCTATCCTTCCGCTCCACAGGCCTCCTGTGTTCTTGCATTCGAAAGTTTGAAGTTATGAAGGTATGAAGTATCAGTACATGGTCCTACCCTTTGAGTGCTCCATAGCCAGTTGGGTCTTCAGGTCAACTGGGAAAGAGTATCTCACCCAAGGGACAAGAAGTGTGGAGAAGTGTGGTTGTCTAGTGTGGAGATGGTCTCGGTCTAGCGCATTCTCAGATAGAGGTGTGTCAGCTCAGTCAGTGGCGGATTTAGCAAAATGGGGGCCCAAGGCGAAAGTATATATGGGGCCCCCCATTCGTTCTTTAAATGAGAACGAAAAAAATGTACAGACTGAATGGTGGATAGGCAGGTAAAGCTAATCTACGGGGAAGTAAAGGTTGGAGAGGAGAAAAAAAACCTTCCCCTTTAAACCCTGCATACACTTATTTACTCCAAAATGAAGATGGAAAGCAGAGAACACACAAAGTGTAGCACTACACAAACTAATAGTTACGATGGAACCCAACAGAGAATAAGGTTTAGATAACACCTGAAACATCTTGCATCACAATAAGTATTGTGATTGTCAAAACATTTTAGTAACTAAACAGAAACATGTTACAATGTTTACATGGTACAATTTCTGGTAAGCTATGTTTTTTTTTATTATTGCTTGACACAAATTTCACAATTTCAATTCAATTCTTGTGATTTAATTCAATATTGACTCATTTGGATAAATAGGTACACAAGATAGGCGTTCATTTTTCTAAAAAAAAAAAAAAAAAAAAAACACATAATGCTTTAACATACAGAGAGCCCTATCAGCTGGCAGTAGTATTATTGAAGGTTAAAAATAACTCAAATTAAACATAATGCGTTTTTATTATAATAATAACTTTATTTAATGATATAAGTAAAAATATAGGCTAAATATGTAATACACATATTTAGCAAAATACTCTATATAGCTTTTTTTTCTAGCCAACAAACATGCTATAGCCTATATTATGGTCATTAATTATGTTTTTAAAATTATGTGACAATTGTTCTCCAGCTGTTTTATTGACCCCTTTCCGCGGTTGAAAAACACTGATTGATCGATATTATGTATGAGGAATATACATTTCGGTAAGGTGGATTGTATCTTTCAACATTGTTCATTCGTGCTTATTTACTATTAGCTAGTAGAGATGATTGGTTCACGTGCCGCTAGGGATCTGTCATGTCACATTTACAAGCGCCAAAATAGTATTTATAGTAAGTGAGTGAGAGGGGCGAACTGGGGAGAGGTGCGTATATCCATGTGAGTGTGTATCCACGTATATCTATGTGAGTGTGTTAACGTTATCCTCACCTAGTGCCACTTCACAGCTAGCTGCTGTTGCTTTAGCAGCATGTTCAACACTTTGGACGTTGTTGTTCCTGTCTGTATCCCCAACAGTAGCCGTAAAAAAGTTTGTAATCTTTGGCAGCGTTGCCAAATACTATTCGGCGTCTTTTCGCTTTTTTCTTTTATTTGAGCTGCTTGGGTAACTTCGTTTCATTTTCGCATTTAGACTCATCTTGCTTCGTCTCTGTTTGTGTACTTCCCAGTCCTCCTGTCACTGCGTGTTTATCTTTCGCGCTGCGCACCATTACGGGCTAGTCCATTTCATTGTGAAAGTAGGGGGTGTATATGTAGGGACAGATAACCATGAACTGGACATTTTAACAACTACTCCAACGTTTCAACATATTTCTTAAGAATATTAATACAATTTACCATGTTTTTGAAGCATTCATGATAATAAGGGGCTTTTTCTTTTCTTTTTTTTTGAGGTTGGTTGGGGGCCCCCTACTACGACCGCTGGTAAGGGGCCCCAAGCAGCCGCCTACCTATGCCTCTATGTTAAGATTGCCACTGAGCTCAGTGAGAAGTGAGAAAGGGTCCCACTGAAACTTTCAGAGGCTCCTGGGGCATATGGCAGATGCAACCACACAGCTCCTCCATATGAAGACCGCTTCAGCACTGGCTTCACGCCCGAGTCCCGAGGTGGCCGTGGCAGAGCGACACACTCTGTTGTGGTAAACACCCTGGCCTGTCGCCAAATCCTCAGCCCATAAATAGACCTTTTGTTTCCCCAGGCCAATGCCTCCTGGAACTAAGTGTCCACTAATGTCGGCCACATATAAAGGGCATGCAGTAACAGAGGTCTGGGCGCCCTCTGACTGCACTGGCATTCATTGCTTCGAGTTGCTTACAGTTTACTCGTTTCAAGACATCGCTGCTCAGCAAGCATGTACTGTTCTGACAACATTGCGACCGTTGAGTTGCGTTCCCCTCGCATGTTGCAAATCGCCCGCCACCTCACAAGCTCAGAAGCTTCATCCCACTTATTTCTGCTGGCTTGCTCAATCGTGCCGCTGACAAGCCTCATGACAGCCTCTGGTTCAGATACAGTGGAGACTCTGTCCCCAGCTGGCCAGCTGTTTGGGACCATGTCACGGCTGTATACTTTGTATTGTCGTCTTTGCCGTGTCTGGGTGTGTTTTGCTCCTCCTACAGGTGCGTGCAGAGCTGAGGCAATCAGGTGGATTGGGTGCACCGGTGCACAGGTGTGCCTGTCAATAAAAGCTTCCTGTTTGGCGTCCTTAGTGAGCGTTCCATTCTGTCACATCGATCCCTGTTCAGGACCGAGATGTTGATCGGCGTTGCGGCGTATTGCGAGAACTTGAGAGACAGTCTTTGTTATGAAGAATGTGTAAATAAAAAGAGTATTGTAACCGCCATAAACGTTTCCTCCTCCTTTATTGTTGCTTCCTAATAAGGGCGTAACAGACCACTTCGTGGCAAAACAGCCACGTCTGTTGCCCCTCCGGACTCGTCCCTCTGCCAGTTGTTTCTTCTCCTGTCTGAGCGGATATCCCTCGACACAGAAAGAACTCTGGCCACAGCTGGCCCTGGGGTCCCCGCAGAAATGTGTTCCCCAGTGAGCCTTCTTTGACTACGGTGCTAAAATCAGGAAGAGATGGAGCAGGTCTTGCTAGTTGCCCCTCATTGCCACAACCGACCTCTCCTCTCGACAGCCTTCCTGACTCCTTCCTCTGAGTACATTCTCAGGGATGGGGCACGACGGCACCCATGTCTAGACCTTGGAGAGTTCCAGGTCTGGTTCTACAAAGAACGGGATGCGGAGGTTCTGGTTACTACCACAAGTTTTTAAGTTTCAAGTTTGAATCTATTTATATAGCACATTTAAAAACAGCAAACAAGGCTGACTAAAGTGCTGAACAATACACAAGATAAAGAACAAGGACAAACCACACATTCATGACAAAAGCTTAAGAAAAAAAAAAAAATTTAAGAGAAGATTTAAAAGCAGTTAAAGACTGAGCCACTCTGATGTAAACCGGAAGGCTGTTTCACAGCCTATAGCAAAGGCTCTGTCTCCTCTATTCTTTAACCGTGATCTGGGGACGGACAAAATACTCTTATCACCAGACCTCAGGTTTCGTGTGGGATTGTGTGGACAGAGTAGCTTGGACAAATAGCTCTGTGCCAGATTATTTAAGGATTTAAAAACAAGGAGAATAATTTTAAACTCAATTCTAAAATGCACAGATAGCCAATGCAGCGATTTTAAGATAGGAGAAACATGATCAAATTTTCGTTTTATTTTGAGGAACTTTGCAGCAGCATTCTGTACTAATTGGAGACGAGCAATAGAGTATTTGGAGATGCCATAGTAGAGAGAGTTGCAATAATCCAACCGCGATGTAATGAGGTTTTCAATCTCTAAGGTTTTCTCAGAAAGAGAGGATTTGATCTTAGAGAGAAGACGTAGCTGGAAAAAAACAACAACTAATCACCACATTTATTTGTTTATCAAATTTGAGGTTCTGATCCCAGAAATCACCTAAGTTCTTAATGCATGATGAAGTCGAAGGAGAAAGGTAATCCAGGTCAATGTTAAGTTATCCACGCTGCTCTATAGAGGAGTGCAGCATAGCTGTAGCGGAAGTTGTTGGTTACAAAAGCATTTTGTCAGCATCAAGAATGAACAGTGCAGTTGTTTTGTTCTTAGATGATGTGAATAAAGTAAATGAGATTGTTGCAAATGGAATTGTGATTAATGATTCTTACACACCAGTAATGCCTTTGATGCAACCGGCGAAAAAGATCTTGTTGTCAAATGTTCCACCTTTCATAAAAGATGAAGTGATTCAGAGAGAATTGGCCAGACATGGAAAAAAATGTCACAGCTTAAAAAAAATTGCCTTAAATTGTAAATCAACGCAGTTAAAAAGTTGTTTCTTTCCGAAGACAAGGGTACATGATTTTAAACAGTGAGAGCGCGGAGTTAAATCTTGCAATAAAGTTTAGGCTTGATGAGTTTGATTACGTGATTTACGGCACATCGGAAACAATTAAATGTTTCAAGTGTGGACAAGGAGGGCATCTAGCCCGTGCGTGTCCAGAGAATGTAGAACACGAAGCAACAATTAGTAATATTGAAAGAGAGGGACAGAAAGATAAGGAGGAAAATGAAAATCAGTTTGGTTACTTTTGGAAAAATTTTAAGGATAGGAAGTAATCATTTGATTCTCTACAGCAATGGTGGGATAATGTAAAAATAGAAATACAGCAACTGTGCTTTCAATGTAGACTTTCAATGCTTTTAGAGACATTTCCTGATCACTAGAAGATCTAGAGAGAGAAATTGTAGAAATACAAAACTTAATAGAATTTGCAAGAGACAGAGAATGTATTAAAGTTCTTAAAAATAAAAATAAAGTTTTGGATGATTTGTTGGGTGTTAAAGCTCAGGGTGCTCTGGTACGCTCACGCTTTCAAAGTGTAGCGCAGAAGGATGGCCCAGCCAAGTTCTTTTTGGACTTGAAAAGAAAAATGGACAAAATGGAAATATGCATTCTTTGACATTTTGAATCTGGCATGGAAATTATAAATCCTAAGGAAATAAGGAAAAGAGCGGTTGATTTTT
Source organism: Scardinius erythrophthalmus (assembly GCF_964197995.2). NCBI lineage: Eukaryota > Metazoa > Chordata > Actinopteri > Cypriniformes > Leuciscidae > Scardinius > Scardinius erythrophthalmus. The sequence continues at coordinate 60,848,070 of NC_138223.1, read as the reverse complement.
ATTCAGAGCTGTATAAGAGTGAACACGTAGAGGTGAAAGATATAGCCAGTGAGTTTTATGTGGGTCTACCTAAAGTTCCAGATGGAGCTAATGTTGAACTGGAGAAACCTTTCATGAAAGGTGAATTGTATGATGCCCTAAAGAGTATGGAGTGTGGGAAAGCTCCGGGGATCGACGGTATTCCTGTAGAGTTTTATAGATCCCTCTGGGCAGTACTCGGAGATGATCTTCAAGTGCTTAATGACAGCTTGACCAGAGGGTCGCTGCCTACAAGCTGCCGGAGAGCAGTGATCACCCTTCTGCCGAAGAAAGGGGACTTCAGAAACATCAAGAACTGGCGACCTGTGTCACTCTTATGCTCGGATATGAAGATCTTATCCAAAGCCTTAGAGATTAGATTAAGAGATGTGATTCCCATACACAAAAGAAATATATTTGAAATATATTTTCAGGATATATTTTGGAATATATGCAAATATTTGAAATTGGCCCAATACATATATTTCATACTTATATTTCATATATTTTTGTTATATTTCAGAATATATTTCAAATATATTCTGAAATATAACAAAAATATATGAAATATAAGTATGAAATATATGTATTGGGCCAATTTCAAATATTTGCATATATTCTCAAATACATTTATATATTTCAAATATATTTCTTTTGTGTATGGGTGGTGGGGTCATCCATGTAGACCAGTGAAGGTTTAAAATTTAAGAATCTATTTCAGATATGCTTCCTTACATAACATCACAGTGAAGAATACTGATTTTAGCTTTTAAGGTTAAGATCTCAGCAAAGTTGTAATTCCTGTTTTCTTTAATGGCTCTTCGAGTCCCAGTTTCACTCAGACTGATGGGATTAGCACACGAATGATTCACTGAGAATCTCACCTTTTGTTCTGCAAATGGCTTTTGGACCCAAATGGCTCTTGGAGCCTTATGCTAATTAAATTAGGATTGGCCAGACCCTCACAGTCTAGGGTGTTACCTTAACCTGTATACTCATTTACATGCTTTGTTTGAATTTGTCTCCACCCCCAAAAGTCCCTCCTCCTAAAATGCCTATAAGACACCATGTAAAGTTATGTTAGACAGATCATGTTGGAAGTTTCTACAGCCGTGTACAGAGGACTTCTCAATAAAGAATAACTTCAGTTAAACGCGATCCCGACTGTCTCACCCCTTACACAACAAAAATATATTTCTCAATATATTACGTAACAATATATTTCATGTGTCTCCATATATTGTGAAATTGACATAGTAATATATCATATGATATATTATATAATAATATATTATATATGTAAGTTATATATTGCAATATATGGGACAATACTGCAATTATTGCCGTTTTCATATATTTAATAAATACATATTATTATACTATTTAATATATTGTTATGTATATTGAAATATATCCCACATTATATTAAATTATATATTGGAAGAGGCATTGTATATATATGTAAATATATATGTAAAATTATATGCAATAATATACCTCAATGTACAAGATAATATAATCAGATTTATATGGGAACATATATTAAATATGTTGAAAAATATATTGATTTATATTACATAATATATTATATAATTATCATATTATATATTGTATACATGGTAAATATGAAATAATCTAATGTACAATGTCTGTCATATATTTTAAAATATAATAGATTGAATAAGACATCGATAGTTCACATTAACTGAATGAGGTTTATTTCAAAAGCAGCAGCTGAAGGACAACTGTTCTTCATTGTAAAAAAATAAAACAGTTTTTAGTGCAACAAAAACCGAACAATCCCTCAGTGGAAAAAACAGGACAACAATCCTTTAGTGCAGTGTTATGTTATGGTGCTAAGAGCCAATAGGAGTGGCGCATTCAGATCGCGCTGGCGCCGCTGCCAGTGTGAGCAGGGGAGAGTCAGATGAGAGCAGATCTGATGAAACAGCAGGCAGCAGCACTGAGCATTTCTCCAAAGCATTTCTTCTCTTAACAAAAACTGTGATTGAGGCCCTGTTTACACGAGAACGCTCGCGGGTGAAAACGTAAAAATATTTTATCAGATGTGCCTTTCGTTTAGACGGCGACGGCGTTTTCGGGGCTTAAAAACACAAAAAGTGAAACCACCCTCCAGAGTGGAAATCTTAAAAACGCTCCACCGTCGCGTTAAAAACGCAAAAGTTTGCTAGACAGTGAAGGCACCGATCAGTGCTTCACATTGCCACCTAGCCGCCTGGAGTGCACACTACATTGAATTTCACACACTTTTGCGTCACCACATGCACGCAGATTTCCCCCGATAACGCTCGTCTAAACGCAGAATAAAAAGTGATCACTTTTGCGTTTTCTCTTCAGATCGTTTCCGTGTAAACGTAGAGTGCGCTTGGAAAGCTGGACTTTGGTCATGTTGAGGATGAAATGTCATGTGGGGGAATTCAAAGTGAACTAAAAAAAAAAAAAAAAAAAAAAAATGTTGTAATTGCTGCTGTTAATGATAATTTAATTTACAATACTCTCATCTACATTTTACAATATATGAATCAATACATAGCCATATATGGCCCATCCATATGGCTATATAATGTAAAATATAATGAATGTCATGCAAAAATTTGATTTGGACTATTGTTAATCAATCTCTCTGTAAACCTATGCATGAGCTTGCTTAACTCATAAAAAATACTTTGTTTCAATAAACATACATGCAATAAATGTAATACAGTTTTGTTTGTATATCAATGTATTTTAATATATGAATCAATATATAGCAATAGGTTGTCCATCCATATATTGCTATATATTTTCAAATATATGAGGAAGTTTCTGATACATTGAAATATATTTTCGAATGTATTGCAATATAAATTCTAGTATATTGCAATATATTTTTGTTTCGTAAGGGACTGGTCTCTGCTTTGAAGAAAGGAAAAACTTTACAACACCAGACATACTGTGTACCCAATCAGTCTATTTTTGACAATATTCATTTGATTAGAGACATTTTGGACATCTCTGGATCATGGGGGTTAAACTTTGGTTTTATTTCCTTAGACCAAGAAAAAGCTTTTGAATGGGTTGAGCATAACTACCTCTGGCAGACTCAAGGAGAGTTTGGTTTCAGTCCAGGTTTTATCAAAATTATCGGGGTGTTATATGTAAACATTGAGAGTGTACTTAAAATCAATGGAGGGTTGAGTGCTCCTTTTAGGATCACAAGAGGTATAAGGCAAGGGTGTGCATGTCATGATGGAAACACGGAAGCAGTTTGCAAGTAAAGCTCTCTCTCTTTATTGAGTAATGGAAATGATGATAGACACAGTCCAGAGAGAAACAGGGTAGTGGCGCAGGGACTTCGATGGTCAGATGAGTGCCGTGATGAGAAGTGATGACGTGACGTGATAAATCCAGGGTGAACATCCACGGGAACACGAACAGGAAACGAAGAGGGCACAAGACTGGAACGTAGACGAGATCAACACAACTGGAAACCACATACAACGATCTGACAAAGGAGATGAGAAATGAGTGAGTATATATAGGTGATGAGATGAGCTGCAGCTGGTGACGGGAGTGATGAGCTTGATCGCTGATGAGTGTTAATCAGCCGGCACGCCCACACAATCAGCACACACACACACAACAACAGAAACACAAGACAAGATAGAGGCATAGGATTTATGAACCGTGACAGTGCACTATCGGGTATGCTGTATGCTTTAGCTATTGAACCACTGTTATTAAGAATTAGAGCAAGTACTGATGGTTGGAGTATATCGCAATCTGAGTGTAAAATCAAGTTATCGGCGTATGCCAACAAAATTATTGTCATGATAAAAAATCAAGAAGAAGTAGACACGCTACGTGCAATAATCAATGATTTTGGAAAAATGTCTTCAGCTAAGGTAAACTGGATAAAGAGTGAAACCATTGTATGTGGAAAGTGTGAAGGTAGATGCCCTCCTAAACTACTAGCTGGACTTGAGTGGAAGAAAAGTGGTTTTAAATATTTAGTTGTATATGTTGGGGATGATTCAATGATGCAGAAAAAGGGAAGGGGTTTTGGAGAAAACTAAAGGACGACTAGAAAAATGGAGATGGCTGTGGCCAAAAATGTCGTTCAGAGGCAAGTCACACACAATAATTTGGTGGCTTCGACTTTCTGGCATCGATTGGCATGTACTGAGCCGCCAGGTGGACTTCTTGCAAAGCTGCAGGCCATTCGCTTACAGTTCATTCAAAGACTTTTAGCAGGTCCTGAAGATCTTGTCTGGAGAAATATTGCTAATTGTATTTTAAGACAAGCTGGAGGTTTGGGATTGGACTCTACTTTGTTTTTAATGGACTCTAGCAAGATTCAATTCAATGGACTGACCTCTTTTTTTAAAGGGATCTTTAGAGTATGGAGCCTTTTTAAAAGAAGAAGAGGGGTTTCTGAGTCTTTGCATTGGTTACTAGAAGAAACGACTGTGTTTGGAGCTAGATTTGATGTATGAAGTGAAATTGCATGGGGTTTTGAAAATGTCATGTGTACATCAAGAAAAGTTCAGCTTTATCATCTAATAGTTGCTGGGGGTCCTGAGTTAAATAACTCACAAGGGGTAGCCTCTTGTTTAAGTTTAAAATCTGAAAGGTTAGCAGGGAAACTGCTGGATGTTTTAAAACAGAAACTGGCTGTAGAAGAAAAGTCTCTCCTTTTGAGTTACGGTGAAGGAAAGGTGTTTCCGAATAAGAAGATCCTTTTCCAGAGTTATACATTACTCCTGATCTTAAAGGAGCTAACAGGGAGATGTTGGAGAACATAGAAGACTGTTAATTCTTTTGTGAGTGTAATTAACCCAAATGTATGTAATGTGTGTCCTTTTTGTGAAAAAAGGGAGACATTTTTTTATTGTTTTATGGAGCGTACAAGATTGTTTTTTTTTTTACTTTTTTAAATTGTTGTTTAGCAACAATTATGAAGTTTTTATGGTTCAGAGTTTTATTCTTGGCTATGAAAATGCAGCAAAAAATAAAAATAAAATGTCAACTATTAAATTTCATTATAGGTGAAGCAAAAACATCAAAAACCACCAAAATCCACCAAAAACCAGCAAAACCTACAAAAAAAACACCAGAAACTATCAAAAACCACTAAAAACCACTCAAAACCACCAAAAACCACAAAAACCACCAAAAAACCATCAAAGACCACCAAAATCTACCAAAAACCATCAAAAACCACCAAAAAACCACCGGAAAACTATCAGAAACCACCGAAACCATCAAAAACCACTCAAAACTACAAAAAACCACCCAAAAACCATCAAAAACCACCAGAAATTATTAAAAAACCATCAAAAACCACCCATAAAACATCAAAAACTACCAAAATCCACCAAGAACCAGCAAAAACTACCTAAAAACCACCAGAAACTATCAAAAACCACTTTAAAACCATCAAAAACCATCAAAAACCACCAATAAAACACAAAAAACTACCAAAATCCACCAAAAACCAGCAAAAACTACCAAAAAACCACCAGAAACTATCAAAAACCACTCAAAACCACCAAAAACCATCAAAACCCACCAAAAACCCACCAAAAACCGTCGAAAAACCAACAAAACCAGCTAAAAACAGCAAAAATCACCAAAGACCACCAAAACCCGCTCAAAACCAACAGAAAAACACCAAAAACCATCAAGAACAAAAAAAAAAAAAAAAAACAACCCACCAAAACACAAAAAGATCTCCAGAAATTATCAAAAAAAAAAACACTCAAAACCACCAAAAACCATCACAAACCACTCAAACCCAACAAGAAAAACATTAAAAAACGCCAAAAAAACACACACAAAAACCATCAATACTTCCTAAAAAGCCATTAAAAGTCAACAAAACCATCAAAAACCACCTAAAACTACCAGAAACCACCAAAAACCACCAGGAAAACCATCTAAAAACTAGCCATGAACCATCAGAAACCACTAGGAGTCTATTAGATATCTCCAGATAAGAAAAAAATAATAACCCCGCAATTAATCAATCTAGTATAACTATAAAAAGTCAAACAGCTCCTAATAGGGGTCGTTAGCCAATCAGATTACAGAATAACCAATTAAGGAGCAATTAGAGAAAAAAGAGGCCAATTTAGGACAATTTGGTGATCAAATTTACACCCCAAACCCACATAAATAATTTTTTAACATGAATATAGTAACAAAGGTCACCCCGAGTAAGTTTTAAGGTACCAAACATAAAAATTAATATTTTCATAAAACTTACCGTCATCATAATCACTAGACCGTTTAATATATACCAACAGGGGGGCCATAGAATTCCTTAGGGTGGATGCTCCCAGCGGTTGTCCTTGGTAAGGATAACGTCGGTTTGGTTCTTGCATTTCACTCTAGGGGGGAAGGTTGGTAGAAGCTTGATTGTACCACTCGGTGCGTCCGCCAACCAGAACCTCGACCTAGGCCCTTAAAAATCCGTCCATTTAACATGGTGGACGGGGGGTCCTAGGGATGCCCACAGGGGCCTCCCTGGCTTCCATGTCGGGTCCTGGGTATTGACTAGGGGGGGCCAACGATAGTTTCGGGCTCCTCTCATGCTTGGGACCTGGGGGAGCTAAGGGGGGCTCTGGGGGATACCACGGTGGGCTTCCGGGCACTGCATGAAAAGAGGTGTATCCGGACCAGTATACTCCTGTATACACTGCTGGAATTCGGAAGAATCCGGGAGTATACTGGCCGGATAGCTCAAATTCCATGGGTCTGTATATATCCGTATACATCCGAAATGATACCAAATTGGATGTATGTTTTTGACGTATACTCCCGTGCTACAGCCATTTGTTGCCATGGCAAGTAATCCCTCAAAGGTTTTTTCAAGAGAACATTTTCACACCTTTGTGCACCTTTTGGCTTTCCCCCCTATTGGTCCTTTTCTTTTAAAACCACTCCCATTACCCAGACCACTATTGGAGGACAGGATACATTGAAAACCCAGGAAAGTGATTTGATTGGTTACTTTTAGAACATAACCCACCCTAGGCCTTTTCGCACAGTGATTTGATTGGTTATAGGCCAGCTATGCAGATATTGCTCAGTATACACTAAACCCCCCTTACCCCAATTTTAATACATTCAAATATAATTTTAAAAACACACACAAAGAACAATGAGAAAGTCTGACATTTTTATTAAGGTAAATAAAACATTACAAAGAGCATTATAAACAAGCATTAAAAAGGAATGGGGGAACAAAAATATTTGAGGTGATGAAAATTTAAAGGAACAAAAACAAATATAACATGAACATTATAAACATACATTAAAATGAATGGGGAAAAAGAAATGTTAACAAAGGTGTAAAGGAATAAAATACAAAACGTGGAGATCAGCAACATGCACATCAAAAAGGAACAAATATACAAAGCATACAATATAAAACTATTTAAAATCAATAAATAAATATAGAAATTAAAGTGTATATATGTAAATATTAATTTTTTCAAACTGCCATGATGCACTGGTGGTGTGACGTAGCGTCGGTCAGCCTCTAGTCTGGTTTGTAGTACCTGGCAGAGAGCAGATAACTCTGTGGTTCTGTTTGGTGGAGACCTCAGCATCCACACTGGCCTTCCATCAACAATAGCATCTTCATCAGACATCAGTTCTATTGTTGCAGTCTTCCACAGTTCCCTTTATGTGTTGGGTTTGTACAACACTGGACATGGTCTCCAGCAACTGCAAAACATGACAGTAATTTAACCACTAAAACACAGAGAGGAGGACAGTTACATTCTGAAGAAGAAAAAAACAACAACTGCTTAACCAGTTTCTTAACTTACCCGTCTCTTTCTTTGACGGTTCTTTGCAGTGTTCTTCATAGTGTTTCTTTTCTTGGCCTTTTCAGGCTGAGCCAAAGAATACTTCCTCCGCAAAGTCTCAAAATACGTTTTGCAACCTGTTAAATAAATCATAAATAAATGTAATGCCAATAAAACTAAGTAAAACAGAGGACATTAAAATGATTACAACATCTTTAAGATTACCTTTTGCACATTCAGGGTCAACGTCTGTAAAAGTTGTCCTTAATTCTTTGAAGAGATAAGTGGTCACAGCCAGGTTATGTGATGAATTTATTCTGGGGGAAAAAGTTGCAGGCATCATTAATGAAATTCAGTTTTAGTATTTCAAATCCATATAGTGGTAGATTAAACTAACATTTACAGTATACAATACGCAGTCTTACCCGGTTTGTGGATCGTATTTGTGTGGGTTGTTCTCTGAATTATGGAGGCGCTTTACGGGTTCCTGTAAAGTTTGAAATTAAAAAGCGTTTAAATGGATTCACAATCTGCAAGAACCTCAAAAGTGAATTTTCAGTTTGAATAAGTTGGCCATCACAGTAAACATAAGAGACAAAACATATCAGTTCATAAGTCTTTAAGATGTCACTCAGCGCCTCTGATATCTTACCGGTTCGTGCCGCCTTCTGCCTATACAAGGCCACCAGTGCAGGTGTGTGTTGGTCAAGCACAGCATAGAACTGGTTCCGTATGTTGACGTTTGTGATGCGTTGGAACTCAGCACAAAGCTACAAAAACAAACAAAAATAATTATATAAAAAGACTAATACTCGATTTGCAACAGAAAACACATTTGTGATGCAACATGTTCCGTTAAAATACATTGTTGAGCAACATGGTCACATGCAAAGTGATAGTTCTTACACACAGTGAATAGTGGCATTTGCTGTTCCATTTGAATGTGATACATATTAAAAATTTGGCAGTGAAATATGTGTGAAGAGTGGCAGAAAAGAGAAGTGAGTCTGTTTTACCTGTGATTCAATCCGAAGAGCCGGCCATTTCCCCAAGAAGTCCTTCACCTGCACAGATAAAACAATCAATATGAAACCAGTCAAATTATGCAATCAACCTCTTTAATGACAAATTAATGATACAGAATTTCAAGTGAATGTAACTTACCGATAAAGTTGCTCTCTGGTGACAATGTAGGTCTGCACATGCACACAAAAACAGACAGCAAGAGATTTAATTTTTAAGAGACGTTTGATTGATGCTAATGAATTAGGCTCCAAATAAAAGAAATGGTGAAAAATAGTTACAGACTAAATTAACATTTGAGTCACCTTGATTTTGGGGATGCTCACTGCACTCCTTCCACTTAAACCTATAATGAAAAGACGTTTGTAAAGGGTTTAATAAAAACTTGCATAGTTCATTCGGTAACTATTATGTCCATAACCTTAACTTTGTTTGAGTAAAAGTTAACGTAACTGCTAACGTTAGCCACTAGCTCATTTGGGTGCATCAGCATGTAGATAACATCACATTGAACTTGCCAGAGCAGGGCGCTTAACACAAACAGCAGCAACACACTCAAAAACAGAAGGACTATCGCTTGCTGAAAAGAGTTATTGACTAACGTTAACATTATTGCCCTGCCACGACATTAACAGTACACAGGATATTATCTGTAACTAGCAGGCGGACTGACGGCAATCGCGCCCGCGGCACCGCGCTTGCAACTTAAAAATAGCCTCGTCTAAGTCAAATATCACGTGTAATATGATATTCTTACAATATTACAACAAGCAAAGTAGTTTTGAAGTGTTTTGGTTTACTTACAAGTTGTTTCATTCTTGATACACGTCGCTCAAGAGGGTAGCCATCTTGGACAGATTTTTCAGGTAACGTCAGCTGCACGTCATGACGTCATATCACGTGATCGACAGTACACTTTAAAATAGTGAGTAAACCAGCGGTGTTCACTCAGAAACGCTGAGGCACACAAACATAAAAATACATAGGCTATTTGTTCATAGACATTAATAGTTTAAAGGTGGATTAAATCAGCAAGAGATTTTAACTGTAGTGACCTCGGTCTTCAATTCAGTGGAGTAGAAAAGCTCAGGTTCCTTCTACCTTTTTAATAAATATCAAGTCACCTTTATTTATACAGTGCTTTTTACAATACAGATTGTTTCAAAGTAGCTTTACAGAGATAACAGGAAAGTAATGCAAGACAGTTTGTTTCCAGAAGAAAATAGCTTCACAGTCCAGCTTAAGTCAGTTCAGTGGTGATTCATTTTGTTGTATAAATAAATAAATAAATTTAAATGTGGATATATATAGCCACTTTGGAGAAAACCGTGATGTCATCGTCCAGCTCAGCTCAGATCTCATATAATAGTGTCAACGCAGGCAGATCAATAATATTGTTGAATATTAAATTAAATGTCCCCAACTAAGCACGCTAAAAGCCAATTGTGAAAAAGGTGACAAATGTTGTTGTCTGCAATTTGTAAAACTTCACAATAAAATTTGAGATATTCTGAAATGTTTGGTTCATTTTTCTTTATTTGTTCCATTAAATTTATTGCTGGGAAAAAAATTAATCGTGATTAATCGCATCCAAAATAAAAGTTTGTGTTTGCATAATATATGTGCGTGTACTGTATATAATTATTTTGTATATATAAATACACACATATGCATGTATATATTTAAGATTTTTTTTTTTATTAAATTATTTATATTTATATATAATATAAATTGTGTATAAATGTATATACAGTATATACATGCAGATATTTCTTAAATAAATACATGCATATGTGTGTATTTACAGAATAATTATACACAGTACACACACATATATTATGCAAACACAAACTTTTATTTTGGATGCGATTAATTTTTTCCCAGCATTAATTAAATTCCTTTGTTTATTTCATTAAATATTCAGATGTTTTTGTGAACGTATATGTTCAGACTGGGTGTTTATTTTGTCCTGTTTTTATAAAAAATATTTGATTAAGAGACTTTTTTTCATGCAGTGGTTTTAAGGCCCTGACACAGGCGACGTGAGCCAACCCTAGAGTCGGCTTTAGTCATTGCTAGTTCTTTGACGTCGGTTTTGTGTTTCAGGTCCTTAAGAATTTATTTATTTTTCTGTACAAAAAGCTTGTTTGCTTTAGCCTATAGTAATCCAGAGATAATTCTCAACCCTGAAGTCCTCCCTGGCCACCCCTCCCTCTGAGAACAGCCAGCACCTTTAGTGTCAGTCATTAACATATGAAAGGTCTTCACACCTAACAGTTGTCAGTCCTCTCACACCCAGCAGTGTTTCAGCTGTATATGTCCGTGAAATTTCACGGATTCCTGTATATGTCCGCATATGTGAGGTTTCCGGGTTTATCTGGAAATATACTGTTCCATGTTACTCTGATCCGCTTTTTCCCGCATACATCCTGCAAACATCAAATTACACAGGAGTTTACCATGCCCGTATTTTGCCGGATTTGAGTCTTTTCATGCAGTGGGGGGCCCCCAGGTTGTGGATGGGCACCGGACTTGTCTGGGGCCCGTTTTGCGGCCTGGGGCCGTTGGATGCACACCAGGGTGCCTCCGAGGGGTTACGCTGGTCCTTGGATGGGGGCTCCGACAGATGACATGGGTTGCGGAGGGAATCGCTTCCGTGCCTGGTTGGGGGTCGCATTGCGGGGGCCAGTGGACTCTGAAAGGGTGTTTCCGACTCTCGCTGGGGGTGCCTAGGGTCTCTGGTCAGGCGGTAATGCATGCCCTTTGCCCAGGGGACTTCTCGGGGAGGTCGGGGTACTCCGGGCAAAATCAGCCGGGTCTTCGGATCCGACTGATTTGGGCAAAGGGTTTGCTCGGGGTTCCTTGGTACTACGTGTTCGCCTGGGTGCCGGGGGGCCTTGGGGGAGCCCGCTCTCTGGCCTAGCCGGGGAAGGCCCCAAACCAAAGTCAGCCAGAGAAATCTGGAACCGGTTAGAGGTTCAACTGACTTGGGCAAAGAGACTAAGTTTTTGGATATTTCTTTCCGCGTACAGCACGATGAAAGCTCGTACCTGATTTTTGCAACAACAGAAAGTATGCGTTGTTTTGAATGTGGGGATTTAGGTCACAAGAAATTGTTGTGCCCTCACAGAAAACAAACCGAGGAGGAAAATGAAGCGACCGGAAACGTTGAAAATAGAACTCAGTCGGATCGTAGTAAAACTAGTGACAAAACTGAAAAAAGACCCATACTGTTAAAAGAGACTTCCGCGCAACCGCAAAATAAAAAACAAAAAGTACAAAACGAGGATAAAAGCTCAACTAACAGTGGACGCGCACTTCCCCTTGAGGATATACAGCAGCTTTCAGATGGACAGGTGCAGGCTGAGGCAGATGCGGAGCCAATGATAAGATCTGAGGTGAGTGACTCTTCTTTTACGAAAGTGTGTAGTGTTTCAGAACGAGCTGGGCAGAGTAGTATATGTGATGATGAAATGGTAATTGAAAAGGCTAGTGGAAGCGGTTTACAGGTTGTTGAGAAGAATGATGATGTTGATGACGTGTGTGTAGATGAGTCAAGATGTGATAGTGATAGTGGTTCAGACGTTTCTGAGTTTGAGTTGAGTCAACCGTCTGGGGATTTATATACTGTGGACGAGATTAATGACTTTCTGGATCATACAAAAGGACAGAAAGTAGATGTCCTGAAGTTTTTTCCTGATGCTGGCAAATTTTTGAGGTCAGTTGTGAATGTTCAGAAAAGTGCAAGTACTGATGTCATATCAAAACAAAAAAGATTTCGGTTGAAAAAACTGGCTACTGTAGTCCGTAAAAGTTTAAAAGGAAATAAAAAGAATAAATAGGTTCACATGGTTATGGGTGCTGCTCTTATTTTTTTTTCTTTCTTTCTCTCTCTGTCTTTCTTGTTTCTTTTTTTCTCCTCTAACATGCAAATCTTAAAGGTTAGTTCTTTAAACGTTAATGGAGTGAGGAATAGAGAAAAACGAGCTTTATTAACTGAGTTTCTTAAACTTAAAGAGTCGCATGTAACATTTTTACAAGAAACTCATAGTGATGAGAGCAATGAGGCAGATTGGGGTTTGTGTTGGGTGGGCAGTTACTCTTTTAGCCATGGAACAAACTTAAGTGCTGGGGTAGCCATACTCTTTTCACCTTACCTCAATGTTGATATTTTGTCAAAAGCAGAATTAGAAAAAGGTAGACTTCTTGTTGTAAAAACAAAAATTGCTGAGTATAATTTCACATTTGTTAATATTTATGCTCCAAATAGAAGTGCAGACAGAATAATTTTATTTAAAAGATTGAATGATTATTTGAGTACTGTGAATGTAGATGATTTTCTAATAGTTGGAGGTGACTGGAATTGTACAGTTGACTTTACATTGGACAGGAATAATACTGAACCAGATTTTGAGGCACCTGCTTTAAGTAATGTGATTTTTCAAAATAACTTGGTGGATGTATGGAGAGAGAGGAATTTACAAGTGAAAAAATATACTGATAATATAAAAAATACACTCTCTTGTGATAAAAAATATCACAAGGGAGAATAAGTGCAGCCAGATTAGATAGATTATATGTTTGTAAGAAAACTAATAATAGGATTGTGGCTGCGAACATTGTGCCATGTGGTTTTTCAGACCATCATTTTGTTACTTTTAATTTCACACTGTCTCCGACTCAGTGTAAAAGTCCTTACTGGAAATTGAATGTACGTTTATTACAGGAGAAGGATTTTATTGAAAGATTTAAATGGTTTTGGGGGACTTGGGTTTCTCAGAAAGGGGTATATGAAAACCTAATTCAGTGGTGGGAATTGGGAAAAACACAAATTAGAATTTTTTGTCAGCAGTTTTCCTCTTTCTCTACAACAAAAATTAGGAAAAAATAAATGAATTAGAAAAGGAAATAGTACTGATTACATCTAATTTGGTGCTACAATCAGGTTCTGTGACTGATAACTTATATGGAAAAAAGAATACTCTTACCTCTCTTCTACAAGTGCAAGCTAAGGGAGCACTTATAAGGTCACGGTTTTTGTCAGTTCGTGATATGGATGCACCAACTACTTATTTTTTTAATCTCAAAAAAGTTTCAAAAAAGCCGAGTGTGATGCATTGTTTGACTTTCCCTGATGGGTCTAAAACATCTGACCCTAAACAAATGAGGAAAATTGCTGTGGACTTCTATTCGGATCTTTTTAGAGCTGAGAACTGTGATTCACAGAGTACATCGGACTTGCTTGAACAACTTCCTACTCTTAATAGAAAACAACGTGAGACTCTGGACAGTGTTTTTTCTTTTCACGAATTGACTGAAGCTGTACAACAGATGAAACCTGGTCGTGCGCCAGGTATTGATGGTCTGCCGGGGGAATTCTATAAAGTTATGTGGGAAATCATAGGTGAAGACTTTTATGAGGTTGTGCAGAAATGTTATGAGGAACAACATTGAGTTGTCAGAGGGCCGTTCTTGTTCTTATTCCCAAAAAAGGAGATATAAGTCTCATGAAGAACTGGAGACCCGTTTCCATCCTTACTACCGATTATAAAATTCTGGCTAAAGTTTTGGTCAATAGATTGAAGTGTGTTTTGGGTGATATAATTCATAAAGATCAATCATACTGTATTCCTGACAGGACTATTTATGATAACATCTTTCTCGTTAGAGATTTACTGGACTACTGTAAATTGAATGGTATCAACCTGGGCCTTCTATCGCTAGATCAAGAGAAGGCGTTTGATCGCGTAGATCATGGGTATTTATTTAAAACACTGAAAGCCTTTGGTTGTGGTGATGGTTTTCTCTCCTGGATTAAGACTTTATACAGAAATGCTTCATGTTTAGTGAAAATTGGAGGAGGTTTAAGTCCACCAATACAAATGCAAAGGGGAATCCGACAGGGATGCCCTTTGTCTGGTCAGTTATATGCAATTGCAGTTGAACCTTTGTTGTGTTTTTTTAGAAAAAATGTGTCTGGTTTATGTGTGGGAAATAGCATTTATAATGATATTAAGTTGACGGCATATGCAGATGATATTACTGTATTTGTCAAAAATCAAGATGATGTTAACATAATTAGCAAGTGTCTTTCTGTATATGAAAAAGCATCATCTGCAAAGTTAAATTGGAGTAAAACTGAAGCTTTGTGGTGTATTGAACATTCAACAGAAGTTTTACCAGTTATTCCTGAAAGTGTGAAATGGGGAAAAATAGGTTTTAAATTTTTAGGGATTTATTTAGGCAGTGAGGAGTTTCAGAAAAAGAATTGGGAGAATGTAAAGGTTAAAGTATGTGCTAAGTTATCTAAATGGAACTGGTTGCTGCCTCAACTATCGTATAGGGGAAGAGTGCTGGTCATTAATAACCTAGTTGCATCCACCCTGTGGCATCGACTAAATGTTCTGGACCCACCATCCGATTTTTTTGTGGATATCCAGAGAGTTCTTGTAAATTTCTTCTGGTCTGGGAATCACTGGGTGAAAGAAGCAGTTTTGTACCTACCAGTTCATGAGGGAGGACAAGGCCTAATTGAACTTAATTCTAGGTGTGCGGCCTTTCATCTACAGGCTGTCCAGAGGTTTCTTTATCATCAGGACCAGACCTGGATGGAAGTGGCATGTGCCCTCTTGAGGAGGGTTGGTCGGCTGGGTCTTGATAGACACCTGTTCTTGATGGACTTGAAGAATATGGACCTTAATGGACTCACACCCTTTTTTGCATCGGCTTTACAAGTGTGGCAGATTTTTTCTGTGGAAAGAGTTGACATCTGGCCTGTGGAAGAGCCCTTATTTTTTAACAGACTTTTGCCTATTGAACTACTGAATTCAGGCACATTACGTAACAGTCTGATAGAAGCTGGCATTTGTAAAATTGGACATTTAAAGCATGATGACCAGTGGATTACAGCTGAAGAGTTGCGTCTTAAAACAGACATTCGGTCTCTTCTATTTCTCCAAAGGCTGCTGGAAGAAGCAAAGAATCTTGTGTGTCTGAGGAGATCACATCTGGTGGACTTTGACGGGTTATTCCCTGAATTACGTGTGTCTGCGGAAGTGGGTGACTGGGTAGAGACTGAAGGGAGTCTTTTGACTTTCAGAACACCTGTACTTGGGGACTTTGAACTTTCCTCCAAGAAAGCCTTGTACATCGTTTGTGTGAAAGCTCTTAATTTAAGAGCTCTTGATAATGTGATCGAGTCAAAATGGACTGTAGTGACTGTGCACGGTTCTTCCCCGAAAGGTAGTTGGAGGTCCCTGTACAAGATGCCTATTGAAAAAAGGTTGGGTGACTTTCAGTGGCGGATTGTACATTGGGCTATAGCCTCAAACAGATACAAAGCACATCTGAACCCTTTGCAAAGTGTAGAATGTAGTTTTTGTGGGGAATCTGAAACAGTTAATCATCTTTTTGTTGAATGTCCAAGACTAAGTGAACTTTTCTTCTGGTTAAAAGATGTTTGCCAAAGATTAGGTTTTTTGTTTACTAATGAACTTTTTATATATGGACCAAAGTATAGTGCTGCAAATAAACAAAAAGTTGTATTATTGAATTTTATTTTTGGAAAAGCAAAGATGGCAATTTGGCTAACCAGGAAAAATAAGACTCTTAACTTAAGTGGAGTAGACTCAGTGCTGATGTCAAAAGGTTTTATAAAAGGACGTTTGATGTTAGAATTTGCTTACTTTGATATGATCAATGATATTGAGACCTTTCTTTTGACATGGGGAACAGAAGGCGTGTTGTGTACGCCCAGTGAAGGGCAAGGTTATCAGATAAGTTTTTGAGTGTCATAAGAGAAGTTGTATAATTTTATTTTAAATATTTATTTCAATCGTTTTTTTTTTGTTGTTGTTTTTTTTTTTTTTTTAAGATGTTTGATTAATGTCTGTTAATTATGATTTGTATTGATATTGGAAAAAATGTTATGTGAATTAAAAGGTTTTTAAAGGTCTCTCTCTCTCTCTCTCTCTCTCTCTCTCTCTCTCTCTCTCTCTCACTTCCGGTGCACGCTGGGAGCGTTTGGGGTGGTGGTGAGGGGTTTACGGAGAGGTGTTTGATAGTTTTTTTTTTTTTTCTCATTTCTTTTTAAATCTAAAAGGGGATTTGAGACATAATATTTTTGTAGAGCTAAATTTGGAAATTAAAACCACGTATTGGTGGTGTTCGCCGAGGCGCCGGTATGGCGTCGTTGCTGGCGGGTGGAGAACCACCTGTTTCGCGGCGTCACGGAGTCAGATGTGTACCTGCGCAGGGTGTGTCTGTGGAGGATGTGCTGCTGGCGGTCGTTTATTAGAAATGAGGATATTGAGCGTGCATTAGTTCAATATGGTAAATGTGCTAGTGCGATTAAAACGATCCCATTAGGATGTAAAAATGAAGCACTAAAACATGTGATGTCTTTTAGGATTGTCTCTGTTTATGTTTCTCAATGTGCCGGAGCTAGACGTGTCTTTCAGAGTTGTGCATGAAGGAAAATCGTATATGCTTTATGTTAATACGGGTAGCTTGAAGTGTTTTGAGTGTGGTGAACTTGGGCACAAAAAGCTGACATGCCCACATAGAGCTCAGACTAATGAGGAGGCCGCTGGGCCTAGTGGAGTAACTGCCGCTTATGTAAAAAATACAATAACTCAGCCTAATGAAGAGAGTATTGTTCAGAATGATGAATCACGCGCAAGTGTAGACAGAAATCAGAATGAAGGAGAAAAAGTGGAGAATGTGGTACAAGAGCATGAGGTCTTGGAACATAGTAGTACACATACAGTGGTAGTAGAGGAAGTAAGTGGAAGTGTTGCTTGCGAAGTGATCAGTATTGAAAATACTGAAAGCTTAAATGATGTTGAAAAAGGTGAGGATTATGGAATGAGGGAGGATGATACATTGTCTGAGGTGTCGGATGTTTCTGAGTTTGGGTCGCAGAAGATTAATGATTTTTTGGATTTGACGTTTGGAAAAACTGTTGAGGTGAAGGATTTTTTCCCGGAGATAGACAAATTCATATGGTCAGTGGTGTCAATGCTGAAAGTTGTTAGTTATGAAGCTCTGTGCAAGAAGAAGAGGTTTAGGCTGAAAAAGATGTTGGCTAAATTAAGTCAAGTCAAGTCAAGTCAACTTTATTTATATAGCGCTTTTCACAATACAGATTGTATCAAAGCAGCTTCACAGTATTAAATAAAATAGTACATCAGTGTTTGTTTCTGGTGTAAAACATCCACGTTTGGTAATGCAGATCAATAGCACTGGTGAATCGATTAATCAATTTAAGTATCCCCAACTGAGCAAGCCAAAGGCAACAGTGGCAAGGAACCGAAAAACTCCATCAGGTGACCTAATGGAGAAAAAAAAACCTTGGGAGAACCCGGGCTCAGTCGGGGGCCAGTTCTCCTCTGGCGTTTATGAAGTAGAGACCGGATTTAACTGTAAGATTAAAAGTATTATATGAATGCCTGGCTGAAGAGATGCGTCTTTAATCTAGTTTTAAACTGGGAGAGCGAATCTGAGCAACGAACAGTATCAGGAAGGCTATTCCAGAGTTTTGGTGCTAAATGTGAAAATGCTCTCCCTCCTTTGGTGGATCTGGATATCCTAGGTATGACCAGAAGCCTCGAATTTAGTGATCTTAAAGAGCGCGATGGATTATAGGGCGATAGAAGATCCGTTAAATAAACTGGAGCTAAGCCGTTTAGGGCTTTATAAGTCAGTAGCAATACCTTGTAATTTTTTTAAGTCAGTAGCAATACCTTGTAATTAATACGGAACTTTATAGGTAACCAATGTAGTGATGATAAAATTGGAATTACGGAAAGAAAAAAGAGCTGTGCAAAAATAGGATGCTCAAATGCACAGGGTGAATTTCATACTTCATGCTTTCTGTCTAGTCACATTTGTTTTTCTCTATTTTCATTTTTCTATGGAACTTTTAAAATTCAGTTCCTTAAATATAAACGGGGGTAGAGATCGGAATAAATTAGGCATGATTTCAGAGTTTGTTAAAGGAGCTGATATAGTCTTTTTGCAAGAAACGCATACAAGTACTGATAATGAGACTCAGTGGGGTATGTGGTGGGAAGGGAAATATGCTCTTAGCCATGGTACAAACACAAGTGCTGGGGTAGCTATTCTTTTTTCCAAAAATCTAAATGTAAATATTCTATCAACAGAGGAAATTTTAAAAGGTAGAGCACTTTTAACTAAAGTAGAGTCTGAAGGAAATATATTTGTTTTAATTAATGTATATGCTCCTAACAATGGACATGAGCGTGTGTTTTTTTTTTATGGAATTGAGAACAGTTATTCAGAAAATTTATGATACTGTGTGCATGATAATTGGGGGTGATTGGAATTGCACAACTAATTTTATAATTGATAGGAATGGAGAGGAGCCACATAATCAGTCAAGCATTCAATTGTTAAAAATTATAAATGAGTTTGTTTTAATAGATTTGTGGAGAAGTAGGAACATAGGCGTTAGACAATATACTGTACATGGTTAAAGGCATCAGATAATCAAGTTAGTGGTGCTCGGTTAGATAGATTTTATTTGGGGAAGATTTGGAATAATAAGGTAATGAATGTATCCATTTTGCCTAATGGTTTTTCAGATCACCATGGGCCTCATGTATCAATCTTGCGTACGCACAAAAACTTGAGCTTTCACGCTCACGGTCGTATGTACTAACAGTGAAATTAACGCGAGAATGTGCGTTCCTCCACGCCAATTTCATGTCTGGCGTACGTACATTTCTCATTGTTTTTGTCCTTTGGCGACTCTTACAGGCAATGAAGTGAAGTTGCAAACATTACACAACGAATTGTTCTACAAGTCTAAGCATTGCTATTAATTTGCAATTTATAAAATAATTGACATATATTGTCACACGAGCCTTATGGGAATATTCTATCAATTATGCAATTAAGTAAGAACATATAAAAGCATATGCAAACTGATACATACAACCCTTAGTCTATGACAATGACAGCTTTGGTTTAATGTCCACCTTTATATCAGACCATTTCTTTTTAAGGTCATTTAGGGTAGACGGTGTACAGCTGAGACATGTGTACATTTGAGACACTTTAAATAACTTGTGTTCGCATCAAGCACAAGTTGTGATTTTTGCTGTGCACGTCGTGCATATTAGTGTCCTCTTTGATCGTGGGAAATTTGAACAACGGACGCATCTCCGATCCGAAGATAGATCTTCTAAGATTTTCTAAGATATGACGTTCACTTCACCATGCACTCTACACAATGAATAGCTTATTATCCTTATGTGACTGTTAAACGTATCTGGTATCACCACAAACGTTATTCTGTGCCCTAAAAACTGGCATAGTTCATGGTATTGTGTCATGCAACGTAATTGCAAAATCTAGAGAAATATGCGAGGTGGCCAGCGGGGGACAGTTGAGACCCATACTGTACCCCCAATAGAGTTCTATTAGGAAACACACTGTTTAGTTGTTCAGTGTTATGATAACAGATTAAACGTCATAATTAGCCAGCATAGGACGCAAATTAAAATAAAATTAGATCCATCCATCCATCCATCTTCTACCGCTTATCCGGGGCCGGGTCGCGGGGGCAGCAGTCTAAGCAGGGATGCCCAGACTTCCCTCTCCCTAGACACTTCCTCCAGCTCTTCCGGGGGGACACCGAGGCGTTCCCAGGCCAGCCGGGAGACATAGTCTCTCCAGCGTGTCCTAGGTCTTCCCCGGGGTCTCCTCCCGGTGGGACATGCCCGGAACACCTTCCCGGGAAGGCGTCCAGGAGGCATCCGGAAAAGATGCCCGAGCCACCTCAACTGACCCCTCTCGATGTGGAGGAGCAGCGGCTCTAATCTGAGCTCCTCCCGAGTGACCGAGCTTCTCACCCTATCTCTAAGGGATCGCCCAGCCACCCTGCGGAGAAAGCTCATTTCGGCCGCTTGTATCCGGGATCTTGTCCTTTCGGTCATGACCCACAGCTCATGACCATAGGTGAGAGTAGGAACGTAGATTGACTGGTAAATCGAGAGCTTCGCCTTGCGGCTCAGCTCCTTCTTTACCACGACAGACCGGTACAGGGACCGCATTACTGCAGAAGCTGCACCGATCCGCCTGTCAATCTCCCGTTCCATCCTTCCCTCACTCGTGAACAAGACCCCAAGATACTTGAACTCCTCCACATGAGGCAGGAGCTCTCCACCAACCTGAAGCGAGCAAGCCACCCTTTTCCGACTGAGAACCATGGCCTCGGACTTGGAGGTGCTGATTTTCATCCCAGCCGCTTCACACTCGGCTGCAAACCGTCCCAGTGCATGCTGGAGGTCCTGGTCTGATGAGGCCAACACGACAACATCATCCGCAAAGAGCAGAGATGAAATCGTGTGGTCCCCAAACCCGACCCCCTCCGGCCCCTGGCTGCGCCTAGAAATTCTGTCCATAAAAATTATGAACAGAACCGGCGACAAAGGGCAGCCCTGCCGGAGTCCAACACGCACCGGGAACAAGTCTGACTTACTGCTGGCAATACGAACCAAGCTCCTGCTCCGGTCGTACAGGGACCGGATAGCCCTTAGCAAAGGGCCCCGGACCCCATACTCCCGGAGCACCCTCCACAGGCCGCCGCGAGGGACACAGTCGAATGCCTTCTCCAAATCCACAAAGCACATGTAGATTGGTTGGGCAAACTCCCATGAGCCCTCCAGCACCCTGTAGAGGGTATAGAGCTGGTCCAGTGTTCCACGACCGGGACGAAAACCACACTGTTCCTCCTGAATCCGAGGTTCTACTATCGGCCGGATTCTCCTCTCCAGTACCCTGGCATAGACTTTCCCAGGGAGGCTGAGAAGTGGCAAGGCCTTAACTCCTCGGTGGCAAGGCACCGGGGGTGGATGAGATCCGCCCTGAGTACCTCAAGTCTCTGGATGTTGTGGGGCTGTCTTGGCTGACACGCCTCTGCAACATCGCGTGGCGGTTGGGGACAGTACCTTTGGACTGGCAGACCGGGGTGGTGGTCCCTCTTTTCAAGAAGGGGGATCGGAGGGTGTGCTCAAACTATAGGGGGATAAAATTAGATATTTGTGGTATTTAAATTGTGTAGGCTATTATTAATAAATATTTTTACATATCTTGTTCCTGCTTTATACATTTTAACCAGTGCTAATTTAAATAAAAAGAATGAATATAAATGGATGAATAAACAAAAATGTTGCCCGATTGTTATTTTCTTCCTTATTTATTATATTTACAATGAATGGTTACTTACCTTTACATCATTAAAAATGGGTGTCTCAACTGTACCACATATGGGTACAGTTGAGGCAAATTTGAGACAAAAAGCACCTTATTTTTATGAGCTAATTGTGGAAAATATAAACTACTTGTGGGTATTATTGATTGATAATATCTTAGTCTACAAGCTAATGAAATGTCATGTGGAAATTCACTTCTTTTCAGTGTCTATTTTTGTGTGAAAAATCAAAATGCAAAAAGTGTCTCAACTGTACTCAGTCTACTCTACAGTACGACGATCCCACCGCATTGACGGCATCAGGCAAACTCTCCCACTCATATTTTTTCCTTTTGTTATTAATTCCGGAGGACAAAGTTCCAAATATTTTTTTTTTCGTTTCTACCTCCGATAGCACCTCCAATTCACTTTCTGTAAAGTTTCGTTTCTTGTCACCATTTTCTTACTGCTTACTTTTGCCAAAGTGGACTCATTACCATATTTAGATTAATTGAATTAAGGGAGGAGACTGGGTGGGGCGTTGTGCTCGTGCATGTGCGCTCAATTTTATGTTAACTGGGATGTACAAAGAGAATATGCGTGGGATCCTTCGTACGCAGAGATTCATACATCTGGGTTTTTTTGTGCGTACGCACATTTACAGCTTTGTCCGTACGCAATGTTTTAGTATGAATTCAACGCAAGGCTTTGTACATGAGGCCCCATATGATTACTTTTGATTTTAATTTAAAGAAAGTGGTTAAACCTTGTTATTTTTGGCATTTTAATGTCAAATTATTACAGGATATCAGTTTCTGTGAGAAGTTTAAGGTTTTCTGGGATAGGTGGAAACTTAAGAAAGACAGTTTTGAAAATCTTGGTCAATGGTGGGATGTAGGTAAAGCTAACATCAGAATTTTTTGCCAAAACTATACTTCACATACTACTGCAATGATGAAAACAACAGTGAAAAGTTTACAAAGAGACATTGTATCTCTGGAAAAAGACATGTTAAATAATATGGGATTGTTAAATAATGAAAGGTTAAATAAGAAAAAAGAAGAACTTGGGTCTTTTTTACAAGAAAATGTAAAAGGAGCATTAATAAGATCAAGAATTTGCTCCATCAAAGATATGGGTGCTCCTAGTGCCTATTTTTTTTATTCTGAAAAGAAAAGATTTTTACAAAAACAGTTGTGTCATCTAAGACGTCCGAATGGAGCTATAACTTCTAACCCTTTCTGGAAATGAGAGAAATGACAATAGACTTTTATTCTAAATTATATAATGCTCAGAGTTGTGACTCTGCAAGTGTGGACGATTTGCTCTGTGATCTGCCTCAGTTGAGAGATGAACAAAGAGAATCGCTGGATGAACAAATAACTTTGCAAGAGCTTACTGATGCAATGGGACAATTATCCCCTGGAAGATCTCCAGGAGTGGACGGTATACCTGTGGAGTTCTATCAGGCTTTCTGGGATTTACTTGGACAAGATTTAAATGAACTGCTGATTGATTGCATCGAAAGAAAGACATTACCCACAAGTTGTTGCAGAGCAGTTCTATCTTTAATTCCTAAGAAAGGAGATTTGGGTCTATTGAAAAACTGGAGACCAGTGTCGTTGCTA
Organism: Scardinius erythrophthalmus; assembly: GCF_964197995.2. Classification (NCBI taxonomy): domain Eukaryota; kingdom Metazoa; phylum Chordata; class Actinopteri; order Cypriniformes; family Leuciscidae; genus Scardinius; species Scardinius erythrophthalmus. The sequence goes on along the minus strand of NC_138223.1, from coordinate 60,824,368 downwards.
TGTTTAGACTATAAAATATTCTCAAAGGTACTAGCAAATAGACTTAAAAAATATTTATATGTAGTAGTTCATAGAGACCAGTCTAATTGTATACCAGATAGAACAATTATGGATAATTTATTTTTGTTGCGTGATGTGATTGATTCTAGTCAGAGTAATAATCTTAATTTGGGGATTCTTTCGCTTGACCAAGAGAAAGCTTTTGACCAAGTTGATCATGGATATCTTTTCAATGTGTTGAAAGAATTCGGGTTTGGGGATAATTTTATATCTTATATAAAGTTGTTGTATTCTAATGCATTTGTTATGGTTAAAGCTGGAGGTGGATTGAGTGCACCTATCATGATGTCCAGGGGTATCAGACAAGGCTGTCCACTTTCTGGACAGTTGTATAGTTTAGTAATCGAACCTTTTTTGTGCAGATTAAGGAAAGAGCTAATTGGTATTTCACTTCCAGATTTAAAGAGTACATTTAAAGTATCCCTGTCAGCATATGCTGATGATGTGACAGTGTTTATAAAAAGTCAAAATGATGTGAAAGTTTTAACGGAAATTATTGAAAAATATGAAAAAGCATCCTCAGCCAGAGTGAATTGGGGGAAAAGTGAGGGATTTATTATTGGCAATTGGGAAGAAGTAGGACCTCCAAAACTACCATGTGGTTTACTTTGGGGCAGAGAGGGGATAAAAACATTAGCTATTTTTTTAGGAAATGAAAATTTTCAGTTGAGAAACTGGGAGGGATTGCTGGAGAAAGTGATAGCCCGATTGTCTAAATGGACCTGGCTATTACCACAATTGTCGTACAGAGGGCGAGTCTTGGTCATTAACAACTTGGCGGCCTCAACATTGTGGCATAAAATGACTGTTATGGAGCCTCCACTGGAGTTGGTTCGTAAAATACAAAGGACAATTGTGAACTTTTTTTGGAGTGGGGCGCACTGGATCCATGCTGCAGCTCTCTATTTACCTGTCCATGAAGGAGGTCAAGGGCTCATGGATGTGAGAAGTCGACTGATTTCTTACAGGATACAAGCAGCACAAAGACTTTTATATCACAAAGACTTGACTTGGGCCCATACTGCAAGATTAATTTTGAAGAACACAGGTGGGCTCGGGTTGGATAAACATTTGTTCATCATGGACTTGGGGAAGGTGTGTCTGTCAGAGATTACTCCCTTCTATAAGTCAATGTTTCAGTCCTGGAAAACAGTTTTTAATGTGGATCGAAGTAGTGATGACACAGGGCATTGGATTCTGGAAGAACCATTATTTTTCAATCCAATGATCCAAACAAGGCTGTTGTCTTCAGTAAGCGTATCTGCAGTTTTGAAGCGCAATGGGATTGTAAAAATCAGACATCTCTTGGACGATGATGGGTGGAAGCCGGTTGGAATTCTTAAAGAAGTGACAGGATTGAAATCTGATCGTCTTGTCTCGAAACTGACAGAGGAGATCTGGAATGTTTTACCAAGTGGGCATAGAGAGTACATTGAAAGACGTCGGTCAATGGACTTAAGAGATATAGAAGTTCTTTCAAAATTTCCAAAAATCAGAGTGTCTCCAGCCATACTTGAGGAAACGGTGGATATAAATATGGACTCAATTTTGTCTTTTGATACACCACAGCTGGACTGTTTTAAATCTACGTCAAAGAAAGCGATTTACTATTCTTCAGTAAAAGTCACACATCAAGTTTTTCTCAAGAGAATAAAAGCTTCAAAATGGCCAAGTTTGTTAGGACCAGACTTCCTCGTGAGGGACAGGTGGAGAGCCCTGTATAAGCCTCCTATAGAGAGGCGTACTGCGGATCTACAGTGGAGGCTTATCCACAGGGCGATAGCTACAGACAGACATGTGGCACACTTGAATCCAGCAGTGGGGGGGGATGTAGATTTTGTGGAAACCAAGAAGACTTAGAGCATTTATTTTTAAAATGTGGAAGATTACAAGATCTTTTTAATTTTCTTAAAGATTTGTTTAAAGATTTTGATGAAGAATTTTCAGATCAAATATTTATTGGAGGTGTTAAGTATAGGTATTCTATGAGAAGGATGACATGCTTATTAAATTATTTGTTGGGTACAGCAAAATTAGCAATCTGGAAAACAAGGAAAAATGAAGGAACACAACTTGGGTCTACTGATGTGGAAATGATGTTTAGAAAACTAGTGGGTGGAAGAATCAAGATTGAATTTGCGTACTACAAACTGGTGAAAAATGAAATGTTTTTTTGTGATATCTGGTGTTGTAAAGATGTCTTATGTGAGGTTTTTGAGGGTCAGTTGGTTTTGAATATCTAATGAATGTTTTATGTGTTTTATTTATTATTTTTTATAGTATTATTGTGAGTGTGTGTGAGATAAATTTGAAAATTTAATAAACGTTGTTTAATCCTCCTCTCTCTCTCTCTCTCTCTCTCTCTCTCTCCCTCTCTATCTGGTGATGATTGACAGGCTCAGAGAGCGCTCGGTTCTTCGGCATGTCTTCTGCTGTGTCGTCTGATGCTGTCGGACGCTTGACTGTAAGTTCAACTGCTTCCTTCATTATTCACTTCAGTGTTTGACTTCTCATCACTGTCTCTTCTGTACTTGTGTCCATTGAAGAATGGGAATGTTCTCTGACTCCTCATTTTAGCACTGGAGTCTTTGCTTCATCTTGTGTGTGATTTGATCTTCCTGTTGTCTCAGATATTGTGTCTCTTTCTCAGAGCTGCAGTCCGTATCTTCCTCATGAGTGTGATGGAAACTCGTATCTGAATGGCGTCTGCGTCCAGTTCAACAGCCGTTTACAGGCCGTCTCAAACTTTACCGTCGCTTACCAAGGTCTGACGAGTCTGACACAGAAACCAGCGGATAACGACACTTTTAGCACTGAATGCAGTTTAACTATTTCAGTCTTTAATACTGTACACCATGTGTTGGGTTCTTAGTAACATTCCAGTTGGTGTTTATTGACAACTCAATTAAAGACTAAAGACATGATTAAAGGCATTATGTTAAATACTTGGGAAAAATATGGATTTATTGGCCATCTTGTCAATAATTTATGGTTTGATTGCTAAAAGAAGTTGGCGTAACAGATGTGTTTCCATATCTTGTGGTATTTCTGCAGAATGCACGAAGAGAGAAGTCAATCTGGTGTTTCTCTTTGACGGATCTGGAAGTTTGAAGTTAAACGATTTTGAAATGAACAAAAAATTCATTTTAGATGTTATGAGAAAACTTTCAAACTCATCCATAAAGGTAAATCAGCCCAGCACTATTAATGTGGAAATATGGACATGTAATGGTCTATGGTTTGCTAATGATGTTAACGGCACGTGTGCTTGTTGTTTGTCCTTCTGTGGGTCAGTTTGCTGCTGTCCAGTTTGCAACTACATTCAGAACTGTGTTTGACTTCAACGCGTATAAGGACGGCTCCGCTGAAGACAAACTCATGAAAGAGCCACACATGAACAAACTCACAAACACACACGGAGCAATCGACTATGTCTTGTGAGTGAAACCTTCATATGCTTATGAATGTTCACTGAATTTACACTTTAAGAGAAAAGGTCTTGAAATGCACATAAATGAAAATTAAAGATGGCTCTTTCTGTAGATTTGCTCTTTTGTTCAGGTCTGTTAAACACACTGGAGTTGGACATTTGTCGTTCTATAAATTAGAAGTTAAAAACACATTGGTGTAGAAACGAATGTTTGTGTCATTATTTCTGATTTATCACATCACCAGAAAGAATCTCCTGAATAGCGTGTCGTCTGGAGCCGATCTCAGCGCTCAGAAAGCCCTGGTGATCATCACAGATGGAGAACCCACTGATTTTGATGATGAAAATGCCCTCAGGAGATGCGATGAGCAAAATATCCTCCGCTACGTCATTGGGGTGAGTTTCCTTATGACCTGTTTAATCTTTGAAAGTCTAAATGCAGTGAATTCTGGCTTGCACTCTTGCAACCGAAGCTGAATGACTTTTCCCATGTAATGGCTCAGTTACAAAACTCTACACAAAAATACTCTCATTTTACACAGGCTTAACCATGTTCTCATTAATAAAACACAAACATGTTGCTAGAACTGCCCGGTCCTGCAGATTTGCCTTATACAGCATTAGGAGGATCAGGCTCTTCCTATCAGAGCTACACAACTCCTTCTCCAAGCTCTTGTTCTCTCCAGACTGGACTATAGTAATGCTCTCTCTGTCCAGCATCAGTCAAACCTCTGCAACTGATCCAGAAGCTGCAGCTGGAGTGTGTTTATCGAGCCGAGGACACACACGTCACTCCTCTTCTCATGTGTACTGTGCTGGACTAACTGTGTATTAGTTAGGTTTACTGTGTCATCTGAGGCTAATTGACTGATTGGTGATTAAAATATTTTTGACCTGGAAGCTTGAGGTTGGTGTGTAGTTATGAGATTGTGTGTGTTTATAGTTGTGAGAAAATTGAATTGTTAAATGAATTCTGTTAGCAATTGAGAAAAGCAGTGTGAAAAGCCCTAAAGTCCTGTTTCAACTCGCATATTAAAAGTGTTTTTGCACAGACAGACTTAATGACAGTGTTGTTTGTCAGGTGGGAAAAGTTAGCTTAGCCAGACTCCATCAACTGGCTTCAGAACCGAAAATAGCCAACACCTTCTACATTCAAAACTACAATGGACTCCAAGGACTTCTTGACGTCCTGCAAAAAAAGATCTACAACATTGAAGGTAAAATGCAAGCGTAAAGAAAATGGACATACTGTATAACGTTAAAAATAAAAGCAGCTAATGAAGAATCCACTGATGATTTAAGAGTTCTTCTTCTGTGGTTTCAGGGTCAAAGGACACACACAGCAAAGACAGACAGAAAGAGTTATCGCAGAGTGGATTCAGTGTCCTCTACCACAAGGTCAGAAATATGACATATATACATATATGGTATATGTCACTTTTTATGATTTATATTAAGGCAGGGTTTCCCAAACTAGACTCTTGATCCCTTGGGAGTTTGTGAGGGAACTGCATTCATAAAAATGTCAAATTAAAATATATAAAACATTCGAAAATAGGAAATATTTAAGGACATTTCTGTTTACTTTTATGATGTGATATGATAATCATTTTTGGGTCGCCAATTGATGTTAAATTTGGGTACTGAAGTAAAACCAGTTTGAAAAGGGAAACCAATTGGGTTTATTTGCTGCTTAATGTCACAATAAATACACACACGGACTCTAAGAACTTGCGTAAAGCAACCAATCAGATCGCAAGAGCTGTTTTTAAGAATCTCTGGTGATAATTGTATGTAATGAGTCAATATGCTGAGACTGAAGCGGAGACTGCTGCGTTTGTTTCAGGACTCTGTGATTGTGGGTTCGGTTGGATCTAATGACTGGAGTGGATCTCTATATGAAGTGACGGGATCAGGATCTGGATTTGAAGAGACCGAGATTAAGGATCCATCTGTCAGTAAAGACTCGTACATGGGTGTGTTGAAGCTGTTGGTCCTTCCTTGTCTGATGTGAAGTGTCTGTGCATGTTTTAATGATGCTGATGATGTTCAGGTTACTCTTCTGTTCTGGGAATGAGAGGCGGCGTCTCTCTTCTGTTCTCTGGGGCGCCGCGGGCCGAACACAGGGGTCTGGTGACCCTCTTCACCAAGAATGAAAGCACATGGACAGTGACGAGGAACATCACCGGAGAACAAGTTAGTGAAGAAGAACCCTCTGTCACGATATTAACACTCTCCATCAGCAAGAGCAGGGCTTCCCAAATCCTACGGAAGAAGCAACCACTTAGAAACACTCTTGCAAAATCACTGAAACCATCTCGAAAACCTCACCGGCCACCTACCAACCCCTCAGTACCTGCCTAGCAACACCCTAGTAACCACCCCCTAACAACTGCAATTTGTGAACATCAGGCTATAAAGATCATATGCTAGAATGCAATTACATTAATTTTGATTCATTTCTGGCATCAGATTGGCTCGTATTTTGGCGCGTCTCTGAGTCTGTTGGATGTGGACTCGGATGGAGAGTCAGATTTCCTTCTGGTCGGAGCTCCGTTATTTCACCAGTCTCGGCCGAGGGCAGAAGGGAGGCTGTACGTCTACGCTTTATCAGAGCAGGTATGGACAGATTCACAACATTCTCCATTAGTAAGGACAGTGTGGTTAATGTTCAGGGCCTGTGACTGGAAGGTTGCTAGTCATCACCATTGAGTTACTCCAGTGCAGTGATGGACAACTTCAGTCCTGGAGGGAAACTGAGTTTAGCTCCAACCCTGATAAAACACTCTCCTGCCTGGAGCTGTCTAGTTATCCTGAAGACATTGATTAGCTGGATCAGGTGTGTTTGATTAGGGTTGGAGTTGTGGATAATGGCTCTTAAGGAACGAAGTTGCCCAACCCTGCTCCGAGACTATCACATTAAAGTCATGGAAATACATTGCACTGGCGCGGGTCCTCTGCAGACGAATAAAGATTATGTCCTCTTTCTCTCTCTGTAGAGTTTTCAGAAGACACTGAACGAGTCAAACACCGGCAGATTTGCTGCATCTCTGGCTTCACTAAAGGACCTGAATGGGGACGGCCTGTCAGATGTGGCAGTCGGGGCGCCGCTTGAGAACGAAGGGGAGGGAGTCGTCTACATCTACCTGGGCGACAGGACACATGGAATAAACACCGAACCCGCTCCTCAGGTGAGAGTCTGCTTTAGTTCCCTCAATCCCAAACACTGCGTTTGTGCCCAGTTTAACCCAGAATCCCAGATGAGCCCAATGTTCTCAGATTAACAGACAGACATGGCAGGATAAACGTGTACAATGATGAACCGCTTTAGCACAGTAGATCTGTGTGTGTGTGTGTGTGTGTGTGTGTGTGTGTGTGTGTGTGTGTGTGTGTGTGGTTTATTCCATTATAGCAAATATGAAACCTTCATCCTGCTCTCTCGACATCATTTCTCCTAAGTTTCTTAAATTAATTGTTGATTCAGTAGGGCCAGGATTGGTGTAATTTGTAAATAAGTGCCTCCTCATCGGCTCCATCCCTGCTGCCCTTAAGGTGGCCACGGTCACACTGTTACTCAAGAAGCCTTCACTGGATCCTGCCGTGCTAAGGATTCAGTACTGAATCTGCCCTGTTGAGAGTTTTAAATGACATCTATTTATCCACTGATACGGGTGACTCTGTGGCTCTTGTACTTTTAGATCTATCAGCAGCTTTTGATACTGTCGACCACTCTATCCTGATATCCAGACTAGAGTATTATGTGGGGCTAAAAGGTATCGTCCTCCAGTGGTTCCAGTCTTATCTCTCGGGTCGAACTTTCAGAGTAAAGTTAGGAAATTGTTCCTCTTCCGTTGCACATCTAACCTGTGGTCTTCCTCAAGGATCTATCTTAGCGCCGTCTCTTTTCTCTCTCTACATGTTACCACTGGGCACTATTCTAAGAAGACATAAGGTATCCTTTCACTGTTATGCAGACCATACACAAATGTATGTACCAATCAAGAGAAACAATCCTTCTGCCCTTTTATCATTATTAAGTTGTCTAGATGAAGTTAAATTTTGGCTGGACCAAATTTTTTTATTTCTAAATGAAAACAAGACCGAGATCATTGTCTTTGGGTCCACTGTTAATCCTCAGGCTGCCACCCTCGACCTAGGCAGACTATTGGCTTTTTAGATCCTCACGTGTACGGAACCTGGGCGTTCTACTAGATGAGTCTTTAAACTTTGATAAACAAATCTCCTCTGTAATAAGCTCTAGTTTTTATCAACTTCGTCTGCTGTCGAAAGTCAAACCTTTCCTTAATCACAAAACTCTTGAGATGGCTGTTAATGCCTTTATCTCCTCACGCTTAGACTACTGCAATTCACTTTACTGCGGTATTTCGAAAACTCAGATTGCTCGTCTCCAAATAGTGCAAAATGCTGCTGCAAGATTCCTCTCAAATAGTCGAAAAAGTAACCGTATCACCCCAATTCTGTTCATTGGTTACCCATTAATTTCAGAATCGATTTTAAAATCATTTTATTTGTATATAAATCTCTATGTAGCCAAGCACCAAGCTACCTATCTGAATTGTTACAACCATACACCCCATTAAGAATTCTGAGATCGAGTGATAAGAACCTGTTATTAGTCCCACATTCCAGACTCAAACGCAGAGGCGATCGAGCATTCGCTGTGGTTGGGCCTCGGCTGTGGAGCAATTTGCCCTTAGTAGTTAGGATAGCCCCTTCCGTGATTTCTTTTAAGTCACTTTTATAAACGCACTTGTTTTCCCTGGCCTATAATTAAGGATGGTTAGTTTTAGTATTTCTCTTTTGAGTCTGATGCTGTTTTTTCTTTTTTTTTTCTAAGTCTAATACTGCCATTTCTGTTTTTATCATTGATGTGTCTGATCTTGTTTTGCCATTTCTGTTTTCTTATTTCTTATTTTTTTTTTTTGAAGTCCGACAATGCTTTTGCTATTTCTGCTTAAGGCTGCTGTATCTGTGCTGTGCTCTCATGTATGGTATTATTGTTTTAATCTTGTAGTTCTGTAAAGCACTTTGGTCAGTCAGTGGCTGTTATAAAATGTGCTATATAAATAAAATGAACTAGAACGTGAACGTGAACGTGTGTGTGTGTGTGTGTGTGTGTGTGTGTGTGTGTGTGTGTGTGTAGCGGATCCCAGCGCGCTCGGTTCTGCCCGGTCTGCAGCAGTTTGGAGTGTCTCTGTCTGGTCAGATGGACATGAGCGATGATAATCTGACAGATGTCGTGATCGGAGCTAAAGGAGGGATCGTGCTGCTCAAGTAGGACATTTCACAACACATTCACAAAATAATGGAAAGATTCTCTGACAGTCTAAACACGAGGTCTCAGTTATGAACTCTGGCTCTGCTTGAGTACAGTCACTTCAGTGGCCAGTTTGTAATTGAACCTTTAGTTTGGAGAATTAAAGGGTTAGTTCACCCAAAAATTAAAATTCTGTCAGTAATTACTCACCCTCATGTTGTTCCAACCCCGTAAGACATTCGTTCATCTTCGGAACACAAATTAAGATATTTTTGATTAAATCTGAGAGCTGTCTCTCTCCTCCTGCAGGCTTATGGACACTATAACTTGCTGGCCCAGAAAATGTATTAAAGAGATCGTTAATATAGTCCAAGTGACTCCAGTGGCTCAATCTTAAGTTTATAAAGCGACGAGAATACTTTCTGTGCGCAAAAACAAACAAAAATAACGACTTTATTCCACTATTCATTTCCTTCTCTCTCGGCCTCGGGTCTTTTCACGTAGTGTTTAAGCGTAGCGCGTCTGTGTTGTAGGTCACCACGTATCACACATGACCAGCATCGGCCAATAGTGACGTGCAACACAGACGCGCTACGCTTAAACACTACGTGAAAAGACTCGAGGTCCAGAGAGAAGGAAATGAAAACTGGAATAAAGTTGTTATTTTTGTTTGTTTTTGCGCACAAAAAGTATTCTCGTCGCTTTATAAACTTAAGATTGAGCCACTGGAGTCACTTGGACTATATTAACGATCTCTTTACATTTTCTGGGCCAGCAAGTTATAGTGTCCATAAGCCTGCAGGAGGAGAGAGACAGCTCTCAGATTTAATCAAAAATATCTTAATTTGTGTTCCGAAGATGAACGAAGGTCTTACGGGGTTGGAACAACATGAGGGTGAGTAATTACTGACAGAATTTTAATTTTTGGGTGAACTAACCCTTTAATGCAATGATTTGAAGAAACTAACTATCAGTTTGAGTTGTTGAAGGCCCATTTAGTCTCACTGTATCATTAGCTATTTACTCTTTTCTCTCTCTTCTCAGGGCTCGGCCTGTGATGTCTGTATCTGCGCAGCTCAGTTTCAGTCCCAATGAAATCAGTCCGAACGTCTTTGAATGCCCGAGTGACAAAGCGTTTAATGCGTTTAATCTCACTTCGTGTTTCACAGTGAAGGAGCAGACCAGTAGCAGTGGTAACGTCAAAGACATCTCAGAGTCTCTGTCACATGAAGAGCATGGCCTCCGTATGTCTTACCCTCTCATCTCTCTCAGGATCTCTCAAGAAGAACCTGAATGTTTCTCTGAACCTGAATGTGGATGTGATGAGAAGAATCAATCGAGGATTCTTCGATCAGAGTGATCGGTCATCCAGGACTCTGCAAAAGTTCATCCTGCTGGATTCTGGGATCTCCTGTTCCAGATTCCCCATCTTCATGCCGGTACGCTTCATCTATCACAGCTTCAGCCAATCCCAGAAGCTTCAGTTTAACAGCAAATGTTGTGTTTGTTTTAGATCTGCATTAGAGACACCGTGTCTCCGCTAAAGATACGAATGAAATTCTCACAAACCGAGATGCTTTCTGGAAACTCCACGGCTATCCTTGACATCCACAGCAGGACAGAGGAGTATGTCGAGGTGAGCTGGACTTTATACACTCTAGGCTTGTTAAATTCATGTCCTTCTCCGTCTAGAAATATCAGGTCCTTCAGCTTTACTGTATGAAGTTTCTGCAACATTCAAAAGCTCTTTGAAAGTTTCTGTTTTGTATGTGACTAGGTGCCGTTTCAAAGGAACTGTGATTTAAACAACAGCTGTGTGGCCGATCTGAAGCTGAACTTCAGTTTTACGTGAGTAACAACTGATAAATAAATCAGACATGATACTAATGTTAAATGTCTGTAAATGCTTCTGAATATTTCCATTCTTCTTGATTTGAAATAAACATGAGAATATGATGAAGGCTCTGCGTTTGGTTTGTTCTTCAGGAACGACACGTTAGTGGTGGTGAATCAAGCTCATCTCACTGTCCTCGTATCGCTGGCCAACCCAGGCGACGACTCCTTCAACACCATCATAGTGCTGCACTACCCAGAAGGCCTCTCGCTCTCAAAATTTGACACCGTTAAGGTACCGCTGTCTGCACATCAAACTAAGCACTGTCAAAAACTGAAAAAAACTTCTGAAAATGCTTTTGCCATTAAAATCTAAATATCAGTGTGATTTGCATATACAGTTATTAGCATAAGTGAACACACCCATGCTAAAGTTGACTAAAAAGAGGAATAAAAAATCATCTTTTGGAAATTGATCTTAATGCCTTAATTAAAAAAATAAGGAAAACTCCAACCTTTAAGGACACCAATTTTCTTTGTGAATAAATAATGTATCATAAATAAATAAATGTTCTTCCTTAAAATACAGGGTGCATAAGTCTGGACACCCCCATGTTGAGGCAGGCAGATTTTTATTTTTAAAGGCCAGTTACTTCATGGATCCAGGATACTATACTATAGCCTTCACCATACCTAGACAGGGTTCGTACACCTTTTCCAAGGTCAAATTCAAGCACTTTTCAAGCACTTTCAAGGTCCATTTTAAAGCTTTTTCCAGCACCTTACACCACCGTAAATTACATTCCAATACATAGTCAAAATTATTATTTAGTGTTTTTATCTCAGAGATAATGCTATAAACAGCCAAAATTGTGTTTCGTAATAGCAGAAGGATCAGATATTTAAGAAAATCACAAGTTTAATTTTTCAAAATGTATCACTGTCTTAGTAGATAATGCCTATGAATAATACTTTTCATTATATTTATGTCCAAATATTGCTTCCCAGATAATGTGATTTTCAGGCTGTAAAACTGAAGTAATTTCAAGGGCTGAAAATATGAAGACACAGGATTTGAACTGAAATATTTTACAGGCCTTGGTTTTGGGACACATTCTTGATATAGACAAGGTTTGAACAAAATCTGAGACAGTGCAACAACAACCTGTAACTCCATTTCAACCCAGAAGACTCTGACAGTGCATAGGCACCTGCCTGATAAATAGCCTATATTAATTAAAAAAAAAATTTCATTGCCAAGACATATACATTTATCTAGAGCAGTGTAATATTGCATAGGGCCATCCTCAAGCTTACAGTAGGCTACTTGTATGACACTCCATCTGACATGATTTCTGTTCAACAATCAACGATTGTTGAAGGATTTCAAGCACCCGTATGAACCCTGCTAGAGATTGGCATGGTTTTATTTCAGTTAGCCTAATAGCTGGCTTGATTTGCATTGAGAGATGATCTAATGGAAAGTACCCCATGCCAGTCTCTAGGTATGGTGAAGGGTATGTGATTATGTGGGGCTATTTTAATCCCAAAGGCCAAGGGAACTTTAACAGGTGACAACAGCTGAAAGAGAATATTGCTATACAATTATAAAGCACTTTTGACCCTGCAGAGTTGCACAGGTTAATGGAAGAAATAGACAATACAACCATATCTACACATGATGTTGAGTGAGAAAACCAGCTGCTGCATTGGCAGATATATGCTACAAATGACGTCAGAGAAACGTCAGTACTATAATCGATTATGGTTTATTACTGCATTGACGCAGAATCATCCACGTCCGCATCGTAGAAACGATTGATTTCAACACCCCTAGCCTGAGCTACCTTGCTGAAAACTCTAGGAACACACACTACGTGTTCCCTTTCGTCCTGGGAACGGAGACGTGTCGTCGGGGGAGTTCCCTGACGAATTGGGATCACGCTAGGGAGACCAATTGCCTACGAGTGAATTAAAACGAGCCAATGAAATTGGCATGCAGGATTTGCATTCCGCAGCCCGCCTACCAACGCGGGTATAAAGGCGGAAGCAACGCACACACAATTGCTTTTTGCTTCGGAGCCGACCGATTGTGTCCTTTCTGAGTGAATGAGCGTTACGATTGTATCTGTCTTACGCTCTACGAGTCTGCTGTTTCGGGAAGGGATCTCTCTCGGTGTTGGCGTGACGGCGTTTCAGCGACCGCGCGATTTCCTGTCTACCGGCTGCGTCTACACACTTGTTAATTCAAAAGCTGTTTTCACAGCTGGTAAACGGTTGAGTGAGCACAGCGGGCTTGCAGTTTCCCCGCTGTGTTGCCGCGTTGGGTCCCTGTGTGCTTCAGCACAATAAAGAGAGTACTTTCTTCCTGAAAGAGCAACACGAGTGAAGATCGCGTCCTTTTCAGGATGACGTTTCACTCGTGTGTTTCTGGATGCGATCGTTTCCTGTCCTCATATGACGGCCACGTTCATTGTTTCACATGCCTAATCAGTGTGTGAGACTACGTTCGTGGGTGGTTCATGTTCTCTCAGGAGTGCATGACCACGTCGGCACGTTTTTTGTCTCCCCTTTTTAAAGGCTCGAGCCGCTCAGCGTGCCGTGTGCCGTCGAGCGCCGGTTGACTGCGGGGGTTGTCACGGCAACCCAGCGCGCGTCATTCGGCGCTCAAGATGCGCGGCCATGATCAAGACTCGCGTGCCTCTATGAGGTGAGTCCCTTTGTTTATTTCCCGATCTAGTTTCTCTTCTGGTGCACAAGAGGAGGGCTACTTTGGCAAATAACATTGGTGATCTGAGGGTTACAGTGAGCACGAACCACTCACTCCTCTAGCGCATCGCAAACATGCTGAGACTGTGTTCGTGGGTGGTTTTTGCTTTCTTATGAGAGCATGACCACGTCGGCACGTTGTTCGTCTTGCCTGAGGGCTTGAACGCTCAGCGTGCCGTGTGCCAGCGATGGCCACGTTCACTGTCTTGCATGCCTGGTTGACGGCCATGATCGCTGTTTCACATGCCTAATCAGTGTGTTGAGACTGCGTTCATGGGTGATTCATGTTCTCTCATGAGTGCATGACCATGTCGGCACGTTGTTCGTCTCTCCTTTCTCGTAAAGGCTTGAGCCGTTCAGCGTGCCGTGTGCCGTCGAGGCTTTGAATGGGTTTTTGGTCCTTCTCATGAGGGACCAATCATTTCATTTGGGGCCCCAGGGGAGGACAGATGTCGATCGCTACATCGGAGAGAGGGCTGTTATACTCTGAAAATGATGCTGAGTTCCACTGTAATGGTGTGTTCTCATGCTGAAGATTCAGACTTGACAGCCACACTTCCTGGGTCTAAAGTGCCTAGATGTGTGTGAAAAATTTTGGCAGTATGGAAGCATTTTGGTGCCAATATGGCAAGCCAAACATGCCTAAATCTGCGGAAATTTTTCCTCTCTCACTGCCCCTGCACATTCAGTGCATGTGGGTAGTTCTGATTCGGGGTGGAGCTGTGCTTAGTGACTGACCGTGATTAGTTACAGCGCTGGCCCTCGGTCAGACGATGTCCACGCTGGTGGTCCAGAAGCACCTCAAAACCGCCCGCTCGGAGTTCGTTTCCCCCCGCAAAGGGTAAGGGAAACGACCCTGAGAGGAGCGACCCGGAGTATGTGATGTCTGCTCTTCGGGAGTGTGTGTCATCACCACTCCTTCCCCCGGGGGAGGGCCGGGTGGAGAATTTCATTTCTGTTCCGCCGCTGGTCATCCAGTCAGCGGTACCCAAATTTGAGCAGTCCACTTCCTCTGAGTCACTCACGGGCCCCCAGTGCTCAGATGACAGTGAGGGCTTCGGCCTTGTCACTCTCGTCTCTCGCTGGGTGAGGAGGTGGGAACCAGGACTCGATGCCCCCGGGCCTCGCTCCTCGTTTCCCCTCACGGTCGAGTCTGGCAGACCAGTAAGACCAGTCTCCTCCGTCCGAGAGGGTCAGAATGGCAGTGCGCGCCGCCCACGTTCGGCGCCACTCTCGTTCCCCTCTCTCCAGCTCGTGGATAGCAGTGACAGCCTCGGCTGCATTGCTCCTGTCTGCAGCTGGGCCCAGAGGTGCAGAGACCAGGTCACGAGGAGTCAGGGCCTCGTTCCTCGTCTCTCCCCCTCCCCTCGCCACCGGGCAGCCCGCAGCAGAATGCCCACGGGCCTTCTCTGCCATCTGCCCACAGGTGGAAGCAGGTTGGTGTCAAGTTAAAACGCCCAGACCCCGCTCTCGGTCGCTACAGTGCCACCAGAGCCGGGTCCCTGTCTTCCACCTCGCTGCCCCTCCGTGGGTACGCCGGTGGTTCGGGTGAGTTTGTTGGGACAGTATCTGGAAGCCTGGCTAGCGCTTCCGGGTTCGTCCCGATGGCTCATCCGCACCATTCGGTTCGGCTATGCAATTCAGTTTGCACACCGGCCTCCCAAGTTCAGGGGCGTCCACTGCACCCGTGTGCAGTCAGTGGGTGCCCCTGTCTTGCGGAAAGAGATCGATGTCCTGCTGGCGAAGGGCGCGATCAAGCCGGTCCCTCTTGCCGAGATGAGGTCTGGGTTTAACAGCCCATACTTCGTTGTACCCAAGAAAGACGGTGGGTTACGGCCAATCCTGGACCTGCAAGTTTTGAATCGGGCCCTGCACAAACTCCCCTTCAAAATGCTCACGCAGAAGCGCATTTTCGAATGCATCCGTCCCCAGGATTGGTTTGCAGCGATCGACCTGAAGGACGCGTACTTTCACGTCTCGATTCTTCCTCGACACAGACCGTTTCAATGGTTTGCGTTCGAGGGTCGTGCGTATCAGTACAAAGTCCAACCCTTCGGGCTGGCCCTGTCGCCTCGTGTCTTCACGTAAGTCGCGGAGGTGGCCATTGTTCCCATGAGAGAACAAGGCGTTCGCTTTCTCAACCATCTCGACGACTGGCTCATTCCAGCTCACTCGCGAGATGTGTTGTGCGATCACAGGGACATGGTGCTCCGGCACCTCAGTCGGTTGGGGCTTCAGGTCAACTGGGACAAGAGCAAACTCTGTCCCGTGCAGAGGATCTCTTATCTCAGTATGGAACTGGACTCGGTCGCCCAGACTGCGCGCCTCACAGAGGAGCGCGTCCAGTCAGTGCTCACCTTCCTCAAGTCCTTTCGATTGCTCCTGTCTGCCTCGCTGCCTGCTGTGAGTGTGTTTGTTTGATTCGGTGCGATAAGCTCCGTCTTAGCCATATATTTCTTTGTTTTGAACCATCATTTTACTACCATTTCTAGTTGTTTATACTACTACATTTTACCCAACATCTCAGATTAACCTGACATCGCTAGCTTTTGTTATTAGTAACTTACTACTAGCACAAAACGCTAGTAATTCGCTAGCCTGTTAACGCGCCACCCGTGCGCTCAGCTATTTTATTTATTTATTTGTCTCTCGCGCGTCCGCGCCTTTGAGTTCATAAAAAGCTCAGGTGAGTAAGAATCACTCAACAAACACGGTGAGTAATGTCTTGTCCTGTTATTGTCACTTGCACTTCATGTCACATGTTTAGTATAGGCTTCTCTGTCGACAATATAGGATTTATATGTGATAAATGTAAGGAGACAGTTAGGTTGACAGAGAAGATTTCAGAATTAGAAACACGCATCCAAACTTTAATTGAGGATAGTAAGAGTGCTAGTGCTTTAGATGTTTTGGATGCGCATAGAATAGTGCACACTTTACATGAGTCGGTTCTGGCTGAAGTAGAGCCTGTGCAGCCGGGCAAATGGGTGACAGTGAGGGATCGCTCTAGTCGCGGATCTAAAAACCACTCTTCCGTTCCGATTACCATAACAAATCGATTTGCCCCGCTCAGTGAAACACCCACTGAGAATGATTGTGCCCTAGTTATTGGCGATTCTATTACACGGAACGTGAAAATAGAGACACCAACCACCGTAGTCACATGTTTGCCGGGAGCCAGAGCGCCTGACATCAAAGCAAATTTAAAAGTGCTGGCTAATGCTAATCGTAAATTCTCTAAGATCATTATTCATGTCGGCACTAATGATGTTCGACTCCGCCAGTCGGAGATCACCAAAATTAATATTAAAGAGGTGTGTGAACTTGCAAGTACGATGTCAAGGACTGTAATTTGCTCTGGCCCCCTTCCTGTTCGCAGGAGTGATGAGATAGTTAGTAGATTGTGTTCGCTTAACGGTTGGCTGTCTAAGTGGTGTCCGCTTAATAATATAGAATTCATAGACAATTGGAAAAGTTTTTGGGGCAAACCTGACCTGTTGAAAAGAGATGGTATTCATCCCTCCTGGGATGGTCCTGCTCTTCTCTCTAGTAATATGGCTCATAGTCTTAGAGCTCAAACATGACAATCTGGGGCTCAGGTCAGGAAGCAGACAGACTGGCTAAACCGACTGTCTGCTAGCGGCCTCTCGTCACCAAGGTCAGATAAATCCCATCACATAGAGCCTCTTTCACCTAGCTATCATCATATAGAGACTGTGTCTGTTCCCCGAATTTGGAAATCCAAAAAACGTTTAAACCCAACTAAGGTTAAAAATTTAATTGATGTTTAACAAATAAAAAACAGCTATAATACAGATGAGCAAATGCTAAAGCTTGGGTTGCTGAATATTCGATCGCTTACTTCAAAAGCACTCATTGTTAATGATATGATTTCAGATAATAACCTAGATGTGCTGTGTTTGACAGAAACCTGGCTAAAACCAAACGATTACATTACTTTAAATGAATCAACCCCGCAAGATTACTGTTATAAACATGAGCCTCGTCTGAAACGCAAAGGGGGTGGTGTTGCTGTAATCTATAGTAATAGTTTCAAAACCACTAAGAAATCAAGTTTTAAATATAATTCTTTTGAAGCATTGGTGCTTAATGTAAAAATATATAGTGTAAAAAAAAATCACGTTTGAGATTTGTGCTGGCTACTGTATACAGGCCACCAGGGCACCATACAGACTTTATCAAAGAATTTGCGGACTTTCTATCAGAATTAATATTGACTGCAGATAAAGTACTAATTGTTGGTGATTTTAATATACACATCGATAATGAAAAAGATGCATTGGGATTGGCATTTAAAGACATTGTAAATTCAATTGGAGTTAGACAACACGTGTCAGGACTTACTCATCGTCGTAATCATACTCTAGATCTAATATTATCACGCGGAATAGATGTGGATGCCGTTGAAATTCTGCAGCAGAGCGATGACATCTCAGATCATTATCTAGTCTCGTGTAATTTGCATTTAGCCAAGGCTGCAAAGCCGACTCCGTGTTTCAAATATGTGAGACCTATCACTTCTGCTACTAAAGATTGCTTTATTAATAATCTTCCTAATCAGTTTCATCATCTCAGCATCTCAGATAGCTTAGAAGAACTAGATATTACAACAGAAACGTTTAACTCTCTCTTTTCCAGCACTTTAGACACAGTTGCTCCGTTGCGCTTAAAGAAGATTAAAGAAAATAGTCCAACGCCGTGGTACAACGAGCACACTCGGGCCCTTAAGAGAGCAGCCAGAAAAATGGAGCGCAACTGGAAGAAAACAAAACTAGAGGTATTTCGCATTTCATGGAAAGAGAGCTCAATTACTTACAGAGAGGCTTTAAAAGCTGCTAGATCTGCTTATTTTTCAACCCTATTAGAAGAAAATAAACATAATCCTAGGTATTTATTTGAAACGGTGGCTAAACTAACGAAAAATAAAGCTTCAAGCATCGAAGTTTCCAAGCAACACAGCAGTAATGACTTTATGAACTTCTTCACTTATAAGATTGATAATATCAGGGACAAAATTATAACTATGCAACCGTCTACTACAGTATCGCATCAAAAATTTGATTCATTCGTTGCTATAGGAGAGGAAGAATTTACTAAACTCATTAAATCATCTAAATCTACAACATGTATGTTAGACCCTATACCGACTAAGCTACTGAAAGAAATACTTCCAGAGGTCATAGATCCTCTTCTTAATATCATTAATTCGTCTTTGTCTCTAGGATACGTACCAAAAAACTTTAAGCTGGCTTTGATTAAACCGCTTGTTAAAAAAACGCAACTTGATCCTTCAGAATTAGTCAATTACAGGCCGATCTCGAATCTACCTTTTCTGTCAAAGATATTAGAAAAGGCAGTATCCTCACAACTGTGTTCCTTTCTTGAAAGAAATGATATCTGCGAGGATTTCCAGTCCGGATTTAGACCGTACCATAGTACCGAAACAGCTCTCGTTAGAGTCACAAATGATTTGCTCTTATCATCCGATCGTGGTTGTATCTCTCTATTAGTGTTACTCGATCTTAGCGCTGCATTTGACACCATCGACCACAACGTTCTTTTAAATAGATTAGAACATTATGTTGGCATTACAGGAAATGCACTAGCATGGTTTAAATCATACTTATCTGACCGTTATCAGTTTGTAGCAGTAAATGATGAGATGTCTCATCGATCACAGGTTAAGTATGGCGTACCACAAGGCTCAGTATTAGGACCGCTGCTGTTCACTCTGTACATGCTACCATTAGGAGATATCATTAGGAAACATGGAATTAGCTTTCACTGTTATGCTGACGATACTCAGCTCTATATTTCTTCAAAACCTAACGAAACTTATCAATTCACAAAATTAACGGAATGCATAGCGGATATAAAAAATTGGATGACTTGTAATTTCCTACTTCTAAATTCTGAAAAAACAGAGTTTCTAATTATTGGACAAAAAACTTCCTCACGTAATAATCTAGAATACTGTCTAACACTTGATGGCTGCTCTGTTAAGTCTTCGTCGTTGGTTAGGAACCTGGGTGTGCTCTTTGATACCAATCTTTCATTTGAAAGTCACGTGTCTAGTATCTGTAAAACTGCATTTTTCCATCTTAAAAATATATCTAAATTACGTCATATGCTCTCATTGACAAATGCGGAACAATTAGTTCATGCGTTCATGACCTCAAGGCTAGATTATTGTAATGCTCTACTGGGTGGTTGCCCTGCACGCTTAATAAACAAACTACAGCTGGTCCAAAACGCAGCAGCTCGAGTTCTTACCAGAACCAGGAAGTATGACCATATTAGCCCAGTTCTGTCAAAACTGCACTGGCTCCCTATTAAACATCGCATAAATTTTAAAATATTGCTGATTACTTACAAAGCACTGAATGGTTTAGCTCCGCAGTACTTGAGCGAGCTCTTAACACATTATAGTCCGTCACGTCTATTACGATCTCAAAATTCCGGCCAGTTGATTATACCTAGAATATCAAAATCCACTGCTGGCGGTAGATCCTTTTCCTATTTAGCACCAAAACTCTGGAACAGTCTTCCTACCATTGTCCGGGAAGCAGACACACTCTGTCAGTTCAAAGCCAGATTAAAGACACATCTCTTTGACCTAGCTTTCACATAATACATTATAGACTTCTATAATTTAATGTTATGCTGCATAGATTAGGTCAGCCGGAACCGGGAACACTTCCCAAAAATCCTGATGTACTCGTTACATCATGAGAAGAATGGCATCTACGCTAATTTTAGTGTCTGTGTTTATCCCAAGGTTTTTCCTGCAGCCTGCCGGATCCAGGCCGTATCCAGATCTGACGAAGGACCTTCACCTGGACCGATGACAACGCAGTGCTGAAGTGCCAACTAGTCTCTCCCTATGGAGGATCCCACTACCACTCTACAGATAAGGCGTTGTCGGGAAAATTCGTCTTGCGGTCCTACCCCAAAGCAACAAATAAAATAAAATTCCTTATCAAAATTTATAAGGAAAGACAAGTATTTTGTTTAGGCTTGGCTTGTAGGGAATTCCAAACCTGCGTATATTCTAACGCACATAACTATAGAACCCATTCTAAATGCGCATGTGACCGCCATCAGCGTTTCTCACAGGTTCGCGTTTAAAGTCTGTGTAGAGAGAATGGTGTCGTCTTAGCGGCCCCTAATTTAATAACAAATGATCATTGCGACGGAACCAAATCAATTAAAACTAACTTTAGATGGAAATAACTTAACTCTGCTGTAAAGCCGAAACAATCTCTGTTACCTTAAATTATACGCTTATCTCTGTAAAGCTGCTTTGAGACAATCTACATTGTTAAAAGCGCTATATAAATGAAGATGACTTGACTTGACTTGACTCGAGGCAGGACAGCGGTTCCACTGAAACAATTTCAGAGGCTCCTGGGGCATATGGCAGCCGCAGCCGCAGTAACGCCGCTCGGCTTGTTACATATGAGACCGCTTCAGCGCTGGCTTCACGATCGAGTCCCGAGGTGGGCGTGGTAGAACGGTATGCTCCGGGTCAAAGTTACCCCGCACTGCCGCCGAACCTTCTTCCCATGGTCCCTGTGTTTCTACGGGCCGGAGTGCCCCTAGTCCAGGTTTCCAGGCGTTGGTTTCGTGCCGTGGTGTTCACGGATACCTCTGCCATGGGTTGGGGGGCAACGTACAACGGGCATGCAGTCTTGGGTCTGTGGACGGGGCCTCAGCTGCATTGGCACATCAACTGCCTAGAGTTGCAAGCAGTACGTCTAGCTTTGTGTCGCCTCAAGGGCTTTCTCAGACACAAGCAGTACTGGTCCGAACGGACAGCACTGCGACCGTTGCGTACATCAACCATCAAGGTGGTCTACGCTCCCGTCGTATGTCGCGACTCGCCTCCCACCTCCTCCTATGGAGTCAGAAGCATCTGAGGTCGCTTCATGCCTTTCATCTTTCAGGGGGAGCTCAACCGTGTGGCAGACAAGCTCTCACGGTTGCCTCCCCTGCCAGGAGAATGGCGACTCCATCCCCAATTGGTCCAGCTGATTTGGAGTGTTTTCGGAGTCGCACAGGTAGACCTGTTTGCTTCTCCGGACACGACCCATTGCCAGTGGTTTTACTCCCTGACCGAGGGGACCCTCGGCATGGACGCCCTGGCCCACAGCTGGCCCCGGGACCTGCGCAAGTATGCGTTTCCCCCAGTGAGCCTTCTTGCACAGACTCTGTGCAAGGTCAGGGAGGACGAGGAGCAGGTCCTGTTAGTGGCACCGTATTGGCCCACCAGGACTTGGTTCACGGAACTCATGCTCCTCGCAACAGCCCCTCCTTGACCGATTCCTCTGAGGAAGGACCTTCTTCTCAGAGACGGGGCACTCTATGGCACCCGCGTCCAGACCTCTGGAAACTCCATGTCTGGTCCCTGGACGGGACGCGGAGGTTCTAGATGGCCTGCCACAGGCAGTGGTAGATACCATCACTTCCGCTAGAGCCCCCTCTACGAGGCGCCTCTATGCGTTGAAGTGGAACTTGTTCGTTGATTGGTGTTCCTCCCGTCAGGAGGACCCCCGAACGTGCCCGGTCAGAGCCGTGCTTTCTTTCCTGCAAGATGGGTTGGAGCGAAGGCTGTCTCCCTCCACCTTCAAAGTGTATGTCGCTGCAATAGCAGCACATCACGATGCAGTAGAAGGTAAGTCCTTGGGGAAGCACGACCTGATCAGCAGATTCCTTAAGGGTGCTAGGAGGTTAAATCCACCTCGTGTGTTGCACTCTGTACCCTCTTGGGACCTAGCTCTGGTTCTTAGAGCTCTTCAAAGTCCTCCCTTTGAGCCTTTGCTGACAGTAGAGCTTAACCCTCTGAGGTCGACAAACGCGCCGGCGCGTTTTGCTGGATTTTCTCCACATTGTAGCACTTTAAACTTAAATTTCTCCGTCATTTATGGTCATACAGAAAAAATAAATATAAAAAAAGAATCTGTGGTATTTCTACTTTTGTATGTGTCCACTTCCAATCAAATCAAAACATTGTGCTTTTGTAAAATAAGGAAAAAAAAACAGTGTGTGCGTTCTGCCTCTCCGTCGCGGTGAACTTTTTTTTCTTGAGCACGTCTATAAACTGAAACAAAACTCAGCGAATACTTGTTACACATTTATGAGCCATACACCTTTATAAACATTTAAGTGTGTACTTTTAAATGATCGGATTCAAAACGAAAACAAATATTCTCTGTTTAAGTAATTTGTATAAAACCACCAAGATTTCCAGCTTCTCAAACGCTTCCTAATTATTTTTAATTCGGCCACGCCCACTCGCGCAAAAGATATTCACATGCAAATCTCCACATGGAACGCGATCGCCCTCATTACCTCAACAACAAAACACTTCACTTCACTTTTCGTCGAGTTTGAAAGACGTGCCTGAGCTTACATTGGATTTACATCAGAAGAAGAAGAACGATATTTGAAGACAAGAAAGATAAGGTAAGAAATTCTTACATATTAGTTTGCTATTGTTGCATAAATTTCACATTGCAGTTGAACTGTTGCTAGATATATGGTGAATATTATAATATTTAGACCCGTGTTTACTGTTACTGTGTTTGTGGATATCTGCTCAAACGTAGATAGGCTATGTATATGGTAGGCCTAACCATAATGTTTTATATTTGATCGCAATCGCGTTTTAATGTATCATATTTTTGATCGCGATCGCGTTTTAATGTATCATATTTTTGATCGCGATCGCGTTTGAATGTATCATATTTTGGAAAAGCAAAACGCTCCAAACGGCTTCATGTTTTTACTATTATCTCATTTCATATCATCATAACGAATGGAAACATTTGAAGTAACATGATAATCAATATATTTTTCTCTAGCTTAGTTGTTACTGAAATCTTTTTGAAAATATATATAGGCTGCTATATTGTTATTATTTTATGCAGCACTGCGCATAGCCTATACCTACAAGGCACAACAAACCTGGTGTTCATTATATATTGTTGGAAACATTTGTGTGAGTGTGTGTGTGTATTCTGTGAATTTTAAAAAGCAATTTTAACAAGAAAAATCTAAAATGTATTCCCAAAATCGTGCAGGCCTTTCTCTTGATATCAGTATGTTCACTTTTTTTTTTTTTCAGGGCCCAGATGCCACTGAGTCCTGCTGACTTCAACATTCACAGTACATGTCTCTGTACATGAACATGGTAAAGTGAAAATCAAACACCTTAGAAAATGAAAGGTATGTACAATGTTTTTAGGAATGGCACAAAGGTCTCTTTCTTCAATAAGTGCTTTTTTGTTGTGTATCTTTAGATTATGTTGTGTTGTAAATAAATCCAAACAATTTTAAAAGCCATTCTTTTTTAAATCTCCTCATTCTTTGTGCAAGGTTGGTCAGAATGATGGGCCCTGATAAGCTCCTAATAGGGCCATTAGGGAGGTTCTTTGTCTTTCTCAGGTGTGGAAAGCTTTCATATTAATGAGGTGATCCGCCCCTTCGCATATTGCTTTCTAACACAAAACACGTCGTAAAATTTTTAAATCAATATATTGTCTTCTCTGAATGAGCAGTCAGGGTGATTCTCACATCGTTTTGGAGCAAATATTCTAGGCTACGTGATACAATTTTCAAAAGTCTTGTGAAGAAATAATCAGTATGGGTTTCATGACCTTATTTCAGTGAGAATTTATTTTTGTATTTTCACAAACCACGCATAAATGTCATTATCTCAAAACTACAAACTTTTACATACATGCTGCTGATATATTATTGTAGCAGAGTTTGTGCTGAATACAGTGTAATTAGACTTTAGCCATGAAAATGTCACAAGTAACAGAAATAACCACAAATGTCAGAGCATGTCAGAACACCTCCAGGGCCCAGAAAACAGCTCAGACCTCAGAGGGTTAATATCCTGTCCATTAAGACAGCGCTCCTGTTAGCATTGGCCTCTTTCAAGAGGGTCGGGAATCTGTAGCATTTTCGGTCGACGAATCGTGCCTGGAGTTCGGGCCGGGCCTTTCTCATGTTGTATTGAGACCCCGGTTCGGATATGTGCCCAAGGTTCCTACCACTTCCTTCGTGGACCAGGTAGTGAACCTGCAAGCGCTGCCCCAGGAGGAGGCAGACCCAGCCCTAGCTTTCTCTGTCCCATCCGCGCCTTGAGGGGTTTATATTGACCTCAGATCAGCTCTTTGTCCTCCCAGGTTGCGGGCTCACTCTACTAAAGGTGTTGCCGCTTCCTGGGCTTTGGCTCAAGGCGCCTTGCAGACAGACATCTGTAGAGCTGCGGGCTGGGCGACACCAAACACGTTCGCTAGGTTCTATAGCCTATGTGTGGAATCTGTTTCCTTCCGAGTACTCGCTACGGCCAGTGCTGCGAGGGAATAGGTTGTGTCGGCTTGCTACGCCATTCCGTGCCTCGGCCGGATACGTGCGACTTTTGCTCCGCTGGCGCCCTACGTCGGTGAGCCTCGTGAGTTCCTCCATCACCCCTCCGGTGCCAGGCGTGGCGGACCGTCTGGCGCCAGGTCTGCTACCTCTAGTAGGAGTTGCTAGTAGACTGGGTGTTTTCCAGTGGTCTCTATGGTGACCCATAATGCCACGTGCAGTTCAGCCGTGTCTTCCCCTTGACAGACTCATTCTGTCGTCCCTGTTGAGTATGCTCCCACTTCCCTCGGATTGGGACTACCTCAGGGACTGCCATGTGTTTCTCTACCCCAAATGGGTTAGTACACATGTGTATTCCTGGCCTTCTCTAGGCAGGCTGGGCTTCCGCAGCGTCCCCCCCCCCCCCTGGGGGGTCAGGGCACGCTTTCCCAGTGTTATCCAAATCCACTGTGCGGGTCTTGCGGAACAGCAGTGTGATTCCCTAGCTAGCTCCCGCAACTAATTCAAGAAACTGCTGCAGGGTAGCTTAGCTGGGCACTGGAAGGGGCCAGCACTATGGCGTTTTACTTGGGATCCCAATTCGTCAGGGAACTCCCCAGACGACACGGAGTTCCCAGGACGAAAGGGAACGTCTCGGTTACGTATGTAACCCTCGTTCCCTGAGTACAGGGAACGGAGACGTGTCGTCCCATCGCCATGTTGCTGTACCTTCGCAGAGGACTGGACACTGTTCGGCTCCTCAGCGAAAAGCAATTGTGTGTGCGTTGCTTCCGCCTTTATACCCGCGTTGGTAGGCGGGCTGCGGAATGCAAATCCTGCATGCCAATTTCATTGGCTCGTTTTAATTCACTCGTAGGCAATTGGTCTCCCTAGCGTGATCCCAATTCGTCAGGGAACTCCCCCGACGACACGTCTCCGTTCCCTGTACTCAGGGAACGAGGGTTACATACGTAACCGAGACGTTCTCATTAACAATAGATGTACTGTACATTGCTAACAGCAACACTACCGTTGTTTGTTTGAATGTTGAGCCACAGATCATTGGTCACCATGGCAACAGCAACCAATCAGCTGTGCTATACAGATGATGATGCGATCAATACCAAATAAGTTAAAGGGATACTTCACCTCTGGGAAGATGAATGTGTATTTAAAATAGGTCATTTAAGTAGAAGAAATGTGAAGAAATGTTTTAATTTGGAGCTTTCTAGACTGAGAAAACTCAGAAAATGTATTTTTGGCTTATGTGGATGAAAGACAACAACTCCCAGAATGCACTTGCTTCACTGCCCTAGGAGGCCACGCCTACCGGTAAGGGAGCGCACTCAGCGCAGTTGAAAACAACAACAAGGCTAGCTAGCCTACGTGATGAGTTTGCCAGGGATTTACAGATCGCCCAAAATGTCCGGGATTCGGCTTTTGCGTTCTACAGTCGCCATCCATTCATCATGTTTACTGTGGCGAGCAGGACGAGGCTGAGGGGCGCGGGAGAACGGCGCGAGGCCGGTGGCGTCATTACTGAGACGCGCCGGGTCTCGCATCTCTCACGGAGGAGCGGGAATTTTCTTAGCAATGGTAAAACGCACATCAACCGATCACTTGTTTAGCGTTCATGTAAACACTACATTCAGATTCACCAATCGGAATGAATTCAGCTAGATTGAAACAAAAGGTGTGCATGTAAACAATGAATGGCGACCGCAGAACGCAAAAGCTGAATCCTGTACATTTTGAACGATCTCGCCCGCCGGACAAGTCCGGGAAAAGGATGATGGTTTTCCCTACTTATTCAGCTTTCTCCTATTATTCAGCTTTCTCCACAGATCAAGAGCCTGCTAGCTTAGCTTCCAAAGAAAGACGGCTGACTGTGTGTACATTCTGTGAGTGAGATCCCACCTCCTATGGGCGGGCTGAAAACATGCGGAACAACGCCCTCTACTGGCTGTAGTCTTTAGCCTCTGGACAGAAAATCCTCCGATGACGCAAAATGACGATTTTTGCGTCATCGGAGGATTTTTCCAGACAAAAAATACATAAATCTCTCCTCTCAGGGGGATATGAGGGTGGAAAGCACGGTAATGCGAAAATACTACAGGTTTTCTACTAATACAAAGCTTAATGCTAAATCCTGAAGTATCCCTTTAAAGACCTATTAGTCTGTGCCATCTAGAGTTTCATGACAGAACTTCATTTCCAGTAAAACACTGATATTACAGTTGTGTGTAATTCAGAATTAAATTTAAATTCCATTTTTGAAACTGAAACGGTGCTAATTCTACAATCTGAAGTATTCGGTTTAAATTTACAATAAAGATATAGGTCAAAGAATCAAAGATATAAAATAAATGTCTAAATATCTAAATATAAGTCTGAATAATTGATGTTGAGCTGTTTTGAGTCTAATGCAGACTGCATCGACAACATCGACCAGCAGCTACACTGTCGAGTTCTGTTGAATCAGTGTGTTATATGTTGCCAGATGCTTTTGGGTCGTGGAATGTCTGAAAAGTGTCGTACTGTAATCTGGTGGTAATTGTCTGTGCTGTGTTTGGTGGTACAGTGTGAATTGGCCTTTAAGGATTATGTCACTTGTGTGTGTGTGTGTTCAACAAACAGCCCAGCCGGACTCGAAGCAGCTGTGGTGATCGTGACAGCGGTGCTATGAACAGAACCACCTGCAGTATCAATCTACCAGTGTACCGCAGCGGCACCACGGTAAAACACACACACACACAGACACAGACACACACACACACACACACACACACACACACACACACTGTAGTATCTCTCCTCATGTAAGGACAGATGAACATGCAGAGGCTGTTAGTTTCACATCTCTGTCAGCATGAGGAGATGAATGAACACACACAGAAGACAGTGGCAGAACTGAAAAATATATCCTGTATTTTACTTCCAAGGGCAGTTATTAACATTTATAAGGGGAAAGTTGTTTAACTTTATTAAAGGTATGTGTCATATTTTATGTAAGATTCTTAAATGTAATGAATTACTTAAATTAAAATGCTGTTATAAAATGAAATTGGTATCAACATAATCCATGTTTGCGCTGTACAAGTGGCTCTGAAGTGGCATTTATATGTATTTACCTGTTTAATGTAGCTCAGAGGTGGCACATGCATTTACACTGCAGTTACACTGGCATAATTAAAATTATGAAAAACCGTCAGGTGCAGAAAGAGAGTGTCGCCGCCCGCGCCCCTCCTGAGGGAGCCTGGCAAAGGAGGCGACGCTCTCGAGGTAAGCCCTCCCAGCCTAAGGTCGATCTGAGGACCGTCCTTCAGGCGAAGAAGGCTTCCTCTAAGCGGTCCTAGGCGTGGCCGGACCGCTGAGAGCTGTCCCCCCGGGATGGAGCGATTGAGGTCGCCTCCGTTCCGGAGCTCTCGGGGAATCAGTGCTGTGCTTCCGCCGTCCAGTACGCTTCGGGGCACACTGATTTCCCGCGCACGCACGCCGCTCCAGCCGGCTCAAGTAAGACCTGCGGCTGGGCAGCGAACGCGTACGCACACCGAAAATCATTCTCGACTGCTCCCTGCCGGTCAGCCGCTTCAGGGGGTCGGGAACGAGGCTCGGTTGACACCCGAGGCCAGCCTCGAGAGGCTGGTTCCCTTAGTAGATTATCTCGGCGCATGGTCATGCCTTCCGAATATATCTGCGTGGGCCCTGCGTACTGTAGAGCTGGGTTACAGACTGCAGTTCAGCGAAGTTCAACGGGGTGGTCTGGACTGTGGTCGGCCCAGAGCAGGTTCGGGTCATGGAACAGGAAGTTCAATCCCTGTTGGTCAAGGAGGCCATAGAACGTGTTCCTCTGCCAGACAGGGAGTCCGGGTTCTACAGCCGGTACGTCATAGTTCCCAAGAAGGATGGGGGGTTGCGTCCAATAATAGATCTCAGGCACTTGAATCGTTCTCTGAGGAGATTCAGGTTCAAGATGCTCACAATTCCAGCACCGTGAGTCAGATCCAGTTCGAGGACTGGTTCGTCACAATAGATCTGAAGGACGCATACTTCCATATATCCATCCTTCCATGTCACAGGAAGTTCCTGAGGTTCGCTTTCGCGGGTGAAGCATACCAATATCGGGTTCTTCCCTTTGGCCTAGCTCTTTCCCCTCGCACCTTCACCAATTGCATGGATGCAGCGCTGGCTCCGCTGAGACTCCAGGGCATTCGTGTACTCAATTACATCGACGACTGGCTAATATTAGCCAGGTCGTTCGATATGGCAGTTCGACATCGAGATGTCGTTCTCGCTCATATCAGGTGCTTGGGGCTGAGACTCAACACGAAGAAAAGCGTATTGACGGCCACCCAGAGGACTATGTTCCTGGGAGTGGTATGGGATTCCACGACGTTGCGGGCACAAATGTCTCCGGCTCGGGTGGGTTCCATACAGGCGTTGGTGAAGCAGTTTCAAATACTGCTGGGGCACATGGCAGCAGCGTCCAACGTCATACCTTTTGGCCTGCTACACATGAGACCCCTACAGTGGTGGTTGAGAGCCAAGGGGTTTTCCCCGAGGGGAAATCCGTTCTGTATGATCAGAGTAACGCGCAGATGCCTTCGTTCTCTCGTCATATGGAGGAAACCTTGGTTCCTGTCCCAGGGACCAGTACTGGGAGCATCATGTTGCCGGAAAACCGTTTCAACAGATGTCTCCCTCACTGGTTGGGGCGCGGTCATGGACGGCCGCTTTGAGAGAGGTCTGTGGGAGACCCGGCACTCTTCCTGGCACATCAATTGCCTGGAAATGCTGGCGGTCTACAAAGCTCTGAGGAGCTTTTTCCCAGACCTCCGCGGCCACCATGTCCTGATACGCTCGGACAACACTTCCGTTGTCGCGTATCTGAATCACCAGGGGGGTCTGAGGTCGCGCCCTCTATGCAGACTGGCACACCAGATCCTCCTGTGGTCCCAGGGGAAAATGTTGTCTCTCAGAGCGATGTACGTCCCCGGGGACCAAAATCAGGGAGCAGACGTCCTGTCGAGGCAGGGGCTGAGGCCCGGGGAGTGGCGACTACACCCAGAGGTGGTGAAAGCCATATGGAGTCGGCTGAGGCAAAGAACCTGACCCTTAAGGTGGCCTTTCTCCTTGCTATCACCTCTCTGAGGAGAGTGGGGGATCTCCAGGCCTTGGCTATAATGCCGACTTGCCTGGAGTTTGCCCCTGGCGGAGTTAAGGCCATCTTACACCCTAGACCGGGCTATGTGCCCAAGGTGCCATCTAATGTGGCACGGTCAGTGGTTCTTCAGGCATTCCATCCTCCACCTCACGTGACGGCGGAAGAGGGGAGACTTCACCTGCTCTGCCCAGTCAGAGCCCTGAGAGCGTACCTTGAGAGGTCCTCTCAGTGGAGGAAGTCAGACCAGTTGTTGGTGTGCTTTGGTTCACCCTAAAAAGGGCTGCCTGCATCCAAGCAGGCAATTATTAATTGGATTGTTCAGGCTATAGCCACGGCTTATCAGGTGCGCAATCTGCCTTCACCTATAGCTGTGAGGGCTCATTCTACCAGGAGCATGGCCTCCTCGGTAGCCCTCCTTTCTGGAGCCTCGCTTCAAGATATTTGCGAAGCGGCTGGGTGGGCCACTCTGCACACCTTCATAAGATTTTATAGTCTGCAACTCCCTGTGATGCCTGGCACCAGAGTGATCGCTTCCTAAGTGTGCCTGGTCTCCCAGCTTCACACTAGGGTGGCGTGCTTACGGTGTGGCATAGTGGGAATTGCGTTCCCATAGTGTCGTCACGACGACGACGCAGTGCGAGTTCCCTCGAAGGGGAACGTCTCGGGTTACGACTGTAACCCTTGTTCCCCGAGAAGGGAACGAGACACTGCATCTCGCCGCCACACCTATCACGTTCAGAGCGCTTGCTTCATCGCAAAGTAGCTAACGTGTGTTTGAGCCGGCGTCCCTTTGTATCTTCCGGGTATGCCGTCATCTACTACGTCATGACGCAGCACCAATCAGGATTGGACAGATTTCATTCATGCTTCAGATGTGTTACGCTGGGGGCGTTCCCATAGTGTCGTCACGACGACGACGCAGTGTCTCGTTCCCTTCTGGGAGAACAAGGGTTACAGTCGTAACCCGAGACGTTCTCTTAAAGGGACAGTTCACCCTGAAAAGGACCATTCTCTCTTTACCTGCTAGAGGTCAAAAATATGTGAGAGATGATAACGAGGTTAATGTTTTTCAACCATTGTCTTGGCATTGCTACCAACACCTGTGATATCTACTGTCTTCTAGACTCAGTTTCTGGCAACCTTTCGTATGGCGAAATGGGATTACGACTGGTCCGACAGGATGGAGATGATGATCACTGCTAACAGGTGAATGAGGCTGAATTTGACAGATTTGTTTGTTTTCAGGGCTGTTTCATATCAGTAATGTTCAGCAGAGATGTGCGCTCGCGATACAGGTTATGAAGAATGATTTAATGTTCAATCATGAGTAAATCCTGTATGTTTGTTCACAGTGATAATAATGGAAACATCAACGGTGCAGAGGTGAGGAGGAGCATCCCGGTTCAGTTCGCTGTTGATCTGGCGATCAGTCTGTGAGTGGCATTTATTTAACTTCTTTTCTTCTGTTTCAGTTTGATCTGCTCTTCATCTCTGAATGACTGGAAACTCAACATCTGAATGTCTTTCTGTTCGGATTATTTTCTGTTCTGTTTTATCATTAGCAGTTAATGCACTGAAACAGTAACATTATATTATAATAACAGAAAACCATATGATTGACTGAGAAGTTATTATAGAGTTATTGTGTGTTTGTCAGAGTGGCTGAAGACTCTGTGACGTATCTGAACTTCTCTCTGGAGGACAGAGGTCCAAAACCTCTCAGCATCGTCTACAAGGTCAGAGAGTCAAGCACACATCTACAGCTTCATCGTGTTGTTTTTGGGCTTCTCGTGATCAGATTGCTGTGTGTCTGTGTATCTGTGTCCACAGGTGGAGAATCTGGGTCTTAAAGGTCTGCCGGTGTCGCTCGAGCTCACCCTGCCCTGTCAAACTGCACATGTGATTTTAACTCCTCAGAGCTTCAGCATGCAGGAGGTGCGTCACTCGTTCATCAGCTCATACCATCAGACCAGCATGTGTTCTGCTGAATAAACATCTTCTGTTCTTCTCTACAGAACTCTACAGTGCCGTGTGGATTCATCAAACCGCAGGTAAGAGATCATAGACCCTTTTACAGCTGCTGTTGAAGTGATCGTTCACCCAAAACATGACTGTTCTGTCATCATTTACTCACTCTCATGTCATTCAAACCTGTATGACTTTCTTTCTTTTGTTGAGCACAGATGGGATGTTTTGAACTGGTGTTTAAACAACAGTGCAGCCCAAAAACACATTTCTTAAAACATCTTCTATGTTAATAATAATAATAATAACTTTATTTTGTATAGCGCTTTTAAAAGTCAATTCTCAGAGCGCTTTACATAGTCAATATTAAAGAAGATAAAATAAGCATGAAATACAAACTATAACAGAGCATGCATACAGACAATATTATAAACCTAAAAAACAATTTAAAATCAATAAACAAAACATAGCAAAACCATAAAAATATATCACATGTAGAACCACTGCAATCACGTTTTACCCAAATGCTTCTTTAAAATAATACATTTTAAGGGATGACTTAAACAATTTCAAAGATGGAGCACTTCTAATTTGTGAGGGCAGTGAATTCCATACCTTTGGGGCAACCGAAGAAAACGCCCTATCGCCCATTGTTTTTAGGCGCGTTACCGGAATAACTAAGAGACCAGCATCGGCTGAGCGAAGATTACGTGTCGGAATGTAGGGTACGAATAGATCAGAAAGATATTGCAGGGCAAGTCCATTTAACGCCTTGTAAGTCAACATAAGAATTTTAAAATCAACACGAAATTTAACAGGCAGCCAGTGCAATGTCTCTAAAACAGGTTTTATGTTATCTCTTTGTCTGGTCCTGGTCAGAATACGTGCAGCAGGATTTTGTACCCACTGAAGTCTGTGCAGAATAGATTTCGATGCTCCTGCCAACAAGGCATTACAATAGTCAATTCTGGAAAAAAACAGAGTATTAATTAATTTTTCTGCTACAGAAAAAGGCAACATTGACCGTAATTTGGATATATTTCTAAGATGAAAAAATTAAACTTTAACAGTATTACGTACATGCAGGTCAAATGTTAAATTAGAATCAAAAATTACTCCCAAGTTTTTTTATTTAGATTGGAACTGTATATCAGAGCCGTCCACATTTATAGCTACAGATTTCACACTACGTAACTGGTAAGACGAACCAATAAGCATCACTTCAGTTTTATCGCTATTTAGACCTAAATAATTAACAGACATCCAATTTTTGATTCCTGCAATACAGTTAGAAAGGTGAGTAACAGCCACTTTTACATCAGGCTTTGAGTGAATGTATATCTGGGTGTCATCAGCATATAAATGAAAATCGAGATCAAGAGACCTCAAAAGTTGGCCAAGTGGAAAAATATATAAACTAAAAAGTAAAGGACCTAAAATTGAACCCTGAGGTACACCATATTTTACCATACCAACCTCCGATCTACAGCCACCCAGCACAACAAATTGTTTGCAATCTGAGAGATAAGACTTAAACCAGCTCAGAGCAGAGTCAGATACACCCAAGACAGATTCCAGGCAGGAAAGTAAAATACAGTGATCAATAGTGTCGAAAGCGGAGCTGAGATCAAGCAGGATCAGTATTGATAAACATCCAGAATCAGAAGCCATCAGCAAATCATTTGTGACTTTAACTAATGCTGTCTCAGTGCTATGCATTTTACGGAAGCCAGATTGAAGAGGCTCAAAGAGTTCATTAACAGATAGATGAGATAGCAATTGTGTTGCAACAATACGTTCTAAGATTTTAGCAATAAAAGGGAGATTAGAGATGGGACGAAAATTTCCTAGATTCTCAAAGTCACAGCTATTTGTTTTTGGAACCGGGGTTACAGCGGCAATTTTAACCCCCTGAGGTCGGCAATCACGCCGGCGTGATCTGCTCGTTTTTTTTTTTATATCAGTGCAAAATACTCTGTTGATTTTGATTTTACATACTTGTGTTGTACATCATTCAAAGCTGTTAAATGTCTTCTTTTATTTGTGTACACTCATAATAAAAACAAAATGTTGTGTTTTTCGTAAAACGAAGAAAATAAACATGATGCGCGTTCTGCCATCTCTCTCAATGTGAAACTCATTCTGAAACGCGACAGAAAATGGCCTGTAACTCAGCGAATGTTTGTCACACAGACTTGAAACGCATGTCTATACACCGCTTGGAATCTCTATTTTTAAAGTATGTAAATTATATAAAAAACAAATATTATATTTTTAAGTAATCCATACGAAAGCAGCGGCAAGTACAGTTTC
Source organism: Scardinius erythrophthalmus (assembly GCF_964197995.2). Taxonomy (NCBI): domain Eukaryota; kingdom Metazoa; phylum Chordata; class Actinopteri; order Cypriniformes; family Leuciscidae; genus Scardinius; species Scardinius erythrophthalmus. Next base: position 60,790,177 of record NC_138223.1, on the reverse strand, counting down.
TCAAAAGCGTCCTAATTAACTATAATGTGACCACACCCACGAGCACACGAGCGATTGACATGCAAATGATCCATGCGGAGAAACGCAGACCTGTAAACGCCCTCATCACCTCAAAACAAAGAAGCAGAGACTTCGTAACTTACTCCTCTCTGCTTTCATCGAGTTTGGACGAATGTAAGCTGTGCTGTGCTGTGCTGTTTACCTTGAATTTACATCGGATTTACCTCAGAAGAACGCGATTTGAAGATGAGACGATTTTTAAGGTAAGACATGCTAAACTGGTCGTGCTAGATTAAAATGTATGTTATGAAATGAGTTTGGAGTAAAAACATGAACTAAGCCTAATGTCATATATGTACATGTATATATAGACAGAAACATGAAATGTGAACTAGAATGGTAGGCAACGTTTCAGTGCTTGTATACATGTTCGACACAAGGATGTTTTTATATTCTATAATAAAACACAGCATGGTAAAAGTAGGCTAGTATGTATATATATATATATATATATATATATATATATATATATATATATATATATATATATATATATCAGAGTTTCCGCTCGAAAAAAATGGTGCCGGTCAAAGTGACCGGCAGAGGTTTCGTTTTCCGGACATTTTGATAATATGCCGGTCAAATATCGCCTCTTAATTAGTCAAGTTGAGGAAAACTGGAGGCAGGCTATGTAACTTAAACAAGTAGCCTAATAAAAACTCAGTGAGTGTTTTAGCACAATTTTCTGACGTCATGGGATCACAACACTAAGAGATAGTAAATCTTTTCCTGGATTTTTTTTTGTGCGTTCCCGAGATTAGACCTTCCATAATGCCGAAAACCCGAAGTCTCTAGGTGGTCTGGTTGAGGAGTAGATAGAAGTGCAAGATTGGTGCGCACAGACAGAACAGAAATCATGAGTTAACAATCGCAATTTTGCCCGGTGGAAAATTGCGCTAAAAATGACATAATCAGGCCGAATGCAACATGTTTATTAGCCTAACTTTCAAAAAAAAAAAAACATTAACGTCCGATTGGCGTCAATCAACGCCAATTGTTTTTACTATGGTTTCACATTCATAGTTTAACAAACCATTTTCTACTATGGTTTTGTACGTTTCTTCATTCGGATCTATTTGCGATCCATTCCATTCTAAACAAACAACGCCGTTTATATGGTTCGTCCTTCTTTCATTATTCATTAAGATAATAATTAATAAATGCGCGCATAATTATCAGTGAACTTGATAAATGTTGCAGATATGTTTTGCTATGCATGCACAAACAAATGCCTTTCAACTTAGTGTGCAAAATTCAGAATAAAATGAATGTGCAGCAATTTGTAGGCTACAAGTCTAGGTCTACTATAACCTACGTGTTGTAGCCATTAAATAAGCTCATTTAGTTTAATATTTGTTAAAATATTATAATGTTATTTTTTAATTTATGTTGATTATGAAAAGTGAACCGCACGATATGCGCAATATCGAGAGACATGGAGCGGGTCAGACATGATTTTGATTACTTAATTAAGTTTGGTTTTGTTGAAAGACTTTTTTGAAGTGAATTTCGTTTTGTATAAATTGTATCTTAATTTTAATATTTTTTATCAACCAGTATAAGCAGCAAATATAGCAGACGATAGGCCTAATCATGGAGGCGCCCGCGCGGTCACTTGCATTTCTCGTGAACTGGAGCGCATCTCATCCTAATTTAACGAAACTCAGCGTAGGCCTCACAGACATGAAATATATTTTAAGAAAGCTTGAAATGTATTTTTAACAATTTAAAACGAAAAGAAATAGGCTACTCTCTGATTATGTAAACCCATGATGTGCATTTCTAGGCGCGTTCACTAGCCTAGCCTATACGGAGAAGGCAATCGTCAACTTCATCTTTACAGCTGAGCTGTTGTTGCAGTTAATAAACTAAAATAGCCTAATAGGCCTATAATTTTATTAAACAATAAATTAAATGAAATTGTAATTGTATTAAAAAAGCAACCAAAAAAAATCCTGTTTAAATTTTTTTTTTTTTTTTTTACCTATGCTAATTACGCATTAAATTCAGGTAGGCTACTGAGTCACTGCCCTCAATGCCCAGAAAAGCGCTGAAACGGAGATGAAGGGGAACCCGTTTTTATTTATTTTTTTATTTTTGGGCTTATTTTAACTGGCCCATCCAGTTTTCTGGAGGCCCACCTACAATCAAAATCCTGGCGCCGCTAGTGCTTCAGCGGTCTGATATCAAGAAATAACAGGCCGCATTCCACATTGGAATTCAACCAAGCCATGTAATAATGTTTAATAACTTTCAAACGGTTGAGCCTGTTCCTTTATAACATAGCCAAAGGTCGGTGTATTTTTGCTTTATACATTTTAGGCTTATTCTCAAATTCAGATTGTGTTAGGGGGGCGGGATTATAAGGCAATTTTAATCGGACAATTTGACCGGAGAGATTTAATTTTGTCGGACATTTCATTTTTTTTTCGGTCAATGTCCGGCAATTACCGGACAACGGAAACCCTGATATATATATATATATATATATATATATATATGTGTGTGTGTGTGTGTGTGTGTGTGTGTGTGTGTGTATTCTGTACATTTTAAAAACCTATTTTAACCTGAAAAATCTAAAATGTATTCCCCAAATTGTGCAGCATAGTTTCTCTTGATATCAGCATGTTCACAGCTGTTTTGTTGTTGTTTTTAGAGGAACAAGATGCCACTGAATAAGTCCTTCTGACTTCAACATTCACATAAGTCTCCATCCATGAACATGCTAAAGTGAAAAATCAAACACCATGGAAATGAAACGTATGTACTATGTTTCAGGAATGGCACAAAGGGGTGTGACAGTTCAAGTCTCTGTCTTTAGTTCAGTGTGTTAAATAATGTGTTTTTTTGTCATTTGTGTATCTTTGGATTATGTTGTGTTGTAAATAAATTAAAAACAATCTAAAAGCCATTATTTTTTAAATCTCCTCATTCTTTGTGCAAGGTTGCTCAGAATGATAGGGCTTGATTGCTCCTAATAGGGCCATTAGGGAGCAGTGTTGGGGAAAGTTACTTTTAAAAGTAATGCATTACAATATTGCGTTACTCCCCAAAAAAGTAACTAATTGCATTACTTAGTTACTTTTTGTGAAAAGTAATGTGTTACGTTACTTTTACGTTACTTTTTCTTCTCACCTGGGCTGGGCTTGCTTGTTTGTTTTTTTAATAACAAGACCAACAAAAAAGTTATATTTTTGGCAAATGTTAAGGCCCTTTCACACCAAAAGTGAACTGAATAAGCCTCAGGCTGAAGGAAATGTATATTTAAGCTTGTACAGTAAAGGGTGCCGCTCAAACTAACCTTTCAGCTGCGCTGCTGTTCTGGATTAAAGAACAATAATATACAGGAGAAGGAAGTTCAACACTCTTATTTCTAAATCTTATAAAGTAATTTTTGCTTATTAGTATGGTTGAATTAGATCATTGAAGGTCAGCAGCAAAGACATTAATAAAGTGAGATTAAATTCACAAAGTATATTTGTGTAATTTAATAGTTAATTATAAAAGTTGAGTAAAATTCTGAGATTGCATTTGACTGTTTTTATTTATTTTGAGCAGTGAGATGAGTAAGTTCACATTTACTCTAGAACTACAATAACCATCATGTTTACACAGCGCACACACCACCACCTCACTTTGTTTCTCTCAACATGGGGACAGGAGAGCTGTCAGTCAAGAAATGTGAAAAAGTAACTAGCGTAACTTATTTGGAAAAGTAACTTAGATATTTTATTGCAAATTGAAAAAGTAATGCATTACTTTACTAGTTACTTGAAAAAGTAATCTGATTACGTAACTCAAGTTACTTGTAATGAGTTACCCCCAACACTGTTAGGGAGGGTCTTTGTCTTTCTCAGGTGAGAAAACCTTACATATTAATGAGGTGATCCACCCCTTCGAATAAAGCTTTCTAACACAAAATACGTCTTAGAAATTTTAAATCAATATATTGTCTTATCTGAATGAGCAGTCAGGGAGATTTTCACATAGTTTTGAAGCAAATATTCTTGGCTACATGATACAATTTTCAAAAGTCTTATGAAGAAATAATCAGTATGGGTTTCATGAGCTTATTTCAGTGACAATTGTTTTTTGTTTTTTTCACAAACCACGCATAAATGTTATTATCTCAAAACTACAAACTTTTATATACTTGCTGCTGATATATTATTGTAGCAGAGTTTGTGCTGAATACAGTGTAATTAGACTTTAGCCATGAAAATGTCACAAGTAACAGAAATAACCAGAAATGTCAGAGCATGTCAGAACACCTCCAGGGCCCAGAAAACAGCCCAGACCTCAGAGGGTTAAGCAAATGAGATCCCAGTTTTGATCTATAATTAAGTCACATACAGTCAGGGCTTTGTTATTGATCGAGCGCACATTTATCAGTGCACATTTCAGCAATTGCACCGGAACGGCCGAGCCAGTAGCCTCCTCACGTAGAACTGTCAAAATTTTTTAAGTCAGCCCTTGTTGGTCTCCATGACAACTGCGGTGATTTACGTAAGGCTATCGGATAAAATACATTTTCTTGAGACGAACCCAGGTACCCACAACGTGATGATCGATGTAGGTAACGTTTTGGGCGAGCAATTCCATAGGTATTGCAAAGTGCGCGAGGTTCAGTCCCCAAAGCGTGTTTCCCATTACCTTATGGGACCTTATGTACCTTATGGCCATTGTAGAGGAGTCCACGCGAATAACAGCATCACAATTGTGTAAGTCCTGGATCACACCGCTGTTGATGATTAATGATCTGCTAACATCCAGAGATAGCAGCAGTAATCCAATGACTGTTACACGATTCCACATCACGATGGAAAACATGAGTGGTATGTAAAACATTAAAACCGAGCGGCAGCCACGCGTGCCAGCATTCCCTTTCAACCTGAAATGCGCCCAGAAAAAAAGTTCCACTGAAGAAAGAAAGAAAGGTTTCGAACAACATGAGGCTGAATAAACGATGACAGAATGATCATTTCTGGGTGAACGATCCCTTTAAGATCCGATCTCAAGCAGTCACAGTAAACGCATCTTCTGTCTGCTGGATTCATCTCTGTTTAGTTCAGTTGATTCTCGTGTTCATTGGTGTCAGTGTTTCAGTTCTCAGTGTTGTGTCGATGTTTCAGGACGGTCACTGCGGGAAGTTCGAGTGTGGTCAGTTTGATCTGCAGAAATCTTCAGCAGTTCACTTCATCCTGAGGGCAGACGCAGCTCTCCAGAACGTGGAGGAATACGAGAGCGTGAGTGACGAACACAGACAAACACCAGTTTAAGATGGACTAACTCTGAAATCAGACTCTGTTTCTTCTTCTGTAGAAATACTCCTTCAGCGAGTTCAGAGAGGATTCTGCCTTGGACATCAGCGCCGAGCTCCAATACAACAGAAGCCGCTACAACCAGACGTCGACCGGCCTGAAGGTGATGAGTGACAGAAATCTGTACCTTTGCCGTAACTGATTTTGTGCTTGTGTTGATCAGCGCGTGATTGTAAGTGTCGGCCTGAACTCACACCACAGACCTGCAGGAGTCCATGACTGACATCACTCTTACAGTATTACAGATACAGACACTGTTCCGTCATATTTCTAACTATTTCTTCTTCACTCTGCAGGACGACCCTCACACATCACAGGTATCTCACTCCTTCATCCATCATTTAAAGATGATCAACGTTTGTACAGTTGGTGATGAGTTTCTCTGTTCCTCTCAGATTGCAGTGAAGGCGGAGTTTGTCGTTCCACCCAGTCTAATGCTGATCGTGTGAACTGGTGCAGGGGGCGGGCTCATCCTGCTCATTATCATATTGATCCTGCTGATCAGATCACCTCACACCTGATGTCATCATTCACCTCTCAAAGTCTCAAGCTAATCTGTTCATCTGTGTGTTTGTGTGTAGTGCGGGTTTTTCAAACGAAAGCGTCCTGAAGAGTTAACCCTCAGAGGTCGGCAATCACGCCGGCGTGATCTGCTTGCTTTTTTCCTTATGAGTTGAATTGAGACCCGAAATACTCTTTTGACTTTGATTTTACAAAACAAGTTTCATACATCAATCGATTCTGTTAAATGTGTATTATTTTTGTGTATACTCACAATAAAAACAAAGTGTTGTGCTTTTTGCCAAATAAAGAAAAATAAACACGAAGCGAGTTCTGCCTTCTCTCTGCCAGTGTAGTCCATTCTGAAACGCGTCCGAAAATGAACAATAACTCAGCGAATACTCAGTCAAACAGGCATACAGACACACAAGCATGAAGATTGAATTCTCTTCTTTTAAATGAAGTAATTTATATAAAAAACAAATATTCTCATCTTGTGAAATCTGTATTAAAAGAGCGATTCCAGTCAAGCTCATTACAGCTGATTCAGATGTGTGAATCAGATTTGTATCCTGTGAACGCCCCCATATCAGCTCGAGAAAACACACACGTTTATTCAGATCATTACTTGTTTACACCGTCTAGCAGCGCTGTGAGGAATAATAATAATGGAACATGTCCCTCAGAAGTGCGGGTATATCGAGGAGCGAGCTGAGGAATACTAGTAAGTTTTTTCCTTCTCACGTGAATTTCTTCACGTGGGTTTCTGTTTATGAATGAATGAACGGCAGAGATGCGCGCTGTTTACCACAGCTGGCAAAGACAGTTTAAATTTAAATCGCGGGTGTGAATGAATGATGATGTTTTAGCAAACTGTATTGCTATACTGAGATGAGTAAAAATCGACTGAAATATGTTGAAATAAAATGTAGGCTATTTGTATAAGCAACGTATTAAACTGCAAATTAACAATATGCCCTAATATTTCATGAAAACAACGTTACAGTCAGGCGAAATATGAAAAGTAATGAATACATAGATAAAATGTAGGCCTATATTCTTTTTTTTTTTTACAAAGAAAGAGTACACTTGAAATATTGTTGAAATTGTAATTATTGTTGTAATTGTAACCTTTTTAATAAGTTAGTCAGTTTCACACCTGAATGAATTGGCGCTTTTCCACTGCATGGTACGGTACGGCTCGGTTCGGTACGGCTCACTTATGGCGCATTTCCACTGCATGGTACGGTATGGTACGGCTCGCTTCGGCTCGCTTTAAATGGTACCACCTCTTTTGAGGTTCCAAGCGCACCGTACCGATACTAAAATGTGACGTGAAAACACTGAAGATCACTGATTGGTCAGACAGAATCGTCACTACCAGTGTCATTGTATTTGCGACACGAGACCATGCACGAGACAAACCCGCTAGATTTAAATCGCCAGTAGACAACAGCCAACGCTGTAGTTTGTTGCAGTTCAAAAGTTTCTTGCAAGCTGTTACTTGCAGTCAGGGGCGGCGCCGGATAATTTTTAACGCATGTGCTGAGGACACACACGTGTGTGTATATATATATATATTAGGGCTGTCAACGTTAACGCGTTAACGCATGCGATTAATAAAAAATCCTTATCGCGTTAAAATAATTTAACGCAAATAAATTACCGCCAAAAAAAACAAAAACAAAAAAAACGATATACACAAAGGTGCGTCATTAACGTAATTTGCGCGGGGGCGGGAGTCTAATCAGCATCTATAATGGCGAAAGCAGTAACTCTGGTAGGCGGACATTTCTCTTTTAAAAGAAAATTGGATGGCACTCTGGATAAACGCAAAGTTGTGTGCATACACTGTAAGGAAGAACTGGCCTACCATCGAAGCTCATCGAGTTTAAAATATCATTTAAAAGCAAAACATATCACAGGTTCTAACGTTACTAGCAATCTGACGAGTCTTGTGCAACAACCCACACTGGATCAGTGTATACCACGGAGTGTGAATAGTCAAAAGTCAGCCAGGCTTACTACTTCCATAGCGAAGTGGATTGCTAAGGACTGCCGTCCAGTCAACATCGTAACTGACCAGGGCCTGAAAGAAGTGATCAGGATTGCCACTTCCGACCCATCGTTCGAGCTACCGTCAAGATCAACAATCATGCCCAGGATTAACGAACTGTACATTAACGAAAAGAAATGCAAAGTAGAGCTGCTATCACAATCAAACAGTGTTGCATTGACTGGGGACCACTGGACATCGGTAAGCCAGCATAATTACTTAGGTACAACTGCGCATCTTATCGATAAAGACTGGCATATGCATTCATTTGCATTAACTGTGCTTAAAAGTGAAGAAAGGCATTTTGCTGAGGCCTGCGCCGAACAGTTTATACAAGTAGCGAAGGAGTGGGAGATAGAGAGCAAAATCACTACTGTTGGTACGGACAGCGCAAGAAACATGATCGCTGCATCTAGATTGCTTCCTTTCGAGCATATGCCGTGTATAGCGCACATTATACAGAGGGCAATCGTCATGGCTCTTCGTGAAGGCGGCTTTGATGGCGTTTTAGTGAAATGTCGTAAATTAGTCGGACATTTTAAACATAGCCCGTCTAATATGATAGACCTGAAAGCACAGCAAATTGCTCATGGCCTGGGCGAAGAGTCTCTAGTGCAAGATGTTCTCACAAGGTGGCATTCCACCCTCGAGATGGTCAGCCGGATACTACGGAACAAAGACCCCCTGATGGCAACCTTGGCTCATCAAAACCACAAGCTAACCCTTCTAACATCTGCAGAGTTTGATAAGCTTGCCAGGCTGGAGAAACTACTGGAACCATGCAGGTTGGTACTTCAGTTTATTTGATATGTTATTTTTAGACAGTATTTAATGATTTTTTTCTTTTTTTTTATTAAAACAAGTCCTGTATATTTAAAATGGCTCATGTCATGTTGTTATTGTGAGTAATGTTAGTAACTACAGTAACCAATTACTAGCAAAGTATTGTTTAGTGTTAATCTTTGTTTTTATAGTTAACTAATACTTGTAACATTAAATAAAAAATAAAAAAAATTGTAAATGCTGACATTAAATGATAGGTCATTGTTAGCAAATGCAATCTATTAATTGGATGTGTGTTTATTATTCAGATATGTCATGGAACTTCTTGGGGGTGAAAAGTATGTCTCCTGTTCTGTTGTGTTGCCTGCCCTTTGCCACCTGGCCCTGAAGATGGCTGTCACAGAAGATGACCCTGCTTATGTTGTGCGCTTTAAGGATGCATTCAAAGAGGATTTGACCAAGCGCAAAGAAAACACAAACATTGCTTGGCTCAAAATCGCATCAGCTCTTGATCCCAGATTCAAAAACCTGAAATGCATTCCTAAAGCAGAAAGAGCTGAAGTTTGGGAAACATTAGACAAGATGTTAAAAGAGGAGGAACTTTGTCCACATTCCTCAGATGCGGGATCAGGGCCGCAAAAGAAAATTGGTCTCCTCTTGATGGGCTCTGATACAGAGTCAGACGATGAAACATCACTGGAATCCAGTCCTCTTGCTAGATACAGAGCAGAGCCTATCATAAGCCTTGAACAATGCCCTCTGCAATGGTGGTCTGCACACAGCAGAAGTCATGACAAGCTGGCGACCATTGCACTGAAATATCTACCAACTCCTGCTTCAACAGTGCCATGCGAGAGACTATTTTCACTTGCAGGACACATAGTGCACAAGAAGAGGGCTGCTCTGGCACCTGAGAATGTTAACAAACTTGTATGCCTTAGCAGTTGGTTGAATGCTGACTAGAAAAATAAGCACCACTTTAGGACAAATATGGAATATTGAGAGGAGAAGAAAAAAGGGAATCTGGTAAGATTTTCTGGGTTATGTGTTAAATGAAGAGAAAGCGAGATATTTGAGAGAAAGACATGCACACAGATAAGAACAGAAAAATCTTTAAACAAGAGGGGGAACCAGACTTGCTAAATACATACATAAAAAAAAAAAAAACTACATCCATGAAATAAACACACACATACAAAAAACACCACATTCAAAACGGAGAGACATGTATTGCAAATGTGCAAAAGTAATATGATTTGCTCAAAGGTTTATCTGTCAGGAATGCTCAGGAATAGTTAGCCTAAGTATTAACTTTGCCCGAGATACTTCTGAAAGAAAGACATACAAATGGTTGTCCTACAGAGATATGAATTTTGTTTTTCAGTTCAGATAATTTGATTTTAGAATAATTTGATGAAATACTGCGGTTTCTGTGTCTTTTTCTGTTAAGTTCATTTCTGTCTAGAATCAACTGAGATGAGATCTGTAAAATTTCAGTGCGTTTCCTGTCCAAATGTATGTTCAGGTCATTTGCTTTTTAATTTGATGATAAATGTTCATATTAAAGTGACTTTTAATTCTGAATTGGGTCTCTAGGCAGACTAGTTTGCAATATTAAATGTCTTCTTAAAACTTCAAATTGAATTGAGATTGAAACTGTTCTGGTATAGTTCTCTTTGCTGGATATGACAATTTTGTGAAATGACAAAAATAAACATGTTGTATGCCTTAGCAGCTGATTAAATGCAGACTAGAAAAATAAGCTGTTCTGTTTTAGTTTGGCAAGCAGGTAATTGAATTGAGATTGAAACTGTTCTGATGGTTCTCTTTGCTAGATATAACAATTTTGTGAAATGATGACAAAAATAAACATGTTAAACAAAATAAAAAGTGTATGTTTAATTTTTCACGATAAGTGTGCGATTAATCGCAGTTAATCGCACAAAAAGGGTGCGATTAATCGCGATTAAAAAAATTAATCTATTGACAGCCCTAATATATATATATATATATATTATTATTATTATTATTATTATTAATAAATGAGCAAAACTTGGCCACAAAATATTTAATATTCAATTATTTTAATGATCACAATTAAAGTTTTAATTTTATTAAATTCAGCAATCAAATATTCAAAAAGACTTAATAATAATGTTATTTCTCTCTATAGGCGCGTTTACTACGAATATGGCGATCGTCAACTTCATCTTTGCCAGACACTGACAGAAAACACTATTTTATAAATAAAAATCAATGCACGCATCCCCGGATTTACAAATGCACATCTTGCTTGTTGCACGCACATTATGTCGAAATAACGAGATATTATGTTGAAATAACATTATTATTAAGTCTTTTTGAATATTTGATTGAATGCTGAATTTTGCGCTTGTTCAGTTTAATACAATTAAGCCTATATATAGCCTATATAGATATTATTAATAAATGAGCAAAACTTGGCCACAAAATATTTAATATTCAATTATTTTAATGATCGCAATTAAAGTTTTAATTTTATTAAAACGCGTGCACTGATTTTTATTTATAAAATAGTGTTTTCTGTCAGTGTCTGTGCATGGCAAAGATGAAGTTGACGATCGCCATATTCGTAGTAAACGCGCCTATAGTTAGAAATGCACATAATGGATTATAAAAGAGTAGCTTATTTCTTTTTGTTTTGAATTATTTTGTTTAAAGACATTTCAAGCTTTGTGTATTTGAGGATGTGATGTTTTTTCATCAATTGTTTGATGAAAAAAATATTAATATTAAGATACAATTTATACAAAACGAAATTCACTTTAAAGAAAGGCTTTCTACAAAACAAAACTTAATGAAGTGGTCAAAATTATGTCCGACTCGCTCCATATCTCTCTACTCGTGCTGTTCACTTTTCATAATCAACATAGGCAGATGGAAAAAAATAACATAACATTAACTAAATGCGCTTTGTTAATGGCAGTAGGCTAGTTTAAAATAGTACATTAGGCCTAGACTCTCTATTTGTAAAGATTGCTGCACATTCATTTAATTCTGAATTTTGCACACACAAGTTGAAAGGCATTTGTTCAAATCAAGTTCACGGATAATTGTGCGTGCATTTATTAATCATTATGATACTAAAATCATAACAAAGTAGGCTATATGCTATGTACAAAAAATCAGATGAGCCCAGAATATGAACGCAACGTTTAATTACAAGTTAAGAATTTTCCTTACATATAGTAAACCATTATAAGAACGTTTAATTTAATTTAAAAACATCCACATGCCGAGAATCAAGAGCACCATCCCCTGTGTTGTGCGTTTGAAATGTGGCGCGTTTACGATGATGTCATGGCAGTAGAGGCGGCAACTATAACGATCAGTCCCACCCAGTTTGAAGCGGTACTAACTGCAATGGAAAAGAAACCGAGCTAAAGCGAACCGAACCGTGCCGTACCGAGTCGAGTCGTACCACGCAGTGGAAAAGCGAAGCGAGTCGAACCGTTCCGCGCCGAGTCGAACCGCACCGAGCCGAACCGTGCCGTACCATGCAGTGGAAAAGCGCCAAATGGCTCATTAGGCAGAGTCATTATGCAGAGTGGGTGGGACATTGTATTCTCAGGTGTAAACCACTCCTCGTTCACGCCCCCCTCGCATATTGGCTTTCCAAGCAAAACCTGTTTTACATCAATTTAAATCAATGCATGGTTTTATGTGAACGATAAAGCAAGACTATTTTCACATACTTTTGAAGAAAAAACTCTAGGCGAGGACATCCATTATTCAAAAGTCTTATTGACACATATTTACTATGTGTTTTGTGGCCTTATTTCAGAAATTTTAGTTTTTAGTTTTTTCAATAACCATGCATAAACATTATTCTCTCAAAAATGAAAACATGTACATACACGTGGCTCACATATGGTAGCCCTGTTTGTGCTTTATAGAGTGAATTTACAACTTTGCCATTAATATGTTTATTAGCAACTGAAAAAAGCACAAATGTCAGGGCATGTCAGAACATCTCAAGGACCCCAAAAACAGCTCAGACCCCAGAGGGTTAATGGAATACTTAGAGGATGAAGATCTAACTGCGGTTGAAGACCCTCTTTTCATTAACATATGTGCTCCAGAAAACACAGGAGACAGTGAGAACGACAGCACAGAGGAAGAGAATCCCAGTGCTGGACCGCCAAACACTGACGAATAAAACCAGTTTATTTGCAGCAAGTAAATGAAGGTGAAGATGTTTGTATGGAAGGATATGAATATTATTAACCATCCTTAATTTTCTAGTTGTATGATACTGTTTTCTTGAGGATTATTGTGTGTTCAGTATGTTTAGTTTAATGATCTTCAGCTTGTGATGTAAAGCTGGTCCTCATCTTGTTATTCTAAGTATTGATATTTTTGAAAAAAAGATAAATTAATATTCAATAATTTTACAAATAAATTAGTTTATAATATGTGATATTGGTGGGTCTGTTTATTGTTAGACTGATGTTTTTGAAACCAAGAATAAACAAATGCTTAGAAAAATTTTATACAAACCTCACAACATTTGTTAGCCGGGAAGTTCGGTCTAGACTTGATCCATTGTAGAGCAACTATGCTTGAACCAGAGCTGTTCGGACCAATCAAATTGTCAGGGCGGGCTTTATACGATGATGGACAGATGATCAAAAGGAACATAATCATCCACGTCACCAAAGAGCGCTTGGGTTGAAGAAAGATGGCTGCTGCTGTAGAATTGAGATGTGTAGAGTCCGCCATTGCGTCTGTTATAGAAGATATCGACAGCGCATTCATTTTTAAAAGAGGAACAGAGAACCGCGATCAAGGCGATCGGAAAGATGAATGAAGAACATACGTCACTTACTCCGTTGCTCTGATTGGTTGTAGGTCTATCCAATTGAGTGCAGAGGCATTTTCTTTCCTGGTTCGGTTGAAACACCCCATAATCACAGCCCAATGGAGCAGATCAGTCTCACTCTCTGACTAGAGTCTGAGTATGACGACGTCAGGCTAGACATTTGTTGTAACAACTGAAAAAAAGAGCAAAGTCTGCTACAATCCAAAAATCTGTGATAAACTGTTTCCCTCTGCAAACAAAAAGGACAATCTTCCCTTACATTGGGATTAAAAACAGAAATAAAAGCATTGACAGCCACAATACCATGTAGGATTCTCCACTGTAAGTCTCCTACCCTTTTGGTCAACGGTGGTTTGTATATCGCTCTCCATACCGTTCTCACCTTATTGTCAAGCCCTAGATGAGCTCAGGAATCTGGAAAAAGAGACAATGCAGGAAAAGAATCATCAACTGGTTGACAGTGTCCATTACAATATTCATTCAACAAGGATAATTTAGTCAAGTCAAGTCAAGTCATCTTCATTTATATAGCGCTTTTAACAATGTAGATTGTCTCAAAGCAGCTTTACAGAGATAAGCGTATAATTTAAGGTAACAGAGATTGTTTCGGCTTTACAGCAGAGTTAAGTTATTTCCATCTAAAGTTAGTTTTGATTGATTTGGTTCCGTCGCAATGATCATTTGTTATTAAATTAGGGGCCGCTAAGACGACACCATTCTCTCTACACAGACTTTAAACACGAACCTGTGAGAAACGCTGATGGCGCTCACATGAGCATTTAGAATGGGTTCTATAGTTATGTGCGTTTGAATATACGCAGGTTTGGAATTCCCTATAAGCCAAGCCTAAACAAAATACTTGTCTTTCCTTATAAATTTTGATAAGGAATTTTATTTTATTTGTTGCTTTGGGGTAGGTCTTTGTAAGTTTGCACTTCCAAGTGTTGAGCAATTGATTTATGGACCTGATCGATCTAACTCCCACATGAGTGGCTAGACCTGCAGTGTCGATCAGATTAGGTCCACACAGATCAACCACATGTCTCAGTGTAACAGTCCCAGCCGCACAGAACCACTGCATCACAAAGGGTCCTGTTATGTGTTCTACGTTGAAGCGAGTGCCATACACCACTGGCTCTTTCAACAGCCATGCCTGATTCACAGCTTGCCACTCTCTCTTTATGGAACATCCCCCACACAGTGAACAGTGCATGGTAAAACTTTGGGAGTTGCACAGTTTTTTAGCTCTCAGGTCCATTAAAAACAAAGGCTCAGCAAGACCCAAATTCCCGCCTCAGATCACTATGGTTCTAGCTAAGGGTCTCCATACAAGGTCTGCGGGCCCAACAAGGAGCCTCAGGAAAAACTGGAGTCGGAAAGCAGTGCCCCTACTGGCAAGATGAATGAGGGTCTACACCTGATAAACGGTGGCACAGCATAGACAGTTGTTGATCACTAGTGTACGACCCCTAAAAGACATGTGTGGCAAGATCCATTTCCATTTTTTGAGATGTCCTTCAACTTTTTCTAAAACATTGTCCCAATTTTTACACACAAAAGTATAATCTCCCAAGATAAACACCATTTTTAAAACCACCCTTGTTCCAAATTAACCCGGCAGGTAAAACAAGTTTTCTGCTTAACTCATCAATGATTGTTACAGCTTCATTTTTCCCCTGTTAATCTTAGCAGAGGGCAATACACCAAGCACATTAATATTTTATACAAGGGTGTCAATATCTTCTTGTTTTTTGACAATGACAACAACATCATCAGCATAAGCAGATAATTTAAAAACTGTTTCACATCCAGGAAGGTTTACGCCCAAAAGAGATTGTGTTAATTTGTGCAGAAGAGGCTCTATGGCCAAAGAGTACAGCATGCCAGATAATGAACATCCTTGTCTACCCCCCCTCTGAACTTTAAAAGGAGCACTTAAATTACCGTTGATCTTTAAAATACTCTCAATGTCACTATGCAAGTGAATCCAATCATGTTTATAAGGCCAGAGCTGAACCCAAACGCATCTAACGTTTGCCACAAATACTGATGTTCAACTCAATCAATTGAAATCAGACAAATTTCACAACCCAATGAATTGGAGAGGTCCAACACAAATTAGAAAACTCACATTCAACACGCTGACACTGAGTGGCTATTTTTTTTGTGTGTGTGTGCTTTTTTCCACACACATGACAAATTACATTACAGATCGTGTTTAAAACTAGGCTCAAAAACAGCTAACTTGATTGAAACATTTGCAAAAAGGCCTAAAACTATTGAGTAGGGCTATTGAAAGGTTCAAGAGTGTAGAAAACAGCGCCATCATGTGGCAGGTCACATTTACAGCAGCCATAAACCCGAGTGCGCAGCTCAGCTGTTTATACATCAACCACAACAGCCTGACAGCACTTATGTGTTCAGTGGTCTGATAATATAATTCACATATTAAAGTGTGGCAATACATTATATGTAAATGATATGATGTCCTGCACCTGAGCCCAATCTGGGTGTTTGGGATGTGCACACCAGTTTTGTATTTTTGATTCAAAGTGAAGCATTCATGAGACCAGACTGGAAAGAAAGCGAGGCTTTGTTTTACGTTGATCACGATTAGATCATTCCCACCAAGACAACAAATATGGTATAAAATAAATGATTTTTTTAATTGCTATTCGCTGACAGTAAAATGAGATCAAATCCTGCTCTGGCCTCAATGAGGGGATTCATAATCAGCCAGAGAATCTGTAATGCTGATTAATGCCGTGTAATGAAAACAATCATAGATCACACACACACACACACACACACACACACACACACACACGCACACACACACACACACACACACACACACACAGCGCAGGAGTTCTGACTCTGATCCAAAAGGAGTGACTAAGACGGAATGAAACAGGAATCTCCCACAGACCAGCTCAGAAACATCAGGATGGAGACGCACAGCTGGATTCTCTTCATATGGGGTGAGAGGTTTATTTATAACATATAGATCATCCGTAAAGTTAATAATGCTACGGTTTTCTTGTGGTGTTTGTGTCGGTCTTCAGTCATTGTAACTTTATGTAGGCCTAAAGCAATATGTGTTCATTTAGATGTGTTAGATGGGTTTTCCCGTTCTGTAGAACGGACGAGTGTTTCCACCCACTTAAGAAACGAATGGTATAACCACTGTATAACACTGATTTTTACACTGTTTTTACACTGACATAACCAGAGTAAAAACAAACAGTGTGCCTCTGTGATGCAGTTCAGTGTCCCGGGAGAGATTCAGTCGTACTGGCGGCTCAGATATAAACTCTCTAGTGAGGGATGATGTCAACAATGAAATTGTTGCTTCACACACTCTATCACACGTGCACAGTTGTATAGACCTTACAAGCTCACAGGCATCTAAAGTAATCATAAAGTTAATTTAATCATAAAAATTTAAAAATGTTGCATTAATATGTGCAGTTACTAGTAATATTACATGTTTGTTTATTAGAAATTTGACAGTAATAAGAGTAGATATATTACAGTTTTCCCTATAATAAATAGGTTTTTGCACATTTATGTTGTTAATAAAATATAGTTTTATCATCTTGTGCTTGAATTGAGATGCAGATAAAATTAACTTTTATAAAAGACCAGTTCATTAAAATCCAGTTTTAGTAATAACTCTCATTTATTGGAATGGGGCATGGAATATAGGCTTAATTTTGGCGGCTGAGATCTGCTACGATTATTTGTTTTAATTAAATCCTATTAATTATTAAAGGGTAAATACTCATGTATCACATCTAGGTTCAGAGGATGAAGAGAATGATGAAAAAGGTTCCAAAGCAAAGTATTATTTTACAAAACAAACTCAAATAATCCAATATGAGAAGCAGGTAACGTGCAGCGTTTAACAAGACACAAACAATACAAGCACAAAGAGGAACTTAAATACACCATGATGATGAGACAATGACGAACACGTGATGATTAACCCCTCAGAGAGTCTTCGTTTAGCAGTCACACTCAGTGCCTTCCCGGTCAGAAGTGACCGGACACCTAAAAATGAAACTTCCTCCATCCCAGTAAAAACCAATGCAATTTATTTTTGTTCTATAATATTTATTCTTTTTAAATTGGTATTTAGAGACAATTTGATTGAACTTATTAATATTTATGCAATATTTATAGTCCATTTTTTGCCATTGAAAATAATGTTTTTTTTTTATTATTATTATTTTTTATTTTTATTTTTCTATGCGGTATTTTCGGTTAAAATAGAGACTAGGCTTTCAGAAAAAAAATAAAAATAAAAAAAATAAATAAATTTATTAAACATAAAATTAAATAAATCATGTTATTGCATGGGTTTACCACTAGATGCCTGTAATAGCTCTAAATGGAGATGCTTGTGAATTCTAGTTGTTTTTGGACCAAATTACTTACTTTTAAGATGTGGATTGATTGTATTTTTTTAGAAATTCTCAAATAATACTTTTTGCCAAGGTTTATAACATTTTATTAATTATTATTGTAATAATTTTAATAATTATTATATTAATTATATATATATATATATATATATATATATATATATATTAATTATAATTATTAATTATGTTATGTTTTTCACTCTTGATGTTTTAGAGCTTCACCCCTTCATTGCTGAGCACTTTTTTTCTGCATCGTGGCCGATTTGTAGGGAATTTGTGTGTTTTTGTCAATTTCCCATTCATTTCCTATGGGGGTCATTTTTGACCGAAGACCATGATTGTGACTATTTTTTTTACGACCACTTAGCATGCTCGGATCATGACCTCAATTTTTTTCTGTGTTCACATACCTAATGCCAGAAAAGTCACCAAGTTTCGTAACATTCCAATGAAGCTGTGATTTTTAAAAATTCAAAACAGATTTTTTGTAATCTGAATTTATTGGTGTGTATGTGTATAAAAGTGTGTTTCTATGTGTGTGTGTGTGGGTGGGTGTGAATTTTTTGCACTCTTGATGTTGTAGAGTGTCACCCCTTTACTGCGGTGTACTTTTTTTTAGAATCGTGGCCGATTTGTAGATTGTACAGACAAAAATTCAGAGAATTTTTGTGTTTTTGTAAATTTCCCATTCATTTCCTATGGGTCGGTCATTTTTGACCGAAGGCACTGAGTGTGACTATTTTTTTTATGACCACTTAGCATGCTCGGATCATGACCTCAATTTTTTTTTTTGCATACACATACCTAATGCCATAAAAGTCACCAAGTATCATAACCTTCCGATGAAGCTGTGAATTTTTAAAATTCAAAACAGAAAATTTTTCGGTCAGAAGTGACCGAAGACTCTCTGAGGGTTAATGAGTGTCCAATGGAAACATGGTGACTGACAAATGCAAACTAAAAGTTCATGAAAACTAAATTAAACACAGACCGTGACAAGAAGTTAGATATCTGTATTAATGTACTATATTCAGACTTTCATCCAGACCGTGTTTATTTGTCTAGTTGATATTTGGCTGCATTTAATTTTGAGAAATTAAATGATCGTCTGACTTTTGAGGAGTTAGTGTCACGGGGCGAGTGAGCGAGAGACGAGGATTCAAGTGCAGAGGAGATTTAATTAACAAACACAGACAAAAATACAGAAAACTCAGAACTCAGATAATCAACAGACAGGAACATCAAAGACAGGGAACTCGGACAACGAACCAGCACAAGACTACAAACACAAGGAGGCTAAATAGGGGAACAAACAAAGGAGGGTAACGAGACAGACAGGTGGGACAAATTAACCAATAATCACATAACAAGATGGGAGGGGCTAGACAATAGACAGGAGAGCACATGGCACAAAACAACAAACACCCATGTGCAGCACAAGACTGGACAGACATGTGACATTACCCCCTCCTTAAGGAGCGGCTACCAGACGCTCCACAAGACTCGGACGGGACGGGAGGGACAGACCAGGACGGGACGGGAGGGACAGACCAGGACGGGACGGGAGGGACAGACCAGGGCGAGACGGGAGGGACAGACCAGGGCGGGACGGGAGGGACAGACCAGGGCGGGACAAGGGGAATGGACAGTTCAGAAATCCAGGGCGGGACACAAAGTACGGGAGTCCAGGGCGGAGACGACCCCTCGGGCGGCCAGGGCGGAGACGACCCCTCGGGCGGCCAGGGCGGAGACGACCCCTCGGGCGGCCAGGGCGGAGACGACCCCTCGGGCGGCCAGGGCGGAGACGACCCCTCGGGCGGCCAGGGCGGAGACGACCCCTCGGGCGGCCAGGGCGGAGACGACCCCTCGGGCGGCCAGGGCGGAGACGACCCCTCGGGCGGCCAGGGCGGAGACGACCCCTCGGGCGGCCAGGGCGGAGACGACCCCTCGGGCGGCCACGGCGGAGACGACCCCTCGGGCGGCCACGGCGGAGACGACCCCTCGGGCGGCCACGGCGGAGACGACCCCTCGGGCGGCCACGGCGGAGACGACCCCTCGGGCGGCCACGGCTCGGGCACTGGAACTGGCACCACCGTCTCGGGCACTGGAACTGGCACCACCGTCTCGGGCACTGGAGCTGGCACCACCGGCTCGGGCACTGGCGCTGGCACCACCGGCTCGGGCACTGGCGCTGGCACCACCGGCTCGGGCACTGGAACTGGCACCACCGCCTCGGGCACTGGCGCTGGCACCACCGGCTCGGGCACTGGCGCTGGCACCACCGGCTCGGGCACTGGCGCTGGCACCACCGGCTCGGGCACTGGCGCTGGCACCACCGTCTCGGGCACTGGAGCTGGCACCACCGTCTCGGGCACTGGAACTGGCACCACCGTCTCGGGCACTGGAGCTGGCACCACCGGCTCGGGCACTGGCGCTGGCACCACCGGCTCGGGCACTGGAGCTGGCACCACCGGCTCGGGCACTGGAACTGGCACCACCGTCTCGGGCACTGGAACTGGCACCACCGTCTCGGGCACTGGAACTGGCACCACCGTCTCGGGCACTGGAGCTGGCACCACCGGCTCGGGCACTGGAGCTGGCACCACCGGCTCGGGCACTGGCGCTGGCACCACCGGCTCGGGCACTGGAGCTGGCACCACCGGCTCGGGCACTGGAACTGGCACCACCGTCTCGGGCACTGGAACTGGCACCACCGTCTCGGGCACTGGAGCTGGCACCACCGGCTCGGGCACTGGAGCTGGCACCACCGGCTCGGGCACTGGAACTGGCACCACCGGCTCGGGCACTGGAACTGGCACCACCGGCTCGGGCACTGGAACTGGCACCACCGGCTCGGGCACTGGAACTGGCACCACCGGCTCGGGCACTGGAACTGGCACCACCGGCTCGGGCACTGGAACTGGCACCACCGGCTCGGGCACTGGAACTGGCACCACCGGCTCGGGCACTGGAACTGGCACCACAGGCTCGGGCACTGGAACTGGCACCACAGGCTCAGGCACTGGAACTGGCACCACAAGCTCCGGTTCAGGAACAGACAAAGACACAGACAAAGACACAGACACAGACACAGACACAGACACAGACAAAGACACAGACAAAGACACAGACAAAGACACAGACAAAGACACAGACAAAGACACAGGAACAGACACTGGCTCCGGCTCAGGAACAGACACTGGCTCAGGAACAGGAACAGACACCACCGGCTCAGGAACAGGAACAGACACCACCGGCTCAGGAACAGGAACAGACACCACCGGCTCAGGAACAGGAACAGACACCACCGGCTCAGGAACAGGAACAGACACCACCGGCTCAGGAACAGGAACAGACACCACCGGCTCAGGAACAGGAACAGACACCACCGGCTCAGGAACAGGAACAGACACCACCGGCTCAGGAACAGGAACAGACACCACCGGCTCAGGCTCAGGAACAGACACCACCGGCTCAGGCTCAGGAACAGACACAGGCTCGACGGCGGCCATCTTGTCAGAGGACACAGGCTCGACAGGTGTGACGTGGACACTCTCGGCGGCGGCCATCTGGTCAGGGGACACAGGCTCGGCAGACGTGACGTGAACACTCGCGGCGGCGGCCATCTTGTCCGAAGACACAGGCTCGGCAGGCGTGACGTGAACAGGCTCGGCGGCGGCCATCTTGTCCGAAGACACAGGCTCGGCAGGCGTGACGTGAACAGTCTCTGTAGCGGCCATCTTGTCCGAAGACACAGGCCCGGCAGACGTGACGTGAACAGACTCGGCGGCGGCCATCTTGTCCGAAGACACAGGCTCGGCAGGCACCACCGGAACTGGGACCACCGGAACAATTATGGAGGGAACCCTTCTCCTCCTCCTGTGTCTTGAGACCACCGGAATTGGGACCACCAGACTCGGAACCACCGGAACTGGGACCACCGGAACTGAGACCACCGGAATAGTCACAGAGGAGGTCTTCCTTCTCCTCCTCCGTCTCCGGACCACCGGACCACCTCCTCCGATCTGATCACCGTCTGACATGGTGCTCTCCTCCTCCAAAGTCCTCTGAACACATCTGGAGAAATATTCAAATAGGGAAATGGAATTTCCCTTCTCCTCCTCTGAAGAAAAAATCTCACTCCGCTGAATCCACATATTGGGCTGGTTCGTTCTGTCACGGGGCGAGTGAGCGAGAGACGAGGATTCAAGTGCAGAGGAGATTTAATTAACAAACACAGACAAAAATACAGAAAACTCAGAACTCAGATAATCAACAGACAGGAACATCAAAGACAGGGAACTCGGACAACGAACCAGCACAAGACTACAAACACAAGGAGGCTAAATAGGGGAACAAACAAAGGAGGGTAACGAGACAGACAGGTGGGACAAATTAACCAATAATCACATAACAAGATGGGAGGGGCTAGACAATAGACAGGAGAGCACATGGCACAAAACAACAAACACCCATGTGCAGCACAAGACTGGACAGACATGTGACAGTTAGATGTCTGTATTAATATACTATTCAGCCTTTCATCCAGACCGTGTTTACTTGTCTGATTAATCTTTGGCTGCATTTAACTTTAAGGAATTAAATGGTGAAATTCCCAAGGAGAAATGTATAACACCTCATCATACGGTGCCCTTCTCCCTTCGGTGCGCTCAGGGGGCCGTTCTGCCAACCCTGCCCCCTCGTGTGCACAGCGATCACCAACGAGTTCTAGTCTCAGTGTCCGCCCGGAAATGTTGCGGCAATGAAAGACTCGCACCCTCCGAGGAGGGTTTCAGAGGAGTCAGTTCGGATGTTCCCTGCCGGTCATCCGCTTCAGGGTACCGAATTGGCTCCTCAAGTTATGTCAGAGACCAGTCTCGAGAGTTTGGTTCTCTTAGTAGATTGGGAGTTGGGGGATCAGGGTGGCGCTCTCAGCCGAAGTATTCTCGGGGTAAGACAGATCTGAGGACTGTCAATATCTCCAAGAAGGCTTCAGAGAGCAGGTCCTGATGCCAGTGGTGTCAGGCCTCTGAGGGCAGTGTCCTCTGGGGGGAAGTGGTTAAAACCTCACTATACGGTGCGCATTTCGCTTCCGTGACCTCGGGGAGTCATTCTGCCAACCCCGCCACCTCATGTGCTTCGGGCGCAGAATTAACAAGAAATAAAGCTCCAACTTATGACGTTTTCAAGCAGCTGCAGCAGTAATGACTTTATGAACTTATCAGGGAGAAGATGATAACTATGCAACCGTCTACTACAGTATCACATCAGGCAGTGCATTGTAGTCTCCCTGAGGAAAAATTTGAATCATTCGTTGCTATAGGAGAGGAAGAATTTAATTAACTTGTTAAATCATCTAAATCTACAACATGTATGTTAGACCCTATACCGACTAAGCTACTGAAAGAGATGCTTCCAGAGGTCATTGCATTAGCATGGTTTAAATCATATTTATCTGACCGTTATCAGTTTGTAGCAGTAAATGATGAGATGTCTCATCGATCACAAGTTCAGTATGGCGTACCACAAGGCTCAGTACTAGGACCGCTGCTGTTCACTCTGTAAATTGACTAGTAATTTCCTACTACTTAATTCTGAAAAAAAAAAACAGAATTTCTAATTACTGGACAAACATCCTCAGCACATAGTTACCTAGAATACTGACTAACACATGATGGCTGCTCTGTCAAGTCAGAAATACGATCTTACTGCCAGGGTTGAACTGACCTTTTCAGCCAGGATCCTAAACTATGTTGCTGGAAAAGCAACACACACACACACACACACACACACACACACACACACACACACACACACACACACACACACACACAGACACACACACACACACACACACACACACACACACACACGTAGACACAGACACAAACACAGACACACACACACACACACACACACACACACACACACACACACACACACACACACACATATAAAGGGATATTCCACAGACGTCTATTGTTTTCATATCCATGCAGAAGCAAGCAGTTTCCTGTGAATGGGCAAGACCATAGAAAACATAAAAATACCTATACAGAACAGTGTGTTAGAAGTGCAGTCAAACTATTTGCACTACAAACCAGTGGGTTTATGATAAAAATTAAATTAAAATAATATGATACCAAATACCAGTTCAGAAAAACAGACAGCTAACAGCCTTCTGCATTTTTACAATAATTTCTTTTTAAATCAAGTTTTTACAAATGAGGATGCCCTTAAACTGAGGTTTTGTCAGGTTTAGCTCAAATGAAGGTACACACACACACACACACACACACACACACACACACACACACACACACACACACCACATACAAACACACACACACACACACACACACACACACACACACACACACACACACACTGACAGATTTTCCAGAATAAGGCTGGTTAATGCTGGTGAAGCTGCTCATCTGCTCATGACCTGCAGCAGAACACACTCAAACCAGTGCAGATGATTGAGGTCTTCAGGGGAAACCAGCTCTGGAGTCTCTGTGACTGAGCCACTTCAGGTCCGGACAGATGGAAGAGAAGTGGCACAAACACAGAGACTCCAGAGCTTGTGTTTCTGAGGAGGTTAATCGAGCCACAGGTGCTGCTGATGCTCAGACACTAAACCAGAGAGGATTACTGATGCTCTGCTGGCCATCCTTCAAGAACTGGATAGATCCGGAGTGAGAAAAGGGCTCAGAAAATCTCTCATGTCTAGGCCCCTTCCTCTTTAAACTGTTGCAATAGAAACTATGTGCAATACCAAACTATTTATAGTTGTATTTATGTAACAATACGCAAGCCCTTCTTAGTCCATTCCTTGCATACTGTATGTAAATACATATTTGTCGATTGTGGTTATATACATCTTTTAGAAACAGTCTCACAAGCGTCTCCTGATGTCTCAACAGTCTCTCTCGCTTCTCCAGCGTCTCTTTCAGAGGCCTTCAATATCGACACTGAACATCCCCTGAGATTTAACGGCACGGCAGAAGATTTCTTTGGTTACAGCGTTTATCAGTCAGAGTTTGAAAACAGGAAACAGTGAGTGAAACACACACACACACACACACACACACTGGTTGCTAGGGTGTATGTGTTTTCTGAGGGTCTGATTGATTGTGAGGGTGTTTTTGGCAGGATCATCGTTGGAGCCCCATTAAAAGGAAACTCAACGGGTGAAATGTACAGTTGCACAGTAGATCTGCAGTCCTGCACACCACTGCTCTGGACAGGTATCACCGTCACACACACTATCTGTCACGACCACTGTCACACACACTATCTGTCATGACCACCGTCACACACACTATCTGTCATGACCACCGTCACACACACTATCTGTCACGATCACCGTCACACACACACTATCTGTCATGACCACTGCCGTCACACACACTATCTGTCATGATCACCGTCACACACACTATCTGTCATGACCACTGTCACACACACTATCTGTCATGACCACCGTCACACACACTATCTGTCACGATCACCGTCACACACACACTATCTGTCATGACCACCACCGTCACACACACTATCTGTCACGATCACCACCACACACACACTATCTGTCATAACCACCGTCACACACACTATCTTACACGATCACCGTCACACACACACTATCTGTAATGATCACTACCGTCACACACACTATCTGTCATGATCTCCGTCACACACACTATCTGTCATGATCACCACCGTCAAACACTATCTGTCATGATCACCGTCACACACACTATCTGTCATGATCACCACCGTCACATACACTATCTGTCACACACACTATCTGTCATGATCACCACCGTCACACACACTATCTGTCATGATCACTACCGTCACACACACTATCTGTAATGATCACTACCGTCACACACACTATCTGTCATGATCTCCGTCACACACAGTATCTGTCATGATCACCACCGTCACACACTATCTGTCATGACCACCATCACACACACTATCTGTCATGATCACCACCGTCACACACACTATCTGTCACACACACTATCTGTCATGATCACCACCGTCACACACACTATCTGTCATGATCACCACCGTCACACACACTATCTGTCATGATTACCACCGTCACACACACTATCTGTCATGATCACCACCGTCACACACACTATCTGTCATGATCACCACCGTCACACACACTATCTGTCATGATCACCACCGTCTCACACACACTATCTGTCATGACCACCATCACACACACTATCTGTCATGATCACCACCGTCACACACACTATCTGTCATGATCACCGTCACACACGTCACACACACTATATGTCATGATCACCGTCACACACACTATCTGTCATGATCACCACCGTGAGTTTTCCTTCTTTTTCTCCCTATTTTTTTTTAGGAAATAAACACCTAAGTTTTTTTGTGGTTTCACACAACATTTTTTTATATTATTTTGTGTAATTAAGTTATAGGGTAGCAGATTTTGAGGTAAACTGAGGAGCGCAGTGTTCCAGCGAGCGCTGGTTGTCATACAGGAGACTTTTACGCCAGTAATGCCTTTAGATCAACCGGCAAAAAAGATCATTTTGTCCAATGTCCCTCCGTTTATAAAAGATGAGTTGCTGATTGCAGAGTTGTCCAGGCATGGAAAAATTGTGTCACAAATGAGAAAAGTTCCGTTGGGCTGTAAATCCCCTTTACTTAAACACGAAGTCTCATTCAGACGGCAAGTTTACATGGTACTAAAAAGTGAAGTTGAGGAAATAAACGTGGCATTAAATTTAGGTCAGATGGCTTCGATTATGTTGTGTTTGCAAGTTCTGAGACGATGAAATGTTTTAACTGTGGAGGGGAAGGGCACATTATAAGTTTGTGTCTGGGACAGACTGAGGATACTAATGTAAATGTAGTGACTAATACAGTGGCTGTGGAGAATGATGCTGTCAGAACAGTTGAGCAAGAACAAGCTGGAGCTGTGAGGGATAGAGCCGAGGCTGGAATGAGTGATGCAGGGATGGGAGGTTCAGGAATGGTAGAGGGGGAAACACCAAATGTTATTGACAAAACAGTTGATCTGGTGATGGAAGATGGGGTTAGTGAGGAGTATGTGAGTGATGGTGCAATTTTTAAGACGCCCTCTGTTAAGAGGAAAAGGAATAAAACGAAAAAAGGGGATGCAAAGCCAAAACACCTGCCAGAAGTAAAAGTTGATGCACATAAGGATGTTGAATGCAGTACTGCTGAAGATTCTGATAGTGATACTTTGAACAAAAGGAGTAGGCATAGTGCTTACTCTTTTGGAAAAGTTAGGTCTTTTTTACAAAAAAAAAAAAAAAAAAAAAAATCATGAAAAATGTCCAGGTTACAGATTTTTTCCCAGACCGTAAAATGTTCGTTGACTCTGTGGGGATGTTAACGTGAGGCGAGGGTGAAGAACAGTTTACTGTTCAAGAAATGTATAGACTAAAGAAAATTTTTGCAAAGTTGAGATCAGAACTTCAAGCAGAGGATGGGTTTGAAACGATATAGTCTTTTTGCTCCTACATACTGAAGCTTGTCTTAATCCGAGTCCTTCTCTCATTTTTTTTGAGTAGTGAGGGTAGGCACTCTTAATATGAATGGGGCACGAGATCCATATAAAAGAGCACTGTTATTTGAATTAATAAAATTAAAGCAAATAGATGTTGTGTTTATTCAGGAGACACACAGTGATGGTCTAAATGAAATTGATTGGAGAAAAGAATGGGAAGGAGTGGTGCTGTGCTCTCATATGAGTTCTACTAGAGGAGGGGTGGCTGTTTTATTTGCTGAAAATGATATTATTTCAGCCAGCGCTCCTACCTGTATTTACATCCTGTTTTCGGTCGAAGTCCATAGTAAGCGATTGTCGAGTTCACACGCATAGGTTTAGTTACCTATGATCACGAGTGTGAACTCGACAATCGATTACTTTGGACTTCGACCGAAAACAAGGAAGAAAATACAGGTATGAGCGCTGGCTGAAATAATATCATTTTTATCCATATCTTTCACATCTACTGCAGTCAGATTCACCCGTGATCACTCTGAACGAATCACTCACATAGGCTGTGTACTTGTAATGACACATCAAGGATGTTAAGAGGCTAAAAGCAGGTTTAAAACTTGCCCCATTTAAGGCAACAGGGTGTAAATTTTAAAAAAGAGGATAACACGGTTTAGGCAACACCGATTTCTGTCGTTGTTCTCTGTATTGACAGCACTCCAAATGTACAAAAAAATGAGCTCAATGTTAAAATTGACCGGAGTTATCCTTTAATAGAGGTCACTGAAGAGCAGAGTGGTATTGATGCCCTGAAGTCCAGAAAGTTATGTATTGCGGACCTGCTAGGCACGAAGGCAAAGGGAGCTTTGATCAAGTCACGTTATCAAAATCTCACGCAAATGGATGCCCCGTCCAAATTCTTTTTTAATTTAAAAAGAAAAAATGGCCAAGGTTGATATATATTCACACACTACGCTCAGAAAATGGGCAAGAGCTGACAGTGCCATCTGAAATAAGACAACGGGCTGTGAGGTTCTATAATGAACTGTATGGGAGTGAATATGAGGAAGATGAAGAAATGTCTGCTAGCTTTTATGCGGGTCTACCAAAGCTACAGGAGAAGTCAAAGGCAGTGCTTGAGAGGCCTTTGTGTGAGCAAGAGCTTTGGAATGCACTGCAGAACATGGAGGGCGGAAGAGCGCCTGGTATCGATGGTCTTCCAGTTGAGTTTTTTTAGCCTTTTGGGAGGTGATGGGTGAGGATTTCTTGGGTGTTCTCAATGAGAGCTGAGGGTTCTCTACCTCTGAGTTGTAGGAGAGCTGTGATTACTTTTCTACCAAAGAAAGGCGATTTGCAAGAAATGAAGAACTGGAGACCAGTGAGCTTGTTGTGCTCTGATTTGAAAGTCTTCTCTAAGACTCTGGCCAACAGATTGAGAGAGGTGATGGGGCAGGTCATACACCCTGACCAAACGTACTGTGTGCCTAGTAGGTCTATTTTAGATAATATTTTTCTTGTTCAGGACATAATAGAAGTTGCTGGCCTTTTGGGTATCAATATAGGACTCCGATTTCCGTTGATCAAGAGAAAGCATTTGATCGAGTTGAGCACCAGTAACTTTGGAAAACTCTCAATGCTTTTGGTTTTGGCCCAGGTTTTATTGGTGTACAGAGATATTGAAAGTATGTTAAAAATCAATGGTGGTTTGAGCGCCCCTTTTAAAGTTAATAGAGGCATTAGACAGGGATGTGCACTTTCTGGAATGCTGTACTCTTTATCAATTGAACCATTGTTAAATAAGTTACGTTCTAAAATAGAAGGTTTAGTATTACCTCACAACAACTTGCAGCATCAGATATCAGCTTATGCTGATGATGTAATGATTATGGATAATGGACAGAATGACATAAATACCATAAATACTGATATCTGCTTCCAAAATAAACAGGAGTAAAAGTGATGCATTGGTTGTTGGGAAATGGGAGAAAGGTCCACCATTATTACCTGGTGGGTTAATTTGGAAAAATGGAGGGATTAAATACCTGGGAGTCTTTATCGGGGATACTGTCACGCAAGGAAGAAATTGGGTTGGGCTGGTTGAAAAAATAGAGGGTAGATTAAAGAAATGGAAGTGGATACATCCACAACTATCCTTTAGGGTTTTAATAATTAACAATTTGACTGTCTCATCATTGTGGCACAAATTGTCATGTGTGGACCCTCCTCCTGGCTTGCTTTCCAGGTTGCAAGTAATGTTTGTTCACTTTTTTTGGATCGGCTCCATTGGGTTCCTCAAAGCGTACTTTTTCTGCCTGTGGAAGAAGGTGGCCAAGGAATGGTGCACCTTCCAAGTAGACTGGCAACTTTTCGCTTGCAATTCATCCAGAGACTATTAACTGGTCCTGAAGATCTGGTATGGAGAAAAGCTGCCCAGATTATCCTACAGAAGACTGATAGACTTGGACTTGACAGAACTCTGATACTTATGGATCATAAATAGCTGAACTTAATGGACTTACCTTCTTTCTACCGTGGACTTTTTAAAATGTTGGGGCTTTTTAATTTTACCAGGAATGGAAAGACAGATTCTTTATTCTGGTTGTTAGAGGAGCCGTTGGTCAAAGGAGCTCGTTTTGATTTATCAAATGAGTGTTTTCCAGGTCTTACGCTAAGACTTTGTGGCTCTGGTATGGTAAAATTAAAATATTTAATTGATGTTGCAGGAACCGACTTAAGTAATGTGTCTGCATTGGTCACGGCATTAGGCCAGAGGTCTTCCCGTCAAACTGAGGCAATTTTAAAAACATGGAAAGGAAGATTAACAGAGGAAGAATTAATCATGTTGCAAAATTTTGGTAATGGAAGCCTGGTTCCAAATATGAGAGATCCCTTTCCGAAAATGGTTATTTCACCAGAGTTAAAGGGAATGTCTGGTATTCTGCTGGATTTAAAAGGGTTGCATGATTTGGAGTTGGCTTTGGTTGCAGGAAAATTGTTGTATAAATGCTTTGTTAAAATTTTAAATAAAGTGGCATTAAATGAGAAGAAAGACACTGTGTGACGAGAAAAGTTTGGCTTACAAGAAGAAGATAAACCAGTTTGGAGGGTGATATACAAACCACCATTGAACAAGCAAACCGGGGATTTGCTGTGGCGTATATTGCATGGGGCTATAGCTATTAATGCTTCTGTTTCTGTTATAAATGCGGATGTTGTTGACAAATGTGCATTTTGTGGAGCCAGAGAAATGGTTTTTCATTGTTTTACAGAATGTATTAGATTGGAAATACTTTTATGTTTTATTGAAGGATCTGTTTTTAAGATTTCAGGAAAATTTCACATTTAATGTGTTTATTTTGGGATTGAGATATTATCAAAAACAGAGAATAAAATGGCAGCTAATTAATTTTATTGTTGGACAAGCTAAACTTGCAATCTACATCACAAGGAGAAATAGAATGGAGAATAGACATGGTCAAGATGTTGTACTTCTTTTTAAAGCTTTCTTAAAAGCTAGGGTTGGTGTTGAATACAAGTACTATAAAGTAATGAATGACATAGAGTCTTTTAAATTGCAGTGGTGTTATAATAATATCATCTGTACTGTAATTGAAGGAGAACTCATTTTTGATATGTTATTAATTTGAAGTTGTTTGTATAGATGATTCAATGAAACTGTTTTGTTAAATAAAGTGTTTTTCTAAAAATAAAAATAAATCTCTCTCTCTCTCTATCTCTCTCTCTCTCTCTCTCTCTCTCTCTCTCTCTCTCTCTCTTTCTCTCTCTCTCTCCCTCTCTCTCTCTCTCTCTCTCTCTATCTCTCTCTCTCTCTCTCTCCCTCTCTCTCTCTCTCTCTCTCTCTCTCTCTCTCTCTCTCTCTCTCTCTCTCTCCCTCCCTCTCTCTCTCCCTCTCTCTCTCTCTGGTGATGATTGACAGGCTCAGAGAGCGCTCGGTTCTTCGGCATGTCTTCTGCTGTGTCGTCTGATGCTGTCGGACGCTTGACTGTAAGTTCAACTGCTTCCTTCATTAGTCACTTCAGTGTTTGACTTCTCATCACTGTCTCTTCTGTACTTGTGTCCATTGAAGAATGGGAATGTTCTCTGCCTCCTCATTTTAGCACTGGAGTCTTTGCTTCATCTTTTGTGTGATTTGATCTTCCTGTTGTCTCAGATATTGTGTCTCTTTCTCAGAGCTGCAGTCCGTATCTTCCTCATGAGTGTGATGGAAACTCGTATCTGAATGGCGTCTGCGTCCAGTTCAACAGCCGTTTACAGGCCGTCTCAAACTTTACCGTCGCTTACCAAGGTCTGACGAGTCTGACACAGAAACCAGCGGATAACGACACTTTTAGCACTGAATGCAGTTTAACTATTTCAGTCTTTAATACTGTACACCATGTGTTGGGTTCTTAGTAACATTCCAGTTGGTGTTTATTGACAACTCAATTAAAGACTAAAGACATGATTAAAGGCATTATGTTAAATACTTGGGAAAAATATGGATTTATTGGCCATCTTGTCAATAATTTATGGTTTGATTGCTAAAAGAAGTTGGCGTAACAGATGTGTTTCCATATCTTGTGGTATTTCTGCAGAATGCACGGAGAGAGAAGTCAATCTGGTGTTTCTCTTTGACGGATCTGGAAGTATTTTTTTGAACGGGTTTGAAATGAACAAAAAATTCATTTTAGATGTTATGAAAAAACTTTCAAACTCATCCATAAAGGTAAATCAGCCCAGCACTATTAATGTGGAAATATGGACATGTAATGGTCTCTGGTCTGCTGATGATGTTAACGGCACGTGTGCTTGTTGTTTGTCCTTCTGTGGGTCAGTTTGCTGCTGTCCAGTTTGCAACTACATTCAGAACTGTGTTTGACTTCAACGCGTATAAGGACGGCTCCGCTGAAGACAAACTCAAGAAAGAGCCATACATGAACAAACTCACAAACACACACGGAGCAATCGACTATGTCTTGTGAGTGAAACCTTCATATGCTTATGAATGTTCACTGAATTTACACTTTAAGAGAAAAGGTCTTGAAATGCACATAAATGAAAATTAAAGATGGCTCTTTCTGTCGATTTGCTCTTTTGTTCAGGTCTGTTAAACACACTGGAGTTGGACATTTGTCGTTCTATAAATTAGAAGTTAAAAACACATTGGTGTAGAAACAATTGTTTGTGTCATTATTTATGATTTATCACATCACCAGAAAGAATCTCCTGAATAGCGTGTCGTCTGGAGCCGATCTCAGCGCTCAGAAAGCCCTGGTGATCATCACAGATGGAGAACCCACTGATTTTGATGATGAAAATGTCCTCAGGAGATGCGATGAGCAAAATATCCTCCGCTACGTCATTGGGGTGAGTTTCCTTAAAGCTCAAGCTTGTCATTTACAGTTTGTGGTGTGTCAGTGTAATCAGTCACTGGTAGTTTGATTACTTAGGGTTGAAACACGTGCCCTTACGAAGTTTATTCAAGGGCTCTATTGGTATACTTTTAAACTAAAAATAAGAAAGTATACTATCAGTCTACATTTTATATACTTCTCAGAAATATACTTTTGTACTTCTCGTAAATATACTTAAAATTACATTTTAGTGTACTTGACTTATACTGAGTGCAAAGTCCAAGAATATTTGGCCTGTACTTGTATACTGTATACATTTTTACATAGTTTTTCATATAGTC
The DNA here is from genome assembly GCF_964197995.2 of Scardinius erythrophthalmus. NCBI lineage: Eukaryota > Metazoa > Chordata > Actinopteri > Cypriniformes > Leuciscidae > Scardinius > Scardinius erythrophthalmus. The sequence continues at coordinate 60,756,944 of NC_138223.1, read as the reverse complement.
TTATGAAACTTACATTGTTTGATATTGATTAGAATATTGATATAAAACAGATATGTTTCTAATTCTGCATATCTGGATTTTTGTGTAGAATAGTCCACTGGTAGTGTAAAGGAATTTAGTCTAATTCTACTTTACTCTTTCCCCTCCATTGACTGAAATTTCCAGCTATCCATGTTTTCACTGGTATACAGTAGGAGGCGCTATGACACATCTTCTAGTACAGAATCTCCGGATCAAAACACAGGATAAGAAGCTGAAACAAGTGATAGAAGTTTGCTCACGCAAATGTAAAATAACGTGATCATCAAACATTAAACAGCGTGTTCATCAAAACTAACCTAATCTGATCAAGGCGTAGTCTTTGACAAAAATGTGATTTTTCGCAACTTTTTTGTTTAAAATGTTTCCTTTCTTTATGAAACTTACCGACATTAAAGTGTTGATTAAAAAAGGATGCATGAAGCTAATAAAATGTTTTTTAAAATTAAAGAACAGTTAAAGGTATTTTTCAAGTATAAAAATAATATCTACATTTGAACATAGTAGTATACTGCAAGTGCAACAATAGTTCAACTATAAGTATAATGTTATCTTCACTTAAAGAAAACTTACAAGTATACTTGCAGTATCAACTACTAAACTAGTAGTTTACTGAGAGTACTCTTCAGTGTGTACTTTCATAAACTAAAAAATTTACTACTTGTATTAAAATAGTAAACTACTAGTATACTAACAAGTTCCCTTGTAGTACAGATGCATTACAAATGAGAAACCTAGTTGTGTACTTAAAGTTTACCCCTGTTACACTTATAGTACACTTAAATGTATACTTTTATATACTAAAAGTGGGCCAATTTAGTCCCAAGCGGTATTGAAGTAGTACACTTACAAGTTTACTACAAGTACACATTGATATTAGTATACTTACTACATAATATACTTGAACATTACTTACAGTATACTTCATAAAATGAACTTGAAATATACTTCTTTTTCGTAAGGGTGACTCTGTGGTTTGTTTGAGCTGCCTGACATGTGAACTTATCAAACAAACACGTGAGGTTTGAGCGGGAATCTCTGATTGACTGACCAATGGCAAACTAGGAGAGTGTTCAAGAAACCTGTCTGGAAACAGTCATTATTTGTGTAATTTGGTGTCTCTAGTTGTGCAGAAATGACACACTTCAGCTTTAAATGACAAGTGCTACAAGCACTAATTTATATCAGATTTATCAGTTTGTTTCCATTTTTCAAGAACAAACATCCAAGTAAAAAAAAATCATGTTTTACATATTGGTCTGTTTAAATTCATATGTTATCAAAAGTGTTTTAGCACAGACAGACTTAATGACACTTTTGTTTGTCAGGTGGGAAAAGTTAGCTTAGACAGACTCCATCAACTGGCTTCAGAACCAAAAATAGCCAACACCTTCTACATTCAAAACTACAATGGACTCCAAGGACTTCTTGACAACCTGCAAAAAACGATCTACAACATTGAAGGTAAAATGCAAGCGTAAAGAAAATAGACATACTGTATAATGTTTAAAATAAAAGCAGCTAATGAAGAATCCACTGATGATTTAAGAGTTCTTCTTCTGTGGTTTCAGGGTCAAAGGACACACACAGCAAAGACAGACAGAAAGAGTTATCACAGAGTGGATTCAGTGTCCTCTACCACAAGGTCAGAAATATCGGTAACACTTTATAATAACTGCATGCTATGAATCATTAGTTAAGCATTACTAAACTAAGTTCATTCGTCATTTATAAAGCATTAATAGACATTAATAAGCAGTTTATAAATACAGCTATAAATGCTTTGTTCTTGATTTATAAGCATATCTATAATGTGTTTAATAACTGTATTTTCATACTTTATTAATGATCAATTTATCATTTCTAAGCATAGCATTATTTACAAACCAGTTACATTATTTACCATTATTTACAAACTAGGTGTTGTCACTGATTAATAAGATCACTTAGAAAGTGTAAGTAAATGTAGTAGATTCAGGTAGTTATAAAGCATTTAGTAGTGGTCAGTGAACTATTTTTGTGAGCTCATATAAAGTGAGGACTAGTTATGCCTCGTAAAGCATTTACAAAGGAGATTTAAAGCCTCAATTATCTAAACAGAAAAATTAAACAAACACAACACAGTGATACAGAACATAAAAATATTTAACAACCTTACCTGAATTAACCATGAATTACAGTAGAAATACATGTTAATAAAGCATTTATTATTATACACTAGTAACTATTACTATATGTCTGAATAATATGTGTTTAAACAGTTTATTAATCATTTACTTACACTTTCTAAGTGATCTTATGAACCACTGACAACTCCTAAATAACCGGTTTGTAAATAATGCTATACTTCATTTAGAAATGATAAATTGATCATTAATAAAGTATGCAAATACAATTATTAAACACATTATAGATATGCTTATAAATCAAGAACAAAGCATTTATAACTGTATTTATAAACTGCTTATTAATGTCTATTAATGCTTTATAAATGCCGAATTAACTATTGCTAATGCTTAACTAATGATTAATAGCGTGCAGTTATTATGAAGTGTTACCAAAATATCATATATAAGTAAAAAAAAGACAATTTCTTATAAGGAATAGTTCATGTTATTGTATAAAAGTAGTTTATAGAATCTTATAAAATGCTGCTGATAGGTGCAGTGTGGCGATGTGTAGGTCGTGAATGCATCAAGTGCCCTGGAACAATTACGACGGCCGTAGAAACGGGTGATGCACTATAGCAAGCTGATTGAGAAATGTACAATACAATAATCAATACTGGGTTGCCAATTGATGTAAAACCCAGGTCCTGAAGTGAAACCAGAGCACCACTGATCTGCTTCATCTTCTGCTAAACATAACAAACAAAAACTCTGGACATCTTTCAAAGACTCACTGCCACTAACCACGCCGCAAATATAAACCTGCGCACACAAACTCCTGGAAAATGCGAGACTGCTGCGTTTGTTTCAGGACTCTGCCATTGTGGGTTCGGTTGGATCTAATGACTGGCGTGGATCTCTGTATGAAGTGACGGGATCAGGATCTGGATTTAATGAGACCGAGATTAAGGATCCATCTGTCAGTAAAGACTCGTACATGGGTATGTTGAAGCTGTTGGTCCTTCCTTGTCTGATGTGAAGTGTCTGTGCTTGTTTTAATGATGCTGATGATGTTCAGGTTACTCTTCTGTTCTGGGAATGAGAGGCGGCGTCTCTCTTCTGTTCTCTGGGGCGCCGCGGGCCAAACACAGGGGTCTGGTGACCCTCTTCACCAAGAATGAAAGCACATGGACAGTGACGAGGAACATCACCGGAGAACAAGTTAGTGAAGAAGAACCCTCTGACACGATATTAACACTCTCCATCAGCAAGAGCAGGGCTTCCCAAATCCTACGGAAGAAGCAACCACTTAGAAACACTCTTGCAAAATCACTGAAACCATCTCGAAAACCTCACCGGCCACCTACCAACCCCTCAGTACCTGCCTAGCAACACCCTAGTAACCACCCCCTAACAACTGCAATTTGTGAACATCAGGCTATAAAGATCATATGCTAGAATGCAATTACATTCATTTTGATTCATTTCTGGCATCAGATTGGCTCATATTTTGGCGCGTCTCTGAGTCTGTTGGATGTGGACTCGGATGGAGAGTCAGATTTCCTTCTGGTCGGAGCTCCATTATTTCACCAGTCTCGGCCGAGGGCAGAAGGGAGGCTGTACGTCTACGCTTTATCAGAGGAGGTATGGACAGATTCACAACATTCTCCATTAGTAAGGACAGTGTGGTTAATGTTCAGGGCCTGTGACTGGAAGGTTGCTAGTCATCACCATTGAGTTACTCCAGTGCAGTGATGGACAACTTCAGTCCTGGAGGGAAACTGAGTTTAGCTCCAACCCTGATAAAACACTCTCCTGCCTGGAGCTGTCTAGTTATCCTGAAGACACTGATTAGCTGGATCAGGTGTGTTTGATCAGGCTTGGAGTTGTGGATATTATACTCCAGGAACGAAGTTGCCCAACCCTGCTCCGAGGGGATTGCCATTGTAATAGGTTCCCGGTGACGGACTATCGCATTAAAGTCATGGAAATACATTGTTTTGGCGCTGGTCCTCTGCAGACGAATAAAGATTATGTCCTCTTACTCTCTCTGTAGTATTTTCAGAAGACACTGAACGAGTCAAACACCGGCAGATTTGCTGCATCTCTGGCTTCACTAAAGGACCTGAATGGGGACGGCCTGTCAGATGTGGCAGTCGGGGCGCCGCTTGAGAACGAAGGGGAGGGAGTCGTCTACATCTACCTGGGCGACAGGACACATGGAATAAACACCGAACCCGCTCCTCAGGTGAGAGTCTGCTTTAGTTCCCTCAATCCCAAACACTGCGTTTGTGCCCAGTTTAACCCAGAATCCCAGATGAGCCCAATGTTCTCAGATTAACAGACAGACATGGCAGGATAAACGTGCACAATGATGAACTGCTTTAGCACAGTAGATCTGTGTGTGTGTGTGTGTTTAGCGGATCCCAGCGCGCTCGGTTCTGCCCGGTCTGCAGCAGTTTGGAGTGTCTCTGTCCGGTCAGATGGACATGAGCGATGATAATCTGACAGATGTCGTGATCGGAGCTAAAGGAGGGATCGTGCTGCTCAAGTAGGACATTTCACAACACATTCACAAAATAATGGAAAGATTCTCTGACAGTCTAAACAAGAGGTCTCAGTTATGAACTCTGGCTCTGCTTGAGTACAGTCACTTCAGTGGCCGGTTTGTAATTGAACCTTTAGTTTGGAGAATTAATGCAATGATTTGCTATTTACTCTTTTCTCTCTCTTCTCAGGGCTCGGCCTGTGATGTCTGTATCTGCGCAGCTCAGTTTCAGTCCCAATGAAATCAGTCCGAACGACTTTGAATGCCCGAGTGAGAAAGCGTTTAATGCGTTTAATCTCACTTCGTGTTTCACAGTGAAGGAGCAGACCAGTAGCAGTGGTAACGTCAAAGACATCTCAGAGTCTCTGTCACATGAAGAGCATGGCCTCCGTATGTCTTACCCTCTCATCTCTCTCAGGATCTCTCAAGAAGAACTTGAATGTTTCTCTGAACCTGAATGTGGATGTGATGAGAAGAATCAATCGAGGATTCTTCCATCAGAGTGATCCGTCATCCAGGACTCTGCAGAAGTTCGTCCTGCTGGATTCTGGGATCTCCTGTTCCAGATTCCCCATCTTCATGCCGGTACGCTTCATCTATCACAGCTTCAGCCAATCCCAGCAGCTTCAGTTTAACAGCAAATGTTGTGTTTGTTTTAGATCTGCATTAGAGACACCGTGTCTCCGCTAAAGATACGGCTGAAATTCTCACAAACCAAGATGCTTTCTGGAAACTCCACGGCTATCCTTGACATCCACAGCAGGACAGAGGAGTATGTCGAGGTGAGCTGGACTTTATACACTCTAGGCTTGTTAAATTCATGTCCTTCTCCGTCTAGAAATATCAGGTCCTTCAGCTTTACTGTATGAAGTTTCTGCAACATTTAAAAGCTCTTTGAAAGTTTCTGTTTTGTGACTAGGTGCCGTTTCAAAGGAACTGTGATTCAAACAACAGCTGTGTGGCCGATCTGAAGCTGAACTTCAGTTTTACGTGAGTAACAACCGATAAATAAATCAGACATGATACTAATGTTAAATGTCTGTAAATGCTTCTGAATATTTCCATTCTTCTTGATTTGAAATAAACATGAGAATGTGATGAAGGTTCTGCGTTTGGTTTGTTCTTCAGGAACGACACGTTAGTGGTGGTGAATCAAGCTCATCTCACTGTCCTCGTATCGCTGGACAACCCAGGCGACGACTCCTTCAACACCATCATAGTGCTGCACTACCCAGAAGGCCTCTCGCTCTCAAAATTTGACACCGTTAAGGTACCGCTGTCCACACATCAAACTATTTGAGTGAATTTGAGTTGAATTTGAGTTGAGAGCAAACAACAGAATTGTAGGAATACAGAATTATAATTCAAATTAGAATATAAGAAAGTAGAATTCAAAGAAATTAAATAGTCTATTTTTAACTACAAGGTCAAAACACACTTTGAATGTTGGAGTCTTGTTCGAAAGTGTTTTTTCTTTAAAAATTTAATTAGATGGACAGATGTGTTTCAAATGCTAACTATATAATACTTGCCAACTATAGAGCCAAATTGTGTTTAGTTTATTTAATTCATCATAATTAATAAATTAACTTCTGTGGAATATGGTAGAACAATCCTTTGATTCCTAGAATTCATTGCCCTTACTTAATTTCTTTCAATAAATTCGTCTTCCTGTCATTTCTACTTCCTGTGAGATGTGGCAAGTTTAAATTCCAAAAGGAGGCCAAATCTACACAGTTATTAAAGGAACACACCACCGTTTTTTGAAATAGGGGTGCTTTCCGGCAACAAAGTGTGACGGTAACTCAAGTTGAGGGAACAGTTAATCCCTAATAATTTACGACTACGCCACCCTGGGGAGGCACCAGGGAAATAACTCCCAAGAAAGACACACAGGTAAGTGTTACCATTTGGACAGGCAGATAATTACTTTATTGTAAAATGATCGGCACCAATAAAACTCACTCTCAGGACTCACACCGTAACAAATACTTCCTCCGAGCCAAGCTTGGCGGGAACAGGGCAGGTCGGCTGCAGTTCCAGAGGTTGTCCAAACCCACCTCAAGTCACAGCAAATCAAACCGGCACACCCACACCATAAGGACGTTTTGTCAGTACCCAAAGAGAGACACGCAGCACACGGGGTAGCACACGGTGTAACACACCACTCAAATGGAGCAGCTAGCCTTCCCCGTTCCACGCCAAATCTTCACTGGCTCCTGAAGAGAAAGGAAAAGGGACTCGCATTAACAATCAAAATAAAGTACACAAAATAATGAAAAGAAAACTAATACAGCCACCAAATATGGCGACTATAATACTCCAGCCCCCCTAACGGTGCCTTCCGCTGCTCGAGCTGACAATCAGCGACTAGTGGCTCAAAAATAACAGGACCGGGGATGAGGAAGAAACAAACACTTACAGACTTGTATTATAAAATACAACATGAAAAATGCCCACAAGTTATCACACCAGACAAAATTTACCACAACATAAACTCACTGTTAGACAAAACCAAAATTCAAAAGAAACAATATAGAAAACAACCCAGCAAAACAAAACAAAAAGAAAATAAACTATACTTATAAACAAAACAACATAACCCTGGTAGGCAGCCAGGCAGACACCAAGCTAGAGAACTAGCCTCCCATAATACCTGCCATATAAATCACCAGGCGTTAGTCCAACAGCACAAACACAAAAAAATAAAAAATAAACAAGGAAATCGTTGCCGGGAAGCAAAACAGCGGCGGCGACACCACTATGGTTTAGAGACCGCGATGATACGTTCTATGATGATAAGTCAATCTAAATGTCCCGAACCCCGAATGTAAACTTACGGTTACTTACAGTTTAGATAGGATCACGATCAAACGCAGCACTGCATGGTTACTCACAACCGGTGCTGCGGCTCTGTTTACTGGCCAGCATTCATCCACATCAGCCAACGTGTTCTTACTGCTAAACATGACATAATAATTACCCCAAACACAAGCGATAGAGCTCTAGATGTATAGATCCACGTACTAAAGTAATCCGCGTATTTACACTGCCAGAAAGAGAGTCAACATACCTTAAAGAGGACGGAGAACCGAAACAACAACGCCCGGAAGGGAAGAACCCAGACCTACGAGGACCCATACACCCGTCAAAATACGGGTCCTTAAATATTACGGCTGCTTCCACCTTATTGGAGTATCAAAGCCCCACTCAACAAGGACCAATCGGCTGGCCAAATCACTTATCCGGCCACAAAAGGATTCCATTCATTATGCTAAGCTAAGCTAGTGGCGGCACTGCCAGACTAGGCAAGGCAAGGCAAGTTTATTTATATAGCACATTTCATACACAATGGCAATTCAAAGTGCTTTACATAGAAGAAATTAAAATAATAAAAAGAGATAAGAATAATTAAAACAGTTAAGAAAAATAAAATAAAATACAGTACAGTACAAACAGTCGGACGAACTGCGGCACAGTGCTCATTCAGTAAATGCACAGCTAAACAGAAGTGTTTTGAGTCTAGATTTGAATGTGACTACAGTAGGAGCACATCTGATCTCCTCTGGAAGCTGGTGCCAGCTGCGGCTGGCATAATAGCTAAAAGCAGACTCGCCATGCTTAGAGTGAACCCTTGGTGTTTCTAGCTGATATGATCCTAGTGATCTGAGTGATCTGTTGGGTTTATATTCAGTGAGCATATCTGCAATGTATTGAGGTCCTAGGCCATTGAATGATTGATATACCAGTAATAATACTTTAAAATCAATCCTGAATTTAACTGGGAGCCAGTGTAAAGACCTGAGGACTGGTGTGATATGTTCATATTTTCTAGTTCTGCTCAGAATCCTGGCGGCAGCGTTCTGTATGAGCTGCAACTGTCTTATGGTGTTTTTGGGAAGGCCAGTGAGGAGTCCATTACAATAATCCACCCTGCTGGTGATGAAAGCATGCACAAGTTTCTCTAAGTCTTGTCTGGAAACAAAGCATCTAATTCTTGCAATATTTTTCAGATGATAGTATGCTGATTTAGTTATTGCTTTGACATGACTACTGAAACTAAGGTCTGACTCTAGTGTCACACCAAGATTCCTGACTTGATTTTTAGTTGTTTGACCCCTAGAGTGAAGGTATGCGTTCACCTTGAGAACTTCATCTTTGTTTCCAAACGCAATGACTTCAGTTTTGTCTTTGTTTAACTGAAGAAAGTTTTGACACATCCAACTGTTGACTTCGTCAATGCATTGGCACAGGGAGTCAATGGGGCTGTAATCATTAGGCGATAGGGCTAAGTAGAGCTGTGTGTCGTCTGCATAGCTGTGGTAAGCAATTTGGTTCTTTCTCATTATTTGGCTCATTGGGAGCATATACAGGTTGAACAGGAGTGGCGCAAGAATTGAGCCTTGAGGGACTCCGCATGTCATGGATGTCCACTCAGACTTATGGTCTCCTATACTCACATAATAACCTCTCCCATCTAAGTATGACCTGAACCATTTTAGGACTATCCCAGAAAGCCCCACCCAGTTTTCCAGCCTGTCCAGAAGTATGTTATGATCGACAGTGTCAAATGCAGCACTGAGGTCGAGTAACACCAGCACTGATAATTTGCCTGAATCAGTATTTAAGCGAATATCGTTTATTATCTTTATGAGCGCTGTCTCTGTGCTGTGGTGCGGTCGGAAACCAGACTGAAAATTGTCAAAGTATCCATTCGAGCATAAGAATTTGTTCAGCTGATTGAAGACAACTTTTTCAATGATCTTGCCTATGAAAGGAAGATTTGAAATCGACATTGAAATTGACTAAGACAATGCATGCACTGAGACAAAAATGCGTTTGCCCACCTATCTAAATGTAGGGGAGACGGTGAATAACCCCTCTTTCAAAAAACGGTGGCGTGTTCCTTTAAGATATTTTGTCAAAACTTAAAAATAAGAAATATAGAGACTCTAAATGTTCTCTGAAAGTCTAAATATCTTATGGTGTGTTGTTTTAAGGATTTTATAAATGTGTGTGTGTTCAGCCCAGCCGGACTCGAAGCAGCTGTGGTGATCATGACAGCGGTGCTATGAACAGAACCACCTGCAGTATCAATCTACCAGTGTACCGCAGCGGCACCACGGTAAAACACACACACACTGACAGACACACAGACAGACAGACAGAGACACAGAGTCAGACAGACACACTGAAAAGACAGATAGACACACTAACAGACAAACAATCTGACACACAGACACGCTTATTGTACATATAAAATATAAGAAGTTTGTTTCAGTAGTCCCATATTCATAATTATGACCAGTCTGTTTACAATGTCCAACCAACTGCCAATATAACATGTGTACATCTACAAATGTCTTTATACAGTGTTTACATATACACTGAACAAAATTATAAACTCAACACTTTTGTTTTTGCTCCTATTTTTCATGAGCTGAACTCAAAGATCCAAGACTTTTTCTATGTACACAAAAGGCCTATTTCTCTCAAATATTGTTCACAAATCTGTGTTAGTGAGCACTTCTCCTTTACCGAGATAATCCATCCACCTCACAGGTGTGGCATATCAAGATGCGGATTAGACAGCATGATTATTGCCTTAGGCTGTCCACTATAAAAGGCCACTCTAAAATGTGCAAATGAACAAATAATTTTGTTCAGTGTATATAATGAATTTTCTTAATCATTCTCTTGCCAATGCTACCAACATCTGTGTCTTCTAGACTCAGTTTCTGGCAACCTTTCGTATGGCGAAATGGGATTACGACTGGTCCGACCGGATGGAGATGATGATCACCGCTAACAGGTGAATGAGGCTGAATTTGACAGATTTGTTTGTTTTCAGGGCTGTTTCATATCAGTAATGTTCAGCAGAGATGTGCGCTCGCGATACAGGTTATGAAGAATGATTTAATGTTCAATCATGAGTAAATCCTGTATGTTTGTTCACAGTGATAATAATGGAAACACCAGCGTTGCAGAGGTGAGGAGGAGCGTCCCGGTTCAGTTCGCTGTTGATCTGGCGATCAGTCTGTGAGTGGCATTTATTTAACTTTTCTCTTCTGTTTCAGTTTGATCTGCTCTTCATCTCTGAATGATTGGAAACTCAACATCTAAATGTCTTTATGTTCAGATTTTTTTCTGTTCTGTTTTATTATTAGCAGTTAATACACTGAGACAGTAACACTATATTAAAATAACAGAAAACCATATGATTGACTGAGAAGTTATTGAGTTATTGTGTGTTTGTCAGAGTGGCTGAAGAATCTGTGACGTATCTGAACTTCTCTCTGGAGGACAGAGGTCCAAAACCTCTCAGCATCGTCTACAAGGTCAGAGAGTCAAGCACACATCTACAGCTTCATCGTGTTGTTTCTGGGCTTCTCGTGATCAGATTGCTGTGTGTGTGTGTGTCTGTGTCCACAGGTGGAGAATCTGGGTCTTAAAGGTCTGCCGGTGTCGCTCGAGCTCACCCTGCCCTGTCAAACTGCACATGTGATTTTAACTCCTCAGAGCTTCAGCATGCAGGAGGTGTGTCACTCGTTCATCAGCTCATACCATCAGACCAGCATGTGTTCTGCTGAATAAACATCTTCTGTTCTTCTCTACAGAACTCAGAGCCGTGTGGATTCATCAAACCAGAGGTAAGAGATCATAGACCCTTTTACAGCTGCTGTTGAAGTGATCGTTCACCCCAAAACACGACCGTTCTGTCATCATTTACTCACTCTCATGTCAAGTCAAGTCACCTTTATTTATATAGCGCTTTATACAATATTGTTTCAAAGCAGTGAAAACAGGAAAATTATGCTTTTTGGTGCTAAATAGGAGAAGGATCTACCGCCAGCAGTCGATTTTGATATTCTAGGTATTATCAACTGACCGGATTTACACCACAACCGCAATAGACGTGAAGGACTATAATGCGTTAAGAGCTCGCTCAAGTACTGCGGAGCTAAACCATTCAGTGCTTTGTAAGTAATCAGCAATATTTTAAAATGTATACAATGTTTAATAGGGAGCCAGTGCAGTTTTGACAGAACTGGGCTAATATGGTCATACTTCCTGGTTCTGGTAAGAACTCGAGCTGCTGCGTTTTGAACCAGCTGTAGTTTGTTTATTAAGCGTGCAGGGCAACCACCCAGTAGAGCATTACAGTAATCTAGCCTTGAGGTCATGAACGCATGAACTAATTGTTCCGCATTTATCATGGAAAACATATTACGTAATTTAAATATATTTTTTAAATGGAAAAATGCGGTTTTACAGATACTAAACACGTGACTTTCAAATGAAAGATTGGTATCAAAGAGCACACACACACACACACACACACACACACACACACACACACACTCAGGTTCCTAACCGACGACGAAGACTTAACAGAGCAGCCATCAAGTGTTAGGCAGTATTCTAGGTTATTACGTGAGGACGTTTTTTTGTCCAATAATTAGAATCTCTGTTTTTTCAGTAGTAGGAAATTACTAGTCATCCAGTTTTTTATATCAATTAGGCATTCCATTAATTTTGTGAATTGGTAAGTTTCGTCGGGGTGTGAATAAATAGGGCTGGCTTTTTTTAAGAATTGCGATTCTACAAGTGTTGCGATTCGATATTGCAATATATTGCAATTTTTTTAACACTAGACCGTCGGGAAAAGTTATATCATACACTTATACAGACTGTAGATGATGTATAAGATGTATAAGAGCATCATACAGGATTACATTCTCTTGAATTAATGATTTTTTAACAGTCAGTTGTCGCCACTTAGTGGCGAAACAATGTAATCGATAAATACATTGTTTTAAGCACCAAGTTTCTATCAAAAGCTGTTTTTGATCACTATCGTAGACATCAGTGTTCATATTTGAACTTTAAGTTATTAAGTTAAGTTATTCTGAAGTTATTCTTCCTCTTCTACAGCTGCGGATGAATGGAATTTTTCCTCAGGGACACTACAATGCACTGTCTGATGCGATTCTGTTGTAGACGGATGCATGGTTATGATTTTCTCTCTAATATTATCAATCTTGCAAGTAAAGAAGTTCATAAAGTCATTACTGTTGTGCTGCTTGGAAACGTCTGGGGTTGAAGCTTCTCGTTAATTTAGCCACTGTATCAAATAAATAACCAGGGTTGTGTTTGTTTTCTTCTAAGAGAGTCGAACAATTTTCTGTTGCAACATCGAGTTCTTCTAAGCTATCTGGGATGCTGAGGAGACGAAACTGATCAGGAAGATTATTTAAAAAGCAATATTCATTAAACATGTTTCGAACAACATGAATAAACGATGACAGAATGATCATTTCTGGGTGAACGATCCCTTTAAGATCCGATCTCAAGCAGTAAACGCATCTTCTGTCTGCTGGATTCATCTCTGTTTAGTTCAGTTGATTCTCGTGTTCATTGGTGTCAGTGTTTCAGTTCTCAGTGTTGTGTCGATGTTTCAGGACGGTCACTGCGGGAAGTTCGAGTGTGGTCAGTTTGATCTGCAGAAATCTTCAGCAGTTCACTTCATCCTGAGGGCAGACGCAGCTCTCCAGAACGTGGAGGAATACGAGAGCGTGAGTGACGAACACAGACAAACACCAGTTTAAGATGGACTAACTCTGAAATCAGACTCTGTTTCTTCTTCTGTAGAAATACTCCTTCTACGAGTTCAGAGAGGATTCTGCCTTGGACATCAGCGCCGAGCTCCAATACAACAGAAGCCGCTACAAACAGACATCGACCGGCCTGAAGGTGATGAGTGACAGAAATCTGTACCTTTGCCGTAACTGATGTTGTGCTTGTGCTGATCAGCGCGTGATTGTCAGTGTCGGCCTGAACTCACACCACAGACCTGCAGGAGTCCATGACTGACGTCACTCTTACAGTATTACAGATACAGACACTGTTCCGCCATATTTCTAACTATTTCTTCTTCACTCTGCAGGACGACCCTCACACATCACAGGTATCTCACTCCTAATCCATCATTTAAAGATGATCAACGTTTGTACAGTTGGTGATGAGTTTCTCTGTGTTCCTCTCAGATTGCAGTGAAGGCGGAGTTTGTCGTTCCACCCAGTCTAATGCTGATCGTGTGCACTGGTGCAGGGGGCGGGCTCATCCTGCTCATTATCATATTGATCCTGCTGCTGAAGGTAAGAACCAATCAGATCACCTCACACCTGATGTCATCATTCACCTCTCAAAGTCTCAAGCCTCTCAAAGTCTCTATGTGTGTTTGTGTGTAGAGTGGGTTTTATACCCGAAAACATCCTGAAGAGTATGAAAATAAGATGGTGGTTCTGACGAAATTCAAGAAAACAAAGGAATCTGAGTATGGTCATTTTGAAGGAGACTTTAAAACTGAAGATTCTTACATTTTTTAATGATGTTGTATGACAATGTTTTCTGTCTTTTGTCTACTGACTTAATTTGTACTTTATTTAAATAACCCTTTTTATGATATACTGTATTATTTATTTTTATATTTACTTTTTCTTTAATCTCAAATCAAAGTGTTCTGTAAGTATAACCTTTGTATAGAAGATTGGTGGTCAAGAGAAAAAATAATCAATCATAGTATAATAAATGAGTTAATTGAATGAGATTTTGCCTAATCTGTTTATTGCTTGATGTTTTCATGGCACTTTCACAAGACAAAATATCAAAATGCTTTATATTTATTCAAACTAATTACATATTCTCACTACAAAATTCGAGATTACAGTAACATAAACACACACACACACACACACACACACAATATCTTTAAGTTAATCAACAGTGAATGAAACACAAAATGTACAAATATAAATAAAACTGAAGAAATAAAAGCATTATGTTGATAATGATAATGATAATGCCACCTTCTACAGATCATTTACAGATGTGAATATAGTTCATATCAGTCGGTTTCAGAACGGCACATCAGTGAGTCTCGTTTATCAGAACTGTTGAGAGATTAGCCATTCGGTGTGTCGTCGTCGCCAGTCTCTGATTCCGTCTTGACTCTGAGCAGCGACGTCGCACTGGCGCTGCTCCCCGACGCCGGGTGAGTCTCTTCGGCCGGTTGGCATGGCGACTCGTGCACGCGCACGTGTTTGGCTAGGTGGTCGGCGCGCAGAAAGACGCGCGGGCACGAGCTGCAGCCGAAGCGCTTGGCGCCGGTGTGCGTCTGCAAGTGGCGCTGCAGCTCGTCCGAGCGGGTGAAGCGTTTGCCGCAGAACAGCCAGTTGCAGACGAAGGGCCGGTCGCCGCTGTGCCAGCGCAGGTGCGCTTTGAGGTGCGACGTCTTCACGTACGCCTTCCCGCAGCCGGGGATATGGCAGTTGTGCAGGTGCTTGCGCTTGTCTCCGCCGCTGCTTCCCAGGGACTCGGCGCTCAGGCAGTTGGGACAGCGGCAGGAGGCCTGACCGGGAGCGCGCCCGCCCGCGCGCCGCTGCGATCTGGGCCGAGCGGAAGAACCCGCGGCGTCCAGCGGCTCCTCCGGGGAGTACGAGGACGAGGCCTGCGGGAGCGGCAGCAGATCCTGCGTCAGCGGCTCCATCTTGAAGCCCTCCGGCGGGAAGTGCAGGCCAGAGTGGGCGGAGCCGGAGTGGGCGGAGCCGGAGGGAGGCAGGCAGCACATCTGAGGGTCGACCGCGTAGGAGCCCATGGCCCCGCCCTGTCCTGGCCCTGGCCCCGCCCCCAGACCCGCCCCCTGCAGGTCCATCCAACCCGCCGCGGCTCCAGTGTGCACGTCCCACCAGCCAGACACGCTCACCTCGTCCTGCGGCGGCCCGGCGCGCAACCAGGGGTCGTACGGGTGCGCCATGGTGTGTGTGAGTGTGTGTGTGAGAGAGAGAGACACACCGTATCACCACATGACTGTGAATGGGAATCTGATATCACCTGCAAAAGCACAGAACATCACAGTCAGAAAAACACACACACAAACACATCCGTTTGAATGATTCAAGAATGATTCTGCCGTCATTAGTCACATCAAGCGTAGCATCAGTTCTGGCAGCTCACATTAGTCAAGCTCGCATCAGTGACTCTCAGCTGATCCACGTCTACCTATAGGAATGGGACGCCTATCACTGTATTCATATATAAGCTCCTTCAGTATTATCAGCAGCTATCACGTTTCTCAGGAGCAGATTACCCCCCTCCCTCCCCAGCTCCACCTCAGGATTCGGCATTCTGATTCCCCCTGAATCAGACTAAATTCTCGAATTATGTTGTACATTAAAATGAATTAATGATATCTGCATACATTCATCTTGGTTCTGTTCTGTTTACCCTGAGGAGGGTTATTGCTGCTCTTATCCATGCTAGGCTGCCCAGAACAGAACCAATCCGCCAACCCAAACTGTATGCTAACTGTCAATCGTATTTGACGATAGCGTTCCTGACTGAATTGAAGACTGAGATCAGCTGAGCTGAACGATGACACTCATGTTTAACGTATTCTGGGGTCCAGCACCAGCTGAGAGACTGAAGTGAATTCAAGCAAACTACTACATCTCATATGTCATAAAAATATTCACTTATCAACATTTTTCTTGCCTCTATCTTGAATACATTTTTTCTCTGAGCTTGTTGAAATTCATTACAGGATTGCCTTCTTCAAAAAGGAGACATGGGCAAAAACGAGATACAGTCAAACCAAAAACTATTCAGACACCAGATATAATTTTTGATATTTTTTCACTAGTGTGTGCTGGACACTATAGTTCATTTATGTAAGTGAGGAGAGCAAAATAAAGTAAACTGAGGCATATTATACCCAATAATTCCAGTAAAATGTATACAAATTTGGGACCAAAAATGATTGGGACACTTTGAGCTGATCATGTTCTGCTGAAGTGTTTTCTTTAATTGCTAATGCTCTTTTTACACACAGACTGAACACAATGAAGCATTGCTTGGTGATTGGTTGAGCTAAACTGGTATTATCTAATTGTGTAGTTAAATTTAACAGCTGACAGATATTCAACATAATTCATGTGTGAGACAGTCTAACAGAAGGACGGACAAAACCAGTCAAATATCAGCTGAGTTCTGCTCATATTTTAATACCATTTTCTAAACTATAGCGAATAAACTGAGATAATGTGAGAATGTTGAAGGTGTCTGAATAAATTTTGGTTTGACTGTATATGAAAAGTCACAATTCTGTTAAAATAAAGATCCTGTTAGCTGCTTTTACGGCAACACTTTATTTCAATAGTCCACTTTAGACATTCTACTAACTAGAAGTAATTTTGCAACTACATGTCAACTATCAGTCATTAGAGTATTACTAGACTGTCTGCTTAATATCTGATAACACTTCATTGTGTTGGTCTCCCAACAGACATTCTATTGACTATAAGGAACTTGGCAATTACAAGTCAACTTATTCTCCTAACCCGAACCCTAACACCTAAACCATAACACTCTACTAATACTCTACTACACACTACTAACACTCTACTAATTCTCTACTACACTCTACTAATACTCTACTACACTCTACTAATACTCTACTAATACTCTACTACACTCTACCAATACTCTACTAATACTCTACTACACTCTACGTATACTCTACTACACTCTACTAACACTCTACTACACTCTACTAATACTCTACTACACTCTACTAATACTCAACAACATTACTACACTCTACCAATTCTCTACTAATACTCTACTGCACTCTACTAATACTCTACTACACTCTACTAATACTCTACTAATACTCTACTGCACTCTACTAATACTCTACTACACTCGAATAATACTCGAATAATACTCTGCTACACTCTACTAATACTCTACGGCACTCTACTAATACTCTACTACACTCTACCAATACTCTACTAATACTCTACTGCACTCTACTAATACTCTACTACACTCGAATAATACTCTACTAATACTCTACTACACTCTACTAATACTCTACTACACTCGAATAATACTCTACTAATACTATACTACACTACTACACTCTACTAATACTCTACTACACTCCACTAATACTCTACTAATACTCTACTACACTACTGCACTCTACTAATACTCTACTACACTCCACTAATACTCTACTAATACTCTACTACACTCTACTAATACTCTACTGCACTCTACTAATACTCTACTAATACTCTACTAATACTCTACTACAATCTACTAATCTCTACTAATACTCTACTAATACTCTACTACACTACTACACTCCACTAGTACTCTACTAATACTCTACTATACTCTACTACACTCTACTAATACTCTACTTGTACTCTACTAATACTCTACTAATACTCTACCACACTCTACTACACTACTAATACTCTACTACACTCTACTACACTAATAATACTCTACTACACTACTACACTCTACTAGTACTCTACTAATACTCTACCACACTCTACTACACTACTAATACTCTACTACACTCTACTACACTAATAATAATCTACTAATACTCTACCACACTCTACTACACTAATAATACTCTACTAATACTCTACCACACTCTACTACACTACTGATACTCTACTAATACTCTACTGAACTATTAATAATCTACTAATAGTCTACTACACTCTACTAATACTCTATTAATACTCTACCACACTTTACTATACTACTAATACTCTACTACACTCTACTACACTACTAATACTCTACTACACTCTACTACACTAATAATACTCTACTACACTAATAATACTCTACTAATACTCTACTGCACTCTACTAATACTCTACTACACTCTACTAATACTCTACTAATACTCTCCTACACTCTACTAATACTCTACAGCACTCTACTAATACTCTACTACACTCTACCAATACTCTACTAATACTCTACTGCACTCTACTAGTACTCTACTACACTCGAATAATACTCTACTAATACTCTACCACACTCTACTAATACTCTACTACACTCTACTAATACTCTACTAATACTATACTACACTACTACACTCTACTAATACTCTACTACACTCCACTAATACTCTACTAATACTCTACTACACTACTACACTCTACTAATACTCTACTACACTCCACTAATACTCTACTAATACTCTACTACACTCTACTAATACTCTACTACACTCTACTAATACTCTACTAATACTCTACTACACTCTACTAATACTCTACTACACTCTACTAATACTCTACTAATACTATACTACACTACTACACTCTACTAATACTCTACTACACTCCACTAATACTCTACTAATACTATACTACACTAATAATACTCTACTAATACTCTACTACACTCCACTAATACTCTACTACACTCTACTAATACTCTACTGCACTCTACTAATACTCTACTAATACTCTACTACAATCTACTAATCTCTACTAATACTCTACTAATACTCTACTACACTACTACACTCCACTAGTACTCTACTAATACTCTACTATACTCTACTACACTCTACTAATACTCTACTTGTACTCTACTAATACTCTACTAATACTCTACCACACTCTACTACACTACTAATACTCTACTACACTCTACTACACTAATAATACTCTACTACACTACTACACTCTACTAGTACTCTACTAATACTCTACCACACTCTACTACACTACTAATACTCTACTACACTCTACTACACTAATAATACTCTACTAATACTCTACTACACTATTAATAATCTACTAATACTCTACTACACTCTACTAATACTCTGCCACACTTTACTATACTACTAATACTCTACTACACTCTACTACACTACTAATACTCTACTACACTCTACTACACTAATAATACTCTACTAATACTCTACTAATACTCTACCACATTTACATTTACATTTATTCATTTAGCTGACGCTTTTATCCAAAGCGACTTACAATTGCTATACATGTCAGAGGTCGCACGCCTCTGGAGCAACTAGGGGTTAAGTGTCTTGCTCAGGGACACATTGGTGTCTCACAGTGGATTCGAACCCGGGTCTCTCACACCAAAGGCACGTGTCATATCCACTGTGCCATCACCACCACACTCTACTACACTACTAATACTCTACTACACTAATAATAATCTACTAATACTCTACTAATACTCTACTACACTCTACTAATACTCTGCTAATACTCTACTAATACTCTACTACACTACTAATACTCTACTAATACTATACTACACTAATAATACTCTACTAATACTCTACTAATACTCTACTACACTACTAATACTCTACTAATACTATACTACACTAATAATACTCTACTAATACTCTACTACAGTCTACTAATACTCTGCTAATACCCTACTAATACTCTAATGCTGGTTAGTCGACATGTAGTTTAAAAGTAACTTGTAGTCAGTAGAATGTCTAAAGTGGACTCTGGAAATAAAGTGTGA